>NW_028252894.1:0-462547 GCF_964263255.1 Lissotriton vulgaris
AAATGACATTTTGAAACATTTTTGGTAGAGTCCAAAAAATCAATTTTCTGATGAAAAACGATGACCCCGGACCAGTCGAACGTTGAAAAAATGGTCAATATTGATGAAATTTTAACATTTAATCTTTTGACTTTAAATGACGGTTGGATGTGAATTATTACTTTTTCAACTAAAATAAGTGTGTTTAAAGTCATTTCTGTGCCTGAAATTGGTCAAAATTTAAGATTTTGAGTAAGCAAAACTCTGTAAAAATGGCAATTTTGGTCACTGTGAGGGTTTAAAAAGTGGTTATTCAACATGAGGCCCGATCCAAATGACATTTTGAATCATTTTTGGTAGAGTCCAAAAAATCAATTTTCTGATGAAAAACGATGACCCCGGACCAGTCAAACTTTGAAAAAATGGTCAATATTGATGAAATTTTTACATTTAATCTTTTGACTTTAAATGACGGTTGGATGTGAATTATTACTTTTTCAACTAAAATAAGTGTGTTTAAAGTCATTTCTGTGCCTGAAATTGGTCAAAATTGAAGATTTTGAGTAATCAAAACTCTGTAAAAATGGCAATTTTGGTCACTGTGAGGATTTAAAAAGTGGTTATTCAACATGAGGCTCGATCCAAATGACATTTTGAATCATTTTTGGTAGAGTCCAAAAAATCAATTTTCTGATGAAAAACGATGACCCCGGACCAGTCGAACATTGAAAAAATGGTCAATATTGATGAAATTTTAACTTTAATCTTTTGACTTTAAATGACGGTTGGATGTGAGTTATTACTTTTTCAACTAAAATAAGTGTGTTTAAAGTCATTTCTGTGCCTGAAATGGTCAAAATTGAAGATTTTGAGTAAGCAAAACTCTGTAAAAATGGCAATTTTGGTCACTGTGAGGGTTTAAAAAGTGGTTATTCAACATGAGGCCCGATCCAAATGACATTTTGAATCATTTTTGGTAGAGTCCAAAAAATCCATTTTCTGATGAAAAACGATGACCCCGGACCAGTCGAACGTTGAAAAAATGGTCAATATTGATGAAATTTTAACATTTAATCTTTTGACTTTAAATGACGGTTGGATGTGAGTTATTACTTTTTCAACTAAAATAAGTGTGTTTAAAGTCATTTCTGTGCCTGAAAGTGGTCAAAATTGAAGATTTTGAGTAAGCAAAACTCTGTAAAAATGGCAATTTTGGTCACTGTGAGGGTTTAAAAAGTGGTTATTCAACATGAGGCCCGATCCAAATGACATTTTGAATCATTTTTGGTAGAGTCCAAAAAATCAATTTTCTGATGAAAAACGATGACCCCGGACCAGTCGAACGTTGAAAAAATGGTCAATATTGATGAAATTTTAACATTTAATCTTTTGACTTTAAATGACGGTTGGATGTGAGTTATTACTTTTTCAACTAAAATAAGTGTGTTTAAAGTCATTTCTGTGCCTGAAATTGGTCAAAATTGAAGATTTTGAGTAAGCAAAACTCTGCAAAAATGGCAATTTTGGTCACTGTGAGGGTTTAAAAAGTGGTTATTCAACATGAGGCCGATCCAAATGACATTTTGAATCATTTTTGGTAGAGTCCAAAAAATCAATTTTCTGATGAAAAACGATGACCCCGGACCAGTCGAACGTTGAAAAAATGGTCAATATTGATGAAATTTTAACATTTAATCTTTTGACTTTAAATGACGGTTGGATGTGAGTTATTACTTTTTCAACTAAAATAAGTGTGTTTAAAGTCATTTCTGTGCCTGAAATTGGTCAAAATTGAAGATTTTGAGTAAGCAAAACTCTGTAAAAATGGCAGTTTTGGTCACTGTGAGGGTTTAAAAAGTGGTTATTCAACATGAGGCCTGATCCAAATGACATTTTGAATCATTTTTGGTAGAGTCCAAAAAATCAATTTTCTGATGAAAAACGATGACCCCGGACCAGTCGAACGTTGAAAAAATGGTCAATATTGATGAAATTTTAACATTTAATCTTTTGACTTTAAATGACGGTTGGATGTGAGGTATTACTTTTTCAACTACAATAAGTGTGTTTAAAGTCATTTCTGTGCCTGAAATTGGTCAAAATTGAAGATTTTGAGTAAGCAAAACTCTGTAAAAATGGCAGTTTTGGTCACTGTGAGGGTTTAAAAGTGGTTATTCAACATGAGGCCCGATCCAAATGACATTTTGAATCATTTTTGGTAGAGTCCAAAAAATCAATTTTCTGATGAAAAACGATGACCCCGGACCAGTCGAACGTTGAAAAAATGGTCAATATTGATGAAATTTTAACATTTAATCTTTTGACTTTAAATGACGGTTGGATGTGAGTTATTACTTTTTCAACTAAAATAAGTGTGTTAAAGTCATTTCTGTGCCTGAAATTGGTCAAAATTGAAGATTTTGAGTAAGCAAAACTCTGTAAAAATGGCAATTTTGGTCACTGTGAGGGTTTAAAAAGTGGTTATTCAACATGAGGCCCGATCCAAATGACATTTTGAATCATTTTTGGTAGAGTCCAAAAAATCAATTTTCTGATGAAAAACGATGACCCCGGACCAGTCGAACGTTGAAAAAATGGTCAATATTGATGAAATTTTAACATTTAATCTTTTGACTTTAAATGACGGTTGGATGTGAGTTATTACTTTTTCAACTAAAATAAGTGTGTTTAAAGTCATTTCTGTGCCTGAAATTGGTCAAAATTGAAGATTTTGAGTAAGCAAAACTCTGCAAAAATGGCAATTTTGGTCACTGTGAGGGTTTAAAAAGTGGTTATTCAACATGAGGCCCGATCCAAATGACATTTTGAATCATTTTTGGTAGAGTCCAAAAAATCAATTTTCTGATGAAAACGATGACCCCGACCAGTCGAACGTTGAAAAAATGGTCAATATTGATGAAATTTTAACATTTAATCTTTTGACTTTAAATGACGGTTGGATGTGAGTTATTACTTTTTCAACTAAAATAAGTGTGTTTAAAGTCATTCTGTGCCTGAAATTGGTCAAAATTGAAGATTTTGAGTAAGCAAAACTCTGTAAAAACGGCAATTTTGGTCACTGTGAGGGTTTAAAAAGTGGTCATTCAACATGAGGCCCGATCCAAATGACATTTTGAATCATTTTGGTAGAGTCCAAAAAATCAATTTTCTGATGAAAAACGATGACCCCGGACCAGTCGAACGTTGAAAAAATGGTCAATATTGATGAAATTTTAACATTTAATCTTTTGACTTTAAATGACGGTTGGATGTGAGTTATTACTTTTTCAACTACAATAAGTGTGTTTAAAGTCATTTCTGTGCCTGAAATTGGTCAAAATTGAAGATTTTGAGTAAGCAAAACTCTGCAAAAATGGCAGTTTGGTCACTGTGAGGGTTTAAAAAGTGGTTATTCAACATGAGGCCGATCAAAATGACAATTTTGAATCATTTTTGGTAGAGTCCAAAAAATCAATTTTCTGATGAAAAACGATGACCCCGGACCAGTCGAACGTTGAAAAAATGGTCAATATTGATGAAATTTTAACATTTAATCTTTTGACTTTAAATGACGGTTGGATGTGAGTTATTACTTTTTCAACTAAAATAAGTGTGTTTAAAGTCATTTCTGTGCCTGAAATTGGTCAAAATTGAAGATTTTGAGTAAGCAAAACTCTGTAAAAATGGAATTTTGGTCCACTGTGAGGGTTTAAAAAGTGGTTATTCAACATGAGGCCTGATCCAAATGACATTTGAATAATTTTTGGTAGAGTCCAAAAATCCATTTTTGATGAAAAACGATGACCCCGGACCAGTCGAACGTTGAAAAAATGGTCAATATTGATGAAATTTTAACATTTAATCTTTTGACTTTAAATGACGGTTGGATGTGAGTTATTACTTTTTCAACTAAAATAAGTGTGTTTAAAGTCATTTCTAAGCCTGAAATTGGTCAAAATTGAAGATTTTGAGTAAGCAAAACTCTGTAAAATTGGCAATTTTGGTCACTACGAGGGTTTAAAAAGTGGTTATTCAACATGAGGCCCGATCCAAATGACATTTTGAATCATTTTTGGTAGAGTCCAAAAAATAAATTTTCTGATGAAAAACGTTGACCCCGGACCAGTCGAACGTTGAAAAAATGGTCAATATTGATGAAATTTTAACATTTAATCTTTTGACTTTAAATGACGGTTGGATGTGAGTTTTACTTTTTCAACTAAAATAAGTGTGTTTAAAGTCATTTCTGTGCCTGAAATTGGTCAAAATTGAAGATTTTGAGTAAGCAAAACTCTGCAAAAATGGCAATTTTGGTCACTGTGAGGGTTTAAAAGTGGTTATTCAACATGAGGCCCGATCCAAATGACATTTTGAATCATTTTTGGTAGAGTCCAAAAAATCAATTTTCTGATGAAAAACGATGACCCCGGACCAGTCGAACGTTGAAAAAATGGTCAATATTGATGAAATTTTAACATTTAATCTTTTGACTTTAAATGACGGTTGGATGTGAGTTATTACTTTTTCAACTAAAATAAGTGTGTTTAAAGTCATTTCTGTGCCTGAAATTGGTCAAAATTGAAGATTTTGAGTAAGCAAAACTCTGTAAAAATGGCAATTTTGGTCACTGTGAGGGTTTAAAAAGTGGTTATTCAACATGAGGCCCGATCCAAATGACATTTTGAATCATTTTTGGTAGAGTCCAAAAAATCAATTTTCTGATGAAAAACGATGACCCCGGACCAGTCAAACATTGAAAAAATGGTCAATATTGATGAAATTTTAATATTTAATCTTTTCACTTTAAATGACGGTTGGATGTGAGTTATTACTTTTTCAACTAAAATAAGTGTGTTTAAAGTCATTTCTGTGCCTGAAATTGGTCAAAATTGAAGATTTTGAGTAAGCAAAACTCTGTAAAAATGGCAATTTTGGTCACTGTGAGGGTTTAAAAAGTGGTTATTCAACATGAGGCCCGATCCAAATGACATTTTGAATCATTTTTGGTAGAGTCCAAAAAATCAATTTTCTGATGAAAAACGATGACCCCGGACCAGTCGAACATTGAAAAAATGGTCAATATTGATGAAATTTTAATATTTAATCTTTTGACTTTAAATGACGGTTGGATGTGAGTTATTACTTTTTCAACTAAAATAAGTGTGTTTAAAGTCATTTCTGTGCCTGAAATTGGTCAAAATTGAAGATTTTGAGTAAGCAAAACTCTGTAAAAATGGCAATTTTGGTCACTGTGAGGGTTTAAAAAGTGGTTATTCAACATGAGGCCCGATCCAAATGACATTTTGAATCATTTTTGGTAGAGTCCAAAAAATCCATTTTCTGATGAAAAACGATGACCCGGGACCAGTCGAACGTTGAAAAAATGGTCAATATTGATGAAATTTTAACATTTAATCTTTGACTTTAAATGACGGTTGGATGTGAGTTATTACTTTTTCAACTAAAATAAGTGTGTTTAAAGTCATTTCTGTGCCTGAAAGTGGTCAAAATTGAAGATTTTGAGTAAGCAAAACTCTGTAAAAATGGCAATTTTGGTCACTGTGAGGGTTTAAAAAGTGGTTATTCAACATGAGGCCCGATCCAAATGACATTTTGAATCATTTTTGGTAGAGTCCAAAAAATCAATTTTCTGATGAAAAACGATGACCCCGGACCAGTCGAACGTTGAAAAAATGGTCAATATTGATGAAATTTTAACATTTAATCTTTTGACTTTAAATGACGGTTGGATGTGAGTTATTACTTTTTCAACTAAAATAAGTGTGTTTAAAGTCATTTCTGTGCCTGAAATTGGTCAAAATTGAAGATTTTGAGTAAGCAAAACTCTGCAAAAATGGCAATTTTGGTCACTGTGAGGGTTTAAAAAGTGGTTATTCAACATGAGGCCCGATCCAAATGACATTTTGAATCATTTTTGGTAGAGTCCAAAAAATCAATTTTCTGATGAAAAACGATGACCCCGGACCAGTCGAACGTTGAAAAAATGGTCAATATTGATGAAATTTTAACATTTAATCTTTTGACTTTAAATGACGGTTGGATGTGAGTTATTACTTTTTCAACTAAAATAAGTGTGTTTAAAGTCATTTCTGTGCCTGAAATTGGTCAAAATTGAAGATTTTGAGTAAGCAAAACTCTGTAAAAAATGGCAGTTTTGGTCACTGTGAGGGTTTAAAAAGTGGTTATTCAACATGAGGCCTGATCCAAATGACATTTTGAATCATTTTTGGTAGAGTCCAAAAAATCAATTTTCTGATGAAAAACGATGACCCCGGACCAGTCGAACGTTGAAAAAATGGTCAATATTGATGAAATTTTAACATTTAATCTTTTGACTTTAAATGACGGTTGGATGTGAGGTATTACTTTTTCAACTACAATAAGTGTGTTTAAAGTCATTTCTGTGCCTGAAATTGGTCAAAATTGAAGATTTTGAGTAAGCAAAACTCTGTAAAAATGGCAGTTTTGGTCACTGTGAGGGTTTAAAAAGTGGTTATTCAACATGAGGCCCGATCCAAATGACATTTTGAATCATTTTTGGTAGAGTCCAAAAAATCAATTTTCTGATGAAAAACGATGACCCCGGACCAGTCGAACGTTGAAAAAATGGTCAATATTGATGAAATTTTAACATTTAATCTTTTGACTTTAAATGACGGTTGGATGTGAGTTATTACTTTTTCAACTAAAATAAGTGTGTTTAAAGTCATTTCTGTGCCTGAAATTGGTCAAAATTGAAGATTTTGAGTAAGCAAAACTCTGTAAAAATGGCAATTTTGGTCACTGTGAGGGTTTAAAAAGTGGTTATTCAACATGAGGCCCGATCCAAATGACATTTTGAATCATTTTTGGTAGAGTCCAAAAAATCAATTTTCTGATGAAAAACGATGACCCCGGACCAGTCGAACGTTGAAAAAATGGTCAATATTGATGAAATTTTAACATTTAATCTTTTGACTTTAAATGACGGTTGGATGTGAGTTATTACTTTTTCAACTAAAATAAGTGTGTTTAAAGTCATTTCTGTGCCTGAAATTGGTCAAAATTGAAGATTTTGAGTAAGCAAAACTCTGCAAAAATGGCAATTTTGGTCACTGTGAGGGTTTAAAAAGTGGTTATTCAACATGAGGCCCGATCCAAATGACATTTTGAATCATTTTTGGTAGAGTCCAAAAAATCAATTTTCTGATGAAAAACGATGACCCCGGACCAGTCGAACGTTGAAAAAATGGTCAATATTGATGAAATTTTAACATTAATCTTTTGACTTTAAATGACGGTTGGATGTGAGTTATTACTTTTTCAACTAAAATAAGTGTGTTTAAAGTCATTTCTGTGCCTGAAATTGGTCAAAATTGAAGATTTTGAGTAAGCAAAACTCTGTAAAAACGGCAATTTTGGTCACTGTGAGGGTTTAAAAAGTGGTCATTCAACATGAGGCCCGATCCAAATGACATTTTGAATCATTTTTGGTAGAGTCCAAAAAATCAATTTTCTGATGAAAAACGATGACCCCGGACCAGTCGAACGTTGAAAAAATGGTCAATATTGATGAAATTTTAACATTTAATCTTTTGACTTTAAATGACGGTTGGATGTGAGTTATTACTTTTTCAACTACAATAAGTGTGTTTAAAGTCATTTCTGTGCCTGAAATTGGTCAAAATTGAAGATTTTGAGTAAGCAAAACTCTGCAAAAATGGCAGTTTTGGTCACTGTGAGGGTTTAAAAAGTGGTTATTCAACATGAGGCCGATCAAAATGACATTTTGAATCATTTTTGGTAGAGTCCAAAAAATCAATTTTCTGATGAAAAACGATGACCCCGGACCAGTCGAACGTTGAAAAAATGGTCAATATTGATGAAATTTTAACATTTAATCTTTTGACTTTAAATGACGGTTGGATGTGAGTTATTACTTTTTCAACTAAAATAAGTGTGTTTAAAGTCATTTCTGTGCCTGAAATTGGTCAAAATTGAAGATTTTGAGTAAGCAAAACTCTGTAAAAATGGGAATTTTGGTCACTGTGAGGGTTTAAAAAGTGGTTATTCAACATGAGGCCTGATCCAAATGACATTTTGAATAATTTTTGGTAGAGTCCAAAAAATCCATTTTTTGATGAAAAACGATGACCCCGGACCAGTCGAACGTTGAAAAAATGGTCAATATTGATGAAATTTTAACATTTAATCTTTTGACTTTAAATGACGGTTGGATGTGAGTTATTACTTTTTCAACTAAAATAAGTGTGTTTAAAGTCATTTCTAAGCCTGAAATTGGTCAAAATTGAAGATTTTGAGTAAGCAAAACTCTGTAAAATTGGCAATTTTGGTCACTACGAGGGTTTAAAAAGTGGTTATTCAACATGAGGCCCGATCCAAATGACATTTTGAATCATTTTTGGTAGAGTCCAAAAAATAAATTTTCTGATGAAAAACGTTGACCCCGGACCAGTCGAACGTTGAAAAAATGGTCAATATTGATGAAATTTTAACATTTAATCTTTTGACTTTAAATGACGGTTGGATGTGAGTTATTACTTTTTCAACTAAAATAAGTGTGTTTAAAGTCATTTCTGTGCCTGAAATTGGTCAAAATTGAAGATTTTGAGTAAGCAAAACTCTGCAAAAATGGCAATTTTGGTCACTGTGAGGGTTTAAAAAGTGGTTATTCAACATGAGGCCCGATCCAAATGACATTTTGAATCATTTTTGGTAGAGTCCAAAAAATCAATTTTCTGATGAAAAACGATGACCCCGGACCAGTCGAACGTTGAAAAAATGGTCAATATTGATGAAATTTTAACATTTAATCTTTTGACTTTAAATGACGGTTGGATGTGAGTTATTACTTTTTCAACTAAAATAAGTGTGTTTAAAGTCATTTCTGTGCCTGAAATTGGTCAAAATTGAAGATTTTGAGTAAGCAAAACTCTGTAAAAATGGCAATTTTGGTCACTGTGAGGGTTTAAAAAGTGGTTATTCAACATGAGGCCCGATCCAAATGACATTTTGAATCATTTTTGGTAGAGTCCAAAAAATCAATTTTCTGATGAAAAACGATGACCCCGGACCAGTCAAACATTGAAAAAATGGTCAATATTGATGAAATTTTAATATTTAATCTTTTCACTTTAAATGACGGTTGGATGTGAGTTATTACTTTTTCAACTAAAATAAGTGTGTTTAAAGTCATTTCTGTGCCTGAAATTGGTCAAAATTGAAGATTTTGAGTAAGCAAAACTCTGTAAAAATGGCAATTTTGGTCACTGTGAGGGTTTAAAAAGTGGTTATTCAACATGAGGCCCGATCCAAATGACATTTTGAATCATTTTTGGTAGAGTCCAAAAAATCAATTTTCTGATGAAAAACGATGACCCCGGACCAGTCGAACGTTGAAAAAATGGTCAATATTGATGAAATTTTAACATTTAATCTTTTGACTTTAAATGACGGTTGGATGTGAGTTATTACTTTTTCAACTAAAATAATTGTGTTTAAAGTCATTTCTGTGCCTGAAATTGGTCAAAATTGAGGATTTTGAGTAAGCAAAACTCTGTAAAAATGGCAGTTTTGGTCACTGTGAGGGTTTAAAAAGTGGTTATTCAACATGAGGCCTGATCCAAATGACATTTTGAATCATTTTTGGTAGAGTCCAAAAAATCCATTTTCTGATGAAAAACGATGACCCCGGACCAGTCGAACGTTGAAAAAATGGTCAATATTGATGAAATTTTAATATTTAATCTTTTCACTTTAAATGACGGTTGGATGTGAGTTATTACTTTTTCAACTAAAATAAGTGTGTTTAAAGTCATTTCTGTGCCTGAAATTGGTCAAAATTGAAGATTTTGAGTAAGCAAAACTCTGTAAAAATGGCAATTTTGGTCACTGTGAGGGTTTAAAAAGTGGTTATTCAACATGAGGCCCGATCCAAATGACATTTTGAATCATTTTTGGTAGAGTCCAAAAAATCAATTTTCTGATGAAAAACGATGACCCCGGACCAGTCGAACGTTGAAAAAATGGTCAATATTGATGAAATTTTAACATTTAATCTTTTGACTTTAAATGACGGTTGGATGTGAGTTATTACTTTTTCAACTAAAATAAGTGTGTTTAAAGTCATTTCTAAGCCTGAAATTGGTCAAAATTGAAGATTTTGAGTAAGCAAAACTCTGTAAAAATGGCAATTTTGGTCACTGTGAGGGTTTAAAAAGTGGTTATTCAACATGAGGCCCGATCCAAATGACATTTTGAATCATTTTTGGTAGAGTCCAAAAAATCAATTTTCTGATGAAAAACGATGACCCCGGACCAGTCGAACGTTGAAAAAATGGTCAATATTGATGAAATTTTAACATTTAATCTTTTGACTTTAAATGACGGTTGGATGTGAGTTATTACTTTTTCAACTAAAATAAGTGTGTTTAAAGTCATTTCTGTGCCTGAAATTGGTCAAAATTGAAGATTTTGAGTAAGCAAAACTCTGTAAAAAATGGCAGTTTTGGTCACTGTGAGGGTTTAAAAAGTGGTTATTCAACATGAGGCCTGATCCAAATGACATTTTGAATCATTTTTGGTAGAGTCCAAAAAATCAATTTTCTGATGAAAAACGATGACCCCGGACCAGTCGAACGTTGAAAAAATGGTCAATATTGATGAAATTTTAACATTTAATCTTTTGACTTTAAATGACGGTTGGATGTGAGGTATTACTTTTTCAACTACAATAAGTGTGTTTAAAGTCATTTCTGTGCCTGAAATTGGTCAAAATTGAAGATTTTGAGTAAGCAAAACTCTGTAAAAATGGCAGTTTTGGTCACTGTGAGGGTTTAAAAAGTGGTTATTCAACATGAGGCCCGATCCAAATGACATTTTGAATCATTTTTGGTAGAGTCCAAAAAATCAATTTTCTGATGAAAAACGATGACCCCGGACCAGTCGAACGTTGAAAAAATGGTCAATATTGATGAAATTTTAACATTTAATCTTTTGACTTTAAATGACGGTTGGATGTGAGTTATTACTTTTTCAACTAAAATAAGTGTGTTTAAAGTCATTTCTGTGCCTGAAATTGGTCAAAATTGAAGATTTTGAGTAAGCAAAACTCTGTAAAAATGGCAATTTTGGTCACTGTGAGGGTTTAAAAAGTGGTTATTCAACATGAGGCCCGATCCAAATGACATTTTGAATCATTTTTGGTAGAGTCCAAAAAATCAATTTTCTGATGAAAAACGATGACCCCGGACCAGTCGAACGTTGAAAAAATGGTCAATATTGATGAAATTTTAACATTTAATCTTTTGACTTTAAATGACGGTTGGATGTGAGTTATTACTTTTTCAACTAAAATAAGTGTGTTTAAAGTCATTTCTGTGCCTGAAATTGGTCAAAATTGAAGATTTTGAGTAAGCAAAACTCTGCAAAAATGGCAATTTTGGTCACTGTGAGGGTTTAAAAAGTGGTTATTCAACATGAGGCCCGATCCAAATGACATTTTGAATCATTTTTGGTAGAGTCCAAAAAATCAATTTTCTGATGAAAAACGATGACCCCGGACCAGTCGAACGTTGAAAAAATGGTCAATATTGATGAAATTTTAACATTTAATCTTTTGACTTTAAATGACGGTTGGATGTGAGTTATTACTTTTTCAACTAAAATAAGTGTGTTTAAAGTCATTTCTGTGCCTGAAATTGGTCAAAATTGAAGATTTTGAGTAAGCAAAACTCTGTAAAAACGGCAATTTTGGTCACTGTGAGGGTTTAAAAAGTGGTCATTCAACATGAGGCCCGATCCAAATGACATTTTGAATCATTTTTGGTAGAGTCCAAAAAATCAATTTTCTGATGAAAAACGATGACCCCGGACCAGTCGAACGTTGAAAAAATGGTCAATATTGATGAAATTTTAACATTTAATCTTTTGACTTTAAATGACGGTTGGATGTGAGTTATTACTTTTTCAACTACAATAAGTGTGTTTAAAGTCATTTCTGTGCCTGAAATTGGTCAAAATTGAAGATTTTGAGTAAGCAAAACTCTGCAAAAATGGCAGTTTTGGTCACTGTGAGGGTTTAAAAAGTGGTTATTCAACATGAGGCCGATCAAAATGACATTTTGAATCATTTTTGGTAGAGTCCAAAAAATCAATTTTCTGATGAAAAACGATGACCCCGGACCAGTCGAACGTTGAAAAAATGGTCAATATTGATGAAATTTTAACATTTAATCTTTTGACTTTAAATGACGGTTGGATGTGAGTTATTACTTTTTCAACTAAAATAAGTGTGTTTAAAGTCATTTCTGTGCCTGAAATTGGTCAAAATTGAAGATTTTGAGTAAGCAAAACTCTGTAAAAATGGGAATTTTGGTCACTGTGAGGGTTTAAAAAGTGGTTATTCAACATGAGGCCTGATCCAAATGACATTTTGAATAATTTTTGGTAGAGTCCAAAAAATCCATTTTTTGATGAAAAACGATGACCCCGGACCAGTCGAACGTTGAAAAAATGGTCAATATTGATGAAATTTTAACATTTAATCTTTTGACTTTAAATGACGGTTGGATGTGAGTTATTACTTTTTCAACTAAAATAAGTGTGTTTAAAGTCATTTCTAAGCCTGAAATTGGTCAAAATTGAAGATTTTGAGTAAGCAAAACTCTGTAAAATTGGCAATTTTGGTCACTACGAGGGTTTAAAAAGTGGTTATTCAACATGAGGCCCGATCCAAATGACATTTTGAATCATTTTTGGTAGAGTCCAAAAAATAAATTTTCTGATGAAAAACGTTGACCCCGGACCAGTCGAACGTTGAAAAAATGGTCAATATTGATGAAATTTTAACATTTAATCTTTTGACTTTAAATGACGGTTGGATGTGAGTTATTACTTTTTCAACTAAAATAAGTGTGTTTAAAGTCATTTCTGTGCCTGAAATTGGTCAAAATTGAAGATTTTGAGTAAGCAAAACTCTGCAAAAATGGCAATTTTGGTCACTGTGAGGGTTTAAAAAGTGGTTATTCAACATGAGGCCCGATCCAAATGACATTTTGAATCATTTTTGGTAGAGTCCAAAAAATCAATTTTCTGATGAAAAACGATGACCCCGGACCAGTCGAACGTTGAAAAAATGGTCAATATTGATGAAATTTTAACATTTAATCTTTTGACTTTAAATGACGGTTGGATGTGAGTTATTACTTTTTCAACTAAAATAAGTGTGTTTAAAGTCATTTCTGTGCCTGAAATTGGTCAAAATTGAAGATTTTGAGTAAGCAAAACTCTGTAAAAATGGCAATTTTGGTCACTGTGAGGGTTTAAAAAGTGGTTATTCAACATGAGGCCCGATCCAAATGACATTTTGAATCATTTTTGGTAGAGTCCAAAAAATCAATTTTCTGATGAAAAACGATGACCCCGGACCAGTCAAACATTGAAAAAATGGTCAATATTGATGAAATTTTAATATTTAATCTTTTCACTTTAAATGACGGTTGGATGTGAGTTATTACTTTTTCAACTAAAATAAGTGTGTTTAAAGTCATTTCTGTGCCTGAAATTGGTCAAAATTGAAGATTTTGAGTAAGCAAAACTCTGTAAAAATGGCAATTTTGGTCACTGTGAGGGTTTAAAAAGTGGTTATTCAACATGAGGCCCGATCCAAATGACATTTTGAATCATTTTTGGTAGAGTCCAAAAAATCAATTTTCTGATGAAAAACGATGACCCCGGACCAGTCGAACGTTGAAAAAATGGTCAATATTGATGAAATTTTAACATTTAATCTTTTGACTTTAAATGACGGTTGGATGTGAGTTATTACTTTTTCAACTAAAATAATTGTGTTTAAAGTCATTTCTGTGCCTGAAATTGGTCAAAATTGAGGATTTTGAGTAAGCAAAACTCTGTAAAAATGGCAGTTTTGGTCACTGTGAGGGTTTAAAAAGTGGTTATTCAACATGAGGCCTGATCCAAATGACATTTTGAATCATTTTTGGTAGAGTCCAAAAAATCCATTTTCTGATGAAAAACGATGACCCCGGACCAGTCGAACGTTGAAAAAATGGTCAATATTGATGAAATTTTAATATTTAATCTTTTCACTTTAAATGACGGTTGGATGTGAGTTATTACTTTTTCAACTAAAATAAGTGTGTTTAAAGTCATTTCTGTGCCTGAAATTGGTCAAAATTGAAGATTTTGAGTAAGCAAAACTCTGTAAAAATGGCAATTTTGGTCACTGTGAGGGTTTAAAAAGTGGTTATTCAACATGAGGCCCGATCCAAATGACATTTTGAATCATTTTTGGTAGAGTCCAAAAAATCAATTTTCTGATGAAAAACGATGACCCCGGACCAGTCGAACGTTGAAAAAATGGTCAATATTGATGAAATTTTAACATTTAATCTTTTGACTTTAAATGACGGTTGGATGTGAGTTATTACTTTTTCAACTAAAATAAGTGTGTTTAAAGTCATTTCTAAGCCTGAAATTGGTCAAAATTGAAGATTTTGAGTAAGCAAAACTCTGTAAAAATGGCAATTTTGGTCACTGTGAGGGTTTAAAAAGTGGTTATTCAACATGAGGCCCGATCCAAATGACATTTTGAATCATTTTTGGTAGAGTCCAAAAAATCAATTTTCTGATGAAAAACGATGACCCCTGACCAGTCAAACGTTGAAAAAATGGTCAATATTGAGGAAATTTTAACATTTAATCTTTTGACTTTAAATGACGGTTGGATGTGAGTTATTACTTTTTCAACTAAAATAAGTGTGTTTAAAGTCATTTCTGTGCCTGAAATTGGTCAAAATTGAAGAATTTGAGTAAGCAAAACTCTGTAAAAATGGCAGTTTTGGTCACTGTGAGGGTTTAAAAAGTGGTTATTCAACATGAGGCCTGATCCAAATGACATTTTGAATCATTTTTGGTAGAGTCCAAAAAATCAATTTTCTGATGAAAAACGATGACCCCGGACCAGTCGAACGTTGAAAAAATGGTCAATATTGATGAAATTTTAACATTTAATCTTTTGACTTTAAATGACGGTTGGATGTGAGTTATTACTTTTTCAACTAAAATAAGTGTGTTTAAAGTCATTTCTGTGCCTGAAATTGGTCAAAATAGAAGATTTTGAGTAAGCAAAACTCTGTAAAAATGGCAATTTTGGTCACTGTGAGGGTTTAAAAAGTGGTTATTCAACATGAGGCCCGATCCAAATGACATTTTGAATCATTTTTGGTAGAGTCCAAAAAAGCAATTTTCTGATGAAAAACGATGACCCCGGACCAGTCGAACGTTGAAAAAATAGTCAATATTGATGAAATTTTAACATTTAATCTTTTGACTTTAAATGACGGTTGGATGTGAGTTATTACTTTTTCAACTAAAATAAGTGTGTTTAAAGTCATTTCTGTGCCTGAAATTGGTCAAAATTGAAGATTTTGAGTAAGCAAAACTCTGTAAAAATGGCAATTTTGGTCACTGTGAGGGTTTAAAAAGTGGTTATTCAACATGAGGCCCGATCCAAATGACATTTTGAATCATTTTTGGTAGAGTCCAAAAAATCAATTTTCTGATGAAAAACGATGACCCCGGACCAGTCGAACGTTGAAAAAATGGTCAATATTGATGACATTTTAACATTTAATCTTTTGACTTTAAATGACGGTTGGATGTGAGTTATTACTTTTTCAACTAAAATAAGTGTGTTTAAAGTCATTTCTGTGCCTGAACGTGGTCAAAATTGAAGATTTTGAGTAAGCAAAACTCTGCAAAAATGGCAATTTTGGTCACTGCGAGGGTTTAAAAAGTGGTTATTCAACATGAGGCCCGATCCAAATGACATTTTGAATCATTTTTGGTAGAGTCCAAAAAATCAATTTTCTGATGAAAAACGATGACCAGTCGAACGTTGAAAAAATGGTCAATATTGATGAAATTTTAACATTTAATCTTTTGACTTTAAATGACGGTTGGATGTGAGTTATTACTTTTTCAACTACAATAAGTGTGTTTAAAGTCATTTCTGTGCCTGAAATTGGTCAAAATTGAAGATTTTGAGTAAGCAAAACTCTGCAAAAATGGCAATTTTGGTCACTGTGAGGGTTTAAAAAGTGGTTATTCAACATGAGGCCCGATCCAAATGACATTTTGAATCATTTTTGGTAGAGTCCAAAAAATCAATTTTCTGATGAAAAACGATGACCCCGGACCAGTCGAACGTTGAAAAAAAGGTCAATATTGATGAAATTTTAACATTTAATCTTTTGACTTTAAATGACGGTTGGATGTGAGTTATTACTTTTTCAACTAAAATAAGTGTGTTTAAAGTCATTTCTGTGCCTGAAATTGGTCAAAATTGAAGATTTTGAGTAAGCAAAACTCTGTAAAAATGGCAGTTTTGGTCACTGTGAGGGTTTAAAAAGTGGTTATTCAACATGAGGCCCGATCCAAATGACATTTTGAATCATTTTTGGTAGAGTCCAAAAAATCCATTTTCTGATGAAAAACGATGACCCCGGACCAGTCGAACGTTGAAAAAATGGTCAATATTGATGAAATTTTAACATTTAATCTTTTGACTTTAAATGACGGTTGGATGTGAGTTATTACTTTTTCAACTAAAATAAGTGTGTTTAAAGTCATTTCTGTGCCTGAAATTGGTCAAAATTGAAGATTTTGAGTAAGCAAAACTCAGTAAAAATGGCAGTTTTGGTCACTGTGAGGGTTTAAAAAGTGGTTATTCAACATGAGGCCTGATCCAAATGACATTTTGAATCATTTTTGGTAGAGTCCAAAAAATCAATTTTCTGATGAAAAATGACCCCGGACCAGTCGAACGTTGAAAAAATGGTCAATATTGATGAAATTTTAACATTTAATCTTTTGACTTTAAATGACGGTTGGATGTGAGTTATTACTTTTTCAACTACAATAAGTTCGTTTAAAGTCATTTCTGTGCCTGAAATTGGTCAAAATTGAAGATTTTGAGTAAGCAAAACTCTGTAAAAATGGCAATTTTGGTCACTGTGAGGGTTTAAAAAGTGGTTATTCAACATGAGGCCCGATCCAAATGACATTTTGAATCATTTTTGGTAGAGTCCAAAAAATCCATTTTCTGATGAAAAACGATGACCCCGGACCAGTCGAACGTTGAAAAAATGGTCAATATTGATGAAATTTTAACATTTAATCTTTTGACTTTAAATGACGGTTGGATGTGAGTTATTACTTTTTCAACTAAAATAAGTGTGTTTAAAGTCATTTCTGTGCCTGAAATTGGTCAAAATTGAAGATTTTGAGTAAGCAAAACTCTGTAAAAATGGCAATTTTGGTCACTGTGAGGGTTTAAAAAGTGGTTATTCAACATGAGGCCCGATCCAAATGACATTTTGAATAATTTTTGGTAGAGTCCAAAAAATCAATTTTCTGATGAAAAACGATGACCCCGGACCAGTCGAACGTTGAAAAAATGGTCAATATTGATGAAATTTTAATATTTAATCTTTTCACTTTAAATGACGGTTGGATGTGAGTTATTACTTTTTCAACTAAAATAAGTGTGTTTAAAGTCATTTCTGTGCTTGAAATTGGTCAAAATTGAAGAATTTGAGTAAGCAAAACTCTGTAAAAATGGCAGTTTTGGTCACTGTGAGGGTTTAAAAAGTGGTTATTCAACATGAGGCCTGATCCAAATGACATTTTGAATCATTTTTGGTAGAGTCCCAAAAATTAATTTTCTGATGAAAAACGATGACCCCGGACCAGTCGAACGTTGAAAAAATGGTCAATATTGATGAAATTTTAACCTTTAATCTTTTGACTTTAAATGACGGTTGGATATCAGTTATTACTTTTTCAACTAAAATAAGTGTGTTTAAAGTCATTTCTGTGCCTGAAATTGGTCAAAATTGAAGATTTTGAGTAAGCAAAACTCTGTAAAAATGGGAATTTTGGTCACTGTGAGGGTTTAAAAAGTGGTTATTCAACATGAGGCCCGATCCAAATGACATTTTGAATCATTTTTGGTAGAGTCCAAAAAATCAATTTTCTGATGAAAAACGATGACCCCGGACCAGTCGAACGTTGAAAAAAGGTCAATATTGATGAAATTTTAACATTTAATCTTTTGACTTTAAATGACGGTTGGATGTGAGTTATTACTTTTTCAACTAAAATAAGTGTGTTTAAAGTCATTTCTGTGCCTGAAATTGGTCAAAATTGAAGATTTTGAGTAAGCAAAACTCTGTAAAAATGGCAATTTTGGTCACTGTGAGGGTTTAAAAAGTGGTTATTCAACATGAGGCCCGATCCAAATGACATTTTGAATCATTTTTGGTAGAGTCCAAAAAATCCATTTTCTGATGAAAAACGATGACCCCGGACCAGTCGAACGTTGAAAAAATGGTCAATATTGATGAAATTTTAACATTTAATCTTTTGACTTTAAATGACGGTTGGATGTGAGTTATTACTTTTTCAACTAAAATAAGTGTGTTTAAAGTCATTTCTGTGCCTGAAATTGGTCAAAATTGAAGATTTTGAGTAAGCAAAACTCTGTAAAAATGGCAATTTTGGTCACTGTGAGGGTTTAAAAAGTGGTTATTCAACATGAGGCCTGATCCAAATGACATTTTGAATCATTTTTGGTAGAGTCCCAAAAATCCATTTTCTGATGAAAAACGATGACCCCGGACCAGTCGAACGTTGAAAAAATGGTCAATATTGATGAAATTTTAACATTTAATCTTTTGACTTTAAATGACGGTTGGATGTGAGTTATTACTTTTTCAACTAAAATAAGTGTGTTTAAAGTCATTTCTGTGCCTGAAATTGGTCAAAATTGAAGATTTTGAGTAAGCAAAACTCTGTAAAA
The DNA here is from genome assembly GCF_964263255.1 of Lissotriton vulgaris. Lineage (NCBI taxonomy): Eukaryota > Metazoa > Chordata > Amphibia > Caudata > Salamandridae > Lissotriton > Lissotriton vulgaris. The sequence goes on from NW_028252894.1 coordinate 18,884, forward strand.
ATGGCAATTTTGGTCACTGTGAGGGTTTAAAAAGTGGTTATTCAACATGAGGCCCGATCCAAATGACATTTTGAATCATTTTTGGTAGAGTCCAAAAAATCAATTTTCTGATGAAAAACGATGACCCCGGACCAGTCGAACGTTGAAAAAATGGTCAATATTGATGAAATTTTAACATTTAATCTTTTGACTTTAAATGACGGTTGGATGTGAGTTATTACTTTTTCAACTACAATAAGTGTGTTTAAAGTCATTTCTGTGCCTGAAATTGGTCAAAATTGAAGATTTTGAGTAAGCAAAACTCTGTAAAAATGGCAATTTTGGTCACTGTGAGGGTTTAAAAAGTGGTTATTCAACATGAGGCCCGATCCAAATGACATTTTGAATCATTTTTGGTAGAGTCCCAAAAATCCATTTTCTGATGAAAAACAATGACCCCGGACCAGTCGAACGTTGAAAAAATGGTCAATATTGATGAAATTTTAACATTTAATCTTTTGACTTTAAATGACGGTTGGATGTGAGTTATTACTTTTTCAACTAAAATAAGTGTGTTTAAAGTCATTTCTGTGCCTGAAATTGGTCAAAATTGAAGATTTTGAGTAAGCAAAATTCTGTAAAAATGGCAATTTTGGTCACTGTGAGGGTTTAAAAAGTGGTTATTCAACATGAGGCCCGATCCAAATGACATTTTGAATCATTTTTGGTAGAGTCCAAAAAATCAATTTTCTGATGAAAAACGATGACCCCGGACCAGTCGAACGTTGAAAAAATGGTCAATATTGATGAAATTTTAATATTTAATGTTTTCACTTTAAATGACGGTTGGATGTGAGTTATTACTTTTTCAACTAAAATAAGTGTGTTTAAAGTCATTTCTGTGCCTGAAATTGGTCAAAATTGAAGAATTTGAGTAAGCAAAACTCTGTAAAAATGGCAGTTTTGGTCACTGTGAGGGTTTAAAAAGTGGTTATTCAACATGAGGCCTGATCCAAATGACATTTTGAATCATTTTTGGTAGAGTCCAAAAAATCAATTTTCTGATGAAAAACGATGACCCCGGACCAGTCGAACGTTGAAAAAATGGTCAATATTGATGAAATTTTAACATTTAATCTTTTGACTTTAAATGACGGTTGGATGTGAGTTATTACTTTTTCAACTACAATAAGTGTGTTTAAAGTCATTTCTGTGCCTGAAATTGGTCAAAATTGAAGATTTTGAGTAAGCAAAACTCTGTAAAAATGGCAATTTTGGTCACTGTGAGGGTTTAAAAAGTGGTTATTCAACATGAGGCCCGATCCAAATGACATTTTGAATCATTTTTGGTAGAGTCCAAAAAATCAATTTTCTGATGAAAAACGATGACCCCGGACCAGTCGAACGTTGAAAAAATGGTCAATATTGATGAAATTTTAATATTTAATGTTTTCACTTTAAATGACGGTTGGATGTGAGTTATTACTTTTTCAACTAAAATAAGTGTGTTTAAAGTCATTTCTGTGCCTGAAATTGGTCAAAATTGAAGAATTTGAGTAAGCAAAACTCTGTAAAAATGGCAGTTTTGGTCACTGTGAGGGTTTAAAAAGTGGTTATTCAACATGAGGCCTGATCCAAATGACATTTTGAATCATTTTTGGTAGAGTCCAAAAAATCAATTTTCTGATGAAAAACGATGACCCCGGACCAGTCGAACGTTGAAAAAATGGTCAATATTGATGAAATTTTAACATTTAATCTTTTGACTTTAAATGACGGTTGGATGTGAGTTATTACTTTTTCAACTAAAATAAGTGTGTTTAAAGTCATTTCTGTGCCTGAAATTGGTCAAAATTGAAGATTTTGAGTAAGCAAAACTCTGCAAAAATGGCAATTTTGGTCACTGTGAGGGTTTAAAAAGTGGTTATTCAACATGAGGCCCGATCCAAATGACATTTTGAATCATTTTTGGTAGAGTCCAAAAAATCAATTTTCTGATGAAAAACGATGACCCCGGACCAGTCGAACGTTGAAAAAATGGTCAATATTGATGAAATTTTAACATTTAATCTTTTGACTTTAAATGACGGTTGGATGTGAGTTATTACTTTTTCAACTAAAATAAGTGTGTTTAAAGTCATTTCTGTGCCTGAAATTGGTCAAAATTGAAGATTTTGAGTAAGCAAAACTCTGCAAAAATGGCAATTGTGGTCACTGTGAGGGTTTAAAAAGTGGTTATTCAACATGAGGCCCGATCCAAATGACATTTTGAATCATTTTTGGTAGAGTCCAAAAAATCCATTTTCTGATGAAAAACGATGACCCCGGACCAGTCGAACATTAAAAAAAGTGGTCAATATTGATGAAATTTTAATATTTAATCTTTTCACTTTAAATGACGGTTGGATGTGAGTTATTACTTTTTCAACTAAAATAAGTGTGTTTAAAGTCATTTCTGTGCCTGAAATTGGTCAAAATTGAAGATTTTGAGTAAGCAAAACTCTGTAAAAATGGCAATTTTGGTCACTGTGAGGGTTTAAAAAGTGGTTATTCAACATGAGGCCCGATCCAAATGACATTTTGAATCATTTTTGGTAGAGTCCAAAAAATCCATTTTCTGATGAAAAACGATGACCCGGGACCAGTCGAACGTTGAAAAAATGGTCAATATTGATGAAATTTTAACATTTAATCTTTTGACTTTAAATGACAGTTGGATGTGAGTTATTACTTTTTCAACTAAAATAAGTGTGTTTAAAGTCATTTCTGTGCCTGAAATTGGTCAAAATTGAAGATTTTGAGTAAGCAAAACTCTGTAAAAATGGCAATTTTGGTCACTGTGAGGGTTTAAAAAGTGGTTATTCAACATGAGGCCTGATCCAAATGACATTTTGAATCATTTTTGGTAGAGTCCCAAAAATCCATTTTCTGATGAAAAACGATGACCCCGGACCAGTCGAACGTTGAAAAAATGGTCAATATTGATGAAATTTTAACATTTAATCTTTTGACTTTAAATGACGGTTGGATGTGAGTTATTACTTTTTCAACTAAAATAAGTGTGTTTAAAGTCATTTCTGTGCCTGAAATTGGTCAAAATTGAAGATTTTGAGTAAGCAAAACTCTGTAAAAATGGCAATTTTGGTCACTGTGAGGGTTTAAAAAGTGGTTATTCAACATGAGGCCCGATCCAAATGACATTTTGAATCATTTTTGGTAGAGTCCAAAAAATCAATTTTCTGATGAAAAACGATGACCCCGGACCAGTCGAACGTTGAAAAAATGGTCAATATTGATGAAATTTTAACATTTAATCTTTTGACTTTAAATGACGGTTGGATGTGAGTTATTACTTTTTCAACTACAATAAGTGTGTTTAAAGTCATTTCTGTGCCTGAAATTGGTCAAAATTGAAGATTTTGAGTAAGCAAAACTCTGTAAAAATGGCAATTTTGGTCACTGTGAGGGTTTAAAAAGTGGTTATTCAACATGAGGCCCGATCCAAATGACATTTTGAATCATTTTTGGTAGAGTCCAAAAAATCCATTTTCTGATGAAAAACGATGACCCCGGACCAGTCGAACGTTGAAAAAATGGTCAATATTGATGAAATTTTAACATTTAATCTTTTGACTTTAAATGACAGTTGGATGTGAGTTATTACTTTTTCAACTAAAATAAGTGTGTTTAAAGTCATTTCTGTGCCTGAAATTGGTCAAAATTGAAGATTTTGAGTAAGCAAAACTCTGTAAAAATGGCAATTTTGGTCACTGTGAGGGTTTAAAAAGTGGTTATTCAACATGAGGCCCGATCCAAATGACATTTTGAATCATTTTTGGTAGAGTCCAAAAAATCCATTTTCTGATGAAAAACGATGACCCCGGACCAGTCGAACGTTGAAAAAATGGTCAATATTGATGAAATTTTAACATTTAATCTTTTGACTTTAAATGACAGTTGGATGTGAGTTATTACTTTTTCAACTAAAATAAGTGTGTTTAAAGTCATTTCTGTGCCTGAAATTGGTCAAAATTGAAGATTTTGAGTAAGCAAAACTCTGTAAAAATGGCAATTTTGGTCACTGTGAGGGTTTAAAAAGTGGTTATTCAACATGAGGCCTGATCCAAATGACATTTTGAATCATTTTTGGTAGAGTCCCAAAAATCCATTTTCTGATGAAAAACGATGACCCCGGACCAGTCGAACGTTGAAAAAATGGTCAATATTGATGAAATTTTAACATTTAATCTTTTGACTTTAAATGACGGTTGGATGTGAGTTATTACTTTTTCAACTAAAATAAGTGTGTTTAAAGTCATTTCTGTGCCTGAAATTGGTCAAAATTGAAGATTTTGAGTAAGCAAAACTCTGTAAAAATGGCAATTTTGGTCACTGTGAGGGTTTAAAAAGTGGTTATTCAACATGAGGCCCGATCCAAATGACATTTTGAATCATTTTTGGTAGAGTCCAAAAAATCAATTTTCTGATGAAAAACGATGACCCCGGACCAGTCGAACGTTGAAAAAATGGTCAATATTGATGAAATTTTAACATTTAATCTTTTGACTTTAAATGACGGTTGGATGTGAGTTATTACTTTTTCAACTACAATAAGTGTGTTTAAAGTCATTTCTGTGCCTGAAATTGGTCAAAATTGAAGATTTTGAGTAAGCAAAACTCTGTAAAAATGGCAATTTTGGTCACTGTGAGGGTTTAAAAAGTGGTTATTCAACATGAGGCCCGATCCAAATGACATTTTGAATCATTTTTGGTAGAGTCCCAAAAATCCATTTTCTGATGAAAAACGATGACCCCGGACCAGTCGAACGTTGAAAAAATGGTCAATATTGATGAAATTTTAACATTTAATCTTTTGACTTTAAATGACGGTTGGATGTGAGTTATTACTTTTTCAACTAAAATAAGTGTGTTTAAAGTCATTTCTGTGCCTGAAATTGGTCAAAATTGAAGATTTTGAGTAAGCAAAATTCTGTAAAAATGGCAATTTTGGTCACTGTGAGGGTTTAAAAAGTGGTTATTCAACATGAGGCCCGATCCAAATGACATTTTGAATCATTTTTGGTAGAGTCCAAAAAATCAATTTTCTGATGAAAAACGATGACCCCGGACCAGTCGAACGTTGAAAAAATGGTCAATATTGATGAAATTTTAATATTTAATGTTTTCACTTTAAATGACGGTTGGATGTGAGTTATTACTTTTTCAACTAAAATAAGTGTGTTTAAAGTCATTTCTGTGCCTGAAATTGGTCAAAATTGAAGAATTTGAGTAAGCAAAACTCTGTAAAAATGGCAGTTTTGGTCACTGTGAGGGTTTAAAAAGTGGTTATTCAACATGAGGCCTGATCCAAATGACATTTTGAATCATTTTTGGTAGAGTCCAAAAAATCAATTTTCTGATGAAAAACGATGACCCCGGACCAGTCGAACGTTGAAAAAATGGTCAATATTGATGAAATTTTAACATTTAATCTTTTGACTTTAAATGACGGTTGGATGTGAGTTATTACTTTTTCAACTACAATAAGTGTGTTTAAAGTCATTTCTGTGCCTGAAATTGGTCAAAATTGAAGATTTTGAGTAAGCAAAACTCTGTAAAAATGGCAATTTTGGTCACTGTGAGGGTTTAAAAAGTGGTTATTCAACATGAGGCCCGATCCAAATGACATTTTGAATCATTTTTGGTAGAGTCCAAAAAATCCATTTTCTGATGAAAAACGATGACCCCGGACCAGTCGAACGTTGAAAAAATGGTCAATATTGATGAAATTTTAACATGTAATCTTTTGACTTTAAATGACGGTTGGATGTGAGTTATTACTTTTTCAACTAAAATAAGTGTGTTTAAAGTCATTTCTGTGCCTGAAATTGGTCAAAATTGAAGATTTTGAGTAAGCAAAACTCTGTAAAAATGGCAATTTTGGTCACTGTGAGGGTTTAAAAAGTGGTTATTCAACATGAGGCCCGATCCAAATGACATTTTGAATCATTTTTGGTAGAGTCCAAAAAATCAATTTTCTGATGAAAAACGATGACCCCGGACCAGTCGAACGTTGAAAAAATGGTCAATATTGATGAAATGTTAATATTTAATGTTTTCACTTTAAATGACGGTTGGATGTGAGTTATTACTTTTTCAACTAAAATAAGTGTGTTTAAAGTCATTTCTGTGCCTGAAATTGGTCAAAATTGAAGAATTTGAGTAAGCAAAACTCTGTAAAAATGGCAGTTTTGGTCACTGTGAGGGTTTAAAAAGTGGTTATTCAACATGAGGCCTGATCCAAATGACATTTTGAATCATTTTTGGTAGAGTCCAAAAAATCAATTTTCTGATGAAAAACGATGACCCCGGACCAGTCGAACGTTGAAAAAATGGTCAATATTGATGAAATTTTAACATTTAATCTTTTGACTTTAAATGACGGTTGGATGTGAGTTATTACTTTTTCAACTAAAATAAGTGTGTTTAAAGTCATTTCTGTGCCTGAAATTGGTCAAAATTGAAGATTTTGAGTAAGCAAAACTCTGCAAAAATGGCAATTTTGGTCACTGTGAGGGTTTAAAAAGTGGTTATTCAACATGAGGCCCGATCCAAATGACATTTTGAATCATTTTTGGTAGAGTCCAAAAAATCAATTTTCTGATGAAAAACGATGACCCCGGACCAGTCGAACGTTGAAAAAATGGTCAATATTGATGAAATTTTAACATTTAATCTTTTGACTTTAAATGACGGTTGGATGTGAGTTATTACTTTTTCAACTAAAATAAGTGTGTTTAAAGTCATTTCTGTGCCTGAAATTGGTCAAAATTGAAGATTTTGAGTAAGCAAAACTCTGCAAAAATGGCAATTGTGGTCACTGTGAGGGTTTAAAAAGTGGTTATTCAACATGAGGCCCGATCCAAATGACATTTTGAATCATTTTTGGTAGAGTCCAAAAAATCCATTTTCTGATGAAAAACGATGACCCCGGACCAGTCGAACATTAAAAAAAGTGGTCAATATTGATGAAATTTTAATATTTAATCTTTTCACTTTAAATGACGGTTGGATGTGAGTTATTACTTTTTCAACTAAAATAAGTGTGTTTAAAGTCATTTCTGTGCCTGAAATTGGTCAAAATTGAAGATTTTGAGTAAGCAAAACTCTGTAAAAATGGCAATTTTGGTCACTGTGAGGGTTTAAAAAGTGGTTATTCAACATGAGGCCCGATCCAAATGACATTTTGAATCATTTTTGGTAGAGTCCAAAAAATCCATTTTCTGATGAAAAACGATGACCCGGGACCAGTCGAACGTTGAAAAAATGGTCAATATTGATGAAATTTTAACATTTAATCTTTTGACTTTAAATGACAGTTGGATGTGAGTTATTACTTTTTCAACTAAAATAAGTGTGTTTAAAGTCATTTCTGTGCCTGAAATTGGTCAAAATTGAAGATTTTGAGTAAGCAAAACTCTGTAAAAATGGCAGTTTTGGTCACTGTGAGGGTTTAAAAAGTGGTTATTCAACATGAGGCCTGATCCAAATGACATTTTGAATCATTTTTGGTAGAGTCCAAAAAATCAATTTTCTGATGAAAAACGATGACCCCGGACCAGTCGAACGTTGAAAAAATGGTCAATATTGATGAAATTTTAATATTTAATCTTTTCACTTTAAATGACGGTTGGATGTGAGTTATTACTTTTTCAACTAAAATAAGTGTGTTTAAAGTCATTTCTGTGCCTGAAATTGGTCAAAATTGAAGATTTTGAGTAAGCAAAACTCTGTAAAAATGGCAATTTTGGTCACTGTGAGGGTTTAAAAAGTGGTTATTCAACATGAGGCCCGATCCAAATGACATTTTGAATCATTTTTGGTAGAGTCCAAAAAATCAATTTTCTGATGAAAAACGATGACCCCGGACCAGTCGAACGTTGAAAAAATGGTCAATATTGATGAAATTTTAACATTTAATCTTTTGACTTTAAATGACGGTTGGATGTGAGTTATTACTTTTTCAACTAAAATAAGTGTGTTTAAAGTCATTTCTGTGCCTGAAATTGGTCAAAATTGAAGATTTTGAGTAAGCAAAACTCTGTAAAAATGGCAATTTTGGTCACTGTGAGGGTTTAAAAAGTGGTTATTCAACATGAGGCCCGATCCAAATGACATTTTGAATCATTTTTGGTAGAGTCCAAAAAATCAATTTTCTGATGAAAAACGATGACCCCGGACCAGTCGAACGTTGAAAAAATAGTCAATATTGATGAAATTTTAACATTTAATCTTTTGACTTTAAATGACGGTTGGATGTGAGTTATTACTTTTTCAACTAAAATAAGTGTGTTTAAAGTCATTTCTGTGCCTGAAATTGGTCAAAATTGAAGATTTTGAGTAAGCAAAACTCTGTAAAAATGGCAATTTTGGTCACTGTGAGGGTTTAAAAAGTGGTTATTCAACATGAGGCCCGATCCAAATGACATTTTGAATCATTTTTGGTAGAGTCCAAAAAATCAATTTTCTGATGAAAAACGATGACCCCGGACCAGTCGAACGTTGAAAAAATGGTCAATATTGATGAAATTTTAACATTTAATCTTTTCACTTTAAATGACGGTTGGATGTGAGTTATTACTTTTTCACCTAAAATAAGTGTGTTTAAAGTCATTTCTGTGCCTGAAATTGGTCAAAATTGAAGATTTTGAGTAAGCAAAACTCTGCAAAAATGGCAATTTTGGTCACTGCGAGGGTTTAAAAAGTGGTTATTCAACATGAGGCCCGATCCAAATGACATTTTGAATCATTTTTGGTAGAGTCCAAAAAATCAATTTTCTGATGAAAAACGATGACCCCGGACCAGTCGAACGTTGAAAAAATGGTCAATATTGATGAAATTTTAACATTTAATCTTTTGACTTTAAATGACGGTTGGATGTGAGTTATTACTTTTTCAACTAAAATAAGTGTGTTTAAAGTCATTTCTGTGCCTGAAATTGGTCAAAATTGAAGATTTTGAGTAAGCAAAACTCAGTAAAAATGGCAGTTTTTGTCACTGTGAGGGTTTAAAAAGTGGTTATTCAACATGAGGCCTGATCCAAATAACATTTTGAATCATTTTTGGTAGAGTCCAAAAAATCAATTTTCTGATGAAAAACGATGACCCCGGACCAGTCGAACGTTGAAAAAATGGTCAAAATTGATGAAATTTTAACATTTAATCTTTTGACTTTAAATGACGGTTGGATGTGAGTTATTACTTTTTCAACTACAATAAGTGTGTTTAAAGTCATTTCTGTGCCTGAAATTGGTCAAAATTGAAGATTTTGAGTAAGCAAAACTCTGCAAAAATGGCAATTTTGGTGACTGTGAGGGTTTAAAAAGTGGTTATTCAACATGAGGCCCGATCCAAATGACATTTTGAATCATTTTTGGTAGAGTCCAAAAAATCAATTTTCTGATGAAAAACGATGACCCCGGACCAGTCGAACGTTGAAAAAATGGTCAATATTGATGAAATTTTAACATTTAATCTTTTCACTTTAAATGACGGTTGGATGTGAGTTATTACTTTTTCACCTAAAATAAGTGTGTTTAAAGTCATTTCTGTGCCTGAAATTGGTCAAAATTGAAGATTTTGAGTAAGCAAAACTCTGCAAAAATGGCAATTTTGGTCACTGCGAGGGTTTAAAAAGTGGTTATTCAACATGAGGCCCGATCCAAATGACATTTTGAATCATTTTTGGTAGAGTCCAAAAAATCAATTTTCTGATGAAAAACGATGACCCCGGACCAGTCGAACGTTGAAAAAATGGTCAATATTGATGAAATTTTAACATTTAATCTTTTGACTTTAAATGACGGTTGGATGTGAGTTATTACTTTTTCAACTAAAATAAGTGTGTTTAAAGTCATTTCTGTGCCTGAAATTGGTCAAAATTGAAGATTTTGAGTAAGCAAAACTCTGTAAAAATGGCAGTTTTTGTCACTGTGAGGGTTTAAAAAGTGGTTATTCAACATGAGGCCTGATCCAAATAACATTTTGAATCATTTTTGGTAGAGTCCAAAAAATCAATTTTCTGATGAAAAACGATGACCCCGGACCAGTCGAACGTTGAAAAAATGGTCAAAATTGATGAAATTTTAACATTTAATCCTTTGACTTTAAATGACGGTTGGATGTGAGTTATTACTTTTTCAACTACAATAAGTGTGTTTAAAGTCATTTCTGTGCCTGAAATTGGTCAAAATTGAAGATTTTGAGTAAGCAAAACTCTGCAAAAATGGCAATTTTGGTCACTGTGAGGGTTTAAAAAGTGGTTATTCAACATGAGGCCCGATCCAAATGACATTTTGAATCATTTTTGGTAGAGTCCAAAAAATCAATTTTCTGATGAAAAACGATGACCCCGGACCAGTCGAACGTTGAAAAAATGGTCAATATTGATGAAATTTTAACATTTAATCTTTTGACTTTAAATGACGGTTGGATGTGAGTTATTACTTTTTCAACTAAAATAAGTGTTTTTAAAGTCATTTCTGTGCCTGAAATTGGTCAAAATTGAAGATTTTGAGTAAGCAAAACTCTGTAAAAATGGCAGTTTTGGTCACTGTGAGGGTTTAAAAAGTGGTTATTCAACATGAGGCCTGATCCAAATGACATTTTGAATCATTTTTGGTAGAGTCCAAAAAATCAATTTTCTGATGAAAAACGATGACCCCGGACCAGTCGAACGTTGAAAAAATGGTCAATATTGATGAAATTTTAACATTTAATCTTTTGACTTTAAATGACGGTTGGATGTCAGTTATTACTTTTTCAACTAAAATAAGTGTGTTTAAAGTCATTTCTGTGCCTGAAATTGGTCAAAATTGAAGATTTTGAGTAAGCAAAACTCTGTAAAAATGGGAATTTTGGTCACTGTGAGGGTTTAAAAAGTGGTTATTCAACATGAGGCCCGATCCAAATGACATTTTGAATCATTTTTGGTAGAGTCCAAAAAATCAATTTTCTGATGAAAAACGATGACCCCGGACCAGTCGAACGTTGAAAAAAAGGTCAATATTGATGAAATTTTAACATTTAATCTTTTGACTTTAAATGACGGTTGGAAGTGAGTTATTACTTTTTCAACTAAAATAAGTGTGTTTAAAGTCATTTCTGTGCCTGAAATTGGTCAAAATTGAAGATTTTGAGTAAGCAAAACTCTGTAAAAATGGCAATTTTGGTCACTGTGAGGGTTTAAAAAGTGGTTATTCAACATGAGGCCCGATCCAAATGACATTTTGAATCATTGTTGGTAGAGTCCAAAAAATCCATTTTCTGATGAAAAACGATGACCCCGGACCAGTCGAACGTTGAAAAAATGGTCAATATTGATGAAATTTTAACATTTAATCTTTTGACTTTAAATGACGGTTGGATGTGAGTTATTACTTTTTCAACTAAAATAAGTGTGTTTAAAGTCATTTCTGTGCCTGAAATTGGTCAAAATTGAAGATTTTGAGTAAGCAAAACTCTGTAAAAATGGCAGTTTTGGTCACTGTGAGGGTTTAAAAAGTGGTTATTCAACATGAGGCCTGATCCAAATGACATTTTGAATCATTTTTGGTAGAGTCCACAAAATCAATTTTCTGATGAAAAACGATGACCCCGGACCAGTCGAACGTTGAAAAAATAGTCAATATTGATGAAATTTTAACATTTAATCTTTTGACTTTAAATGACGGTTGGATGTGAGTTATTACTTTTTCAACTAAAATAAGTGTGTTTAAAGTCATTTCTGTGCCTGAAATTGGTCAAAATTGAAGATTTTGAGTAAGCAAAACTCTGTAAAAATGGCAATTTTGGTCACTGTGAGGGTTTAAAAAGTGGTTATTCAACATGAGGCCCGATCCAAATGACATTTTGAATCATTTTTGGTAGAGTCCAAAAAATCAATTTTCTGATGAAAAACGATGACCCCGGACCAGTCGAACGTTGAAAAAAGGTCAATATTGATGAAATTTTAACATTTAATCTTTTGACTTTAAATGACGGTTGGATGTGAGTTATTACTTTTTCAACTAAAATAAGTGTGTTTAAAGTCATTTCTGTGCCTGAAATTGGTCAAAATTGAAGATTTTGAGTAAGCAAAACTCTGTAAAAATGGCAATTTTGGTCACTGTGAGGGTTTAAAAAGTGGTTATTCAACATGAGGCCCGATCCAAATGACATTTTGAATCATTTTTGGTAGAGTCCAAAAAATCCATTTTCTGATGAAAAACGATGACCCCGGACCAGTCGAACGTTGAAAAAATGGTCAATATTGATGAAATTTTAACATTTAATCTTTTGACTTTAAATGACGGTTGGATGTGAGTTATTACTTTTTCAACTAAAATAAGTGTGTTTAAAGTCATTTCTGTGCCTGAAATTGGTCAAAATTGAAGATTTTGAGTAAGCAAAACTCTGTAAAAATGGCAATTTTGGTCACTGTGAGGGTTTAAAAAGTGGTTATTCAACATGAGGCCTGATCCAAATGACATTTTGAATCATTTTTGGTAGAGTCCAAAAAATCAATTTTCTGATGAAAAACGATGACCCCGGACCAGTCGAACGTTGAAAAAATGGTCAATATTGATGAAATTTTAACATTTAATCTTTTGACTTTAAATGACGGTTGGATGTGAGTTATTACTTTTTCAACTACAATAAGTGTGTTTAAAGTCATTTCTGTGCCTGAAATTGGTCAAAATTGAAGATTTTGAGTAAGCAAAACTCTGTAAAAATGGCAATTTTGGTCACTGTGAGGGTTTAAAGAGTGGTTATTCAACATGAGGCCCGATCCAAATGACATTTTGAATCATTTTTGGTAGAGTCCAAAAAATCAATTTTCTGATGAAAAACGATGACCCCGGACCAGTCGAACGTTGAAAAAATGGTCAATATTGATGAAATTTTAATATTTAATGTTTTCACTTTAAATGACGGTTGGATGTGAGTTATTACTTTTTCAACTAAAATAAGTGTGTTTAAAGTCATTTCTGTGCCTGAAATTGGTCAAAATTGAAGAATTTGAGTAAGCAAAACTCTGTAAAAATGGCAGTTTTGGTCACTGTGAGGGTTTAAAAAGTGGTTATTCAACATGAGGCCTGATCCAAATGACATTTTGAATCATTTTTGGTAGAGTCCAAAAAATCAATTTTCTGATGAAAAACGATGACCCCGGACCAGTCGAACGTTGAAAAAATGGTCAATATTGATGAAATTTTAACATTTAATCTTTTGACTTTAAATGACGGTTGGATGTGAGTTATTACTTTTTCAACTACAATAAGTGTGTTTAAAGTCATTTCTGTGCCTGAAATTGGTCAAAATTGAAGATTTTGAGTAAGCAAAACTCTGTAAAAATGGCAATTTTGGTCACTGTGAGGGTTTAAAAAGTGGTTATTCAACATGAGGCCCGATCCAAATGACATTTTGAATCATTTTTGGTAGAGTCCAAAAAATCCATTTTCTGATGAAAAACGATGACCCCGGACCAGTCGAACGTTGAAAAAATGGTCAATATTGATGAAATTTTAACATTTAATCTTTTGACTTTAAATGACGGTTGGATGTGAGTTATTACTTTTTCAACTAAAATAAGTGTGTTTAAAGTCATTTCTGTGCCTGAAATTGGTCAAAATTGAAGATTTTGAGTAAGCAAAACTCTGTAAAAATGGCAATTTTGGTCACTGTGAGGGTTTAAAAAGTGGTTATTCAACATGAGGCCCGATCCAAATGACATTTTGAATCATTTTTGGTAGAGTCCAAAAAATCAATTTTCTGATGAAAAACGATGACCCCGGACCAGTCGAACGTTGAAAAAATGGTCAATATTGATGAAATTTTAATATTTAATGTTTTCACTTTAAATGACGGTTGGATGTGAGTTATTACTTTTTCAACTAAAATAAGTGTGTTTAAAGTCATTTCTGTGCCTGAAATTGGTCAAAATTGAAGAATTTGAGTAAGCAAAACTCTGTAAAAATGGCAGTTTTGGTCACTGTGAGGGTTTAAAAAGTGGTTATTCAACATGAGGCCTGATCCAAATGACATTTTGAATCATTTTTGGTAGAGTCCAAAAAATCAATTTTCTGATGAAAAACGATGACCCCGGACCAGTCGAACGTTGAAAAAATGGTCAATATTGATGAAATTTTAACATTTAATCTTTTGACTTTAAATGACGGTTGGATGTGAGTTATTACTTTTTCAACTAAAATAAGTGTGTTTAAAGTCATTTCTGTGCCTGAAATTGGTCAAAATTGAAGATTTTGAGTAAGCAAAACTCTGCAAAAATGGCAATTTTGGTCACTGTGAGGGTTTAAAAAGTGGTTATTCAACATGAGGCCCGATCCAAATGACATTTTGAATCATTTTTGGTAGAGTCCAAAAAATCAATTTTCTGATGAAAAACGATGACCCCGGACCAGTCGAACGTTGAAAAAATGGTCAATATTGATGAAATTTTAACATTTAATCTTTTGACTTTAAATGACGGTTGGATGTGAGTTATTACTTTTTCAACTAAAATAAGTGTGTTTAAAGTCATTTCTGTGCCTGAAATTGGTCAAAATTGAAGATTTTGAGTAAGCAAAACTCTGCAAAAATGGCAATTGTGGTCACTGTGAGGGTTTAAAAAGTGGTTATTCAACATGAGGCCCGATCCAAATGACATTTTGAATCATTTTTGGTAGAGTCCAAAAAATCCATTTTCTGATGAAAAACGATGACCCCGGACCAGTCGAACATTAAAAAAAGTGGTCAATATTGATGAAATTTTAATATTTAATCTTTTCACTTTAAATGACGGTTGGATGTGAGTTATTACTTTTTCAACTAAAATAAGTGTGTTTAAAGTCATTTCTGTGCCTGAAATTGGTCAAAATTGAAGATTTTGAGTAAGCAAAACTCTGTAAAAATGGCAATTTTGGTCACTGTGAGGGTTTAAAAAGTGGTTATTCAACATGAGGCCCGATCCAAATGACATTTTGAATCATTTTTGGTAGAGTCCAAAAAATCCATTTTCTGATGAAAAACGATGACCCGGGACCAGTCGAACGTTGAAAAAATGGTCAATATTGATGAAATTTTAACATTTAATCTTTTGACTTTAAATGACAGTTGGATGTGAGTTATTACTTTTTCAACTAAAATAAGTGTGTTTAAAGTCATTTCTGTGCCTGAAATTGGTCAAAATTGAAGATTTTGAGTAAGCAAAACTCTGTAAAAATGGCAGTTTTGGTCACTGTGAGGGTTTAAAAAGTGGTTATTCAACATGAGGCCTGATCCAAATGACATTTTGAATCATTTTTGGTAGAGTCCAAAAAATCAATTTTCTGATGAAAAACGATGACCCCGGACCAGTCGAACGTTGAAAAAATGGTCAATATTGATGAAATTTTAATATTTAATCTTTTCACTTTAAATGACGGTTGGATGTGAGTTATTACTTTTTCAACTAAAATAAGTGTGTTTAAAGTCATTTCTGTGCCTGAAATTGGTCAAAATTGAAGATTTTGAGTAAGCAAAACTCTGTAAAAATGGCAATTTTGGTCACTGTGAGGGTTTAAAAAGTGGTTATTCAACATGAGGCCCGATCCAAATGACATTTTGAATCATTTTTGGTAGAGTCCAAAAAATCAATTTTCTGATGAAAAACGATGACCCCGGACCAGTCGAACGTTGAAAAAATGGTCAATATTGATGAAATTTTAACATTTAATCTTTTGACTTTAAATGACGGTTGGATGTGAGTTATTACTTTTTCAACTAAAATAAGTGTGTTTAAAGTCATTTCTGTGCCTGAAATTGGTCAAAATTGAAGATTTTGAGTAAGCAAAACTCTGTAAAAATGGCAATTTTGGTCACTGTGAGGGTTTAAAAAGTGGTTATTCAACATGAGGCCCGATCCAAATGACATTTTGAATCATTTTTGGTAGAGTCCAAAAAATCAATTTTCTGATGAAAAACGATGACCCCGGACCAGTCGAACGTTGAAAAAATAGTCAATATTGATGAAATTTTAACATTTAATCTTTTGACTTTAAATGACGGTTGGATGTGAGTTATTACTTTTTCAACTAAAATAAGTGTGTTTAAAGTCATTTCTGTGCCTGAAATTGGTCAAAATTGAAGATTTTGAGTAAGCAAAACTCTGTAAAAATGGCAATTTTGGTCACTGTGAGGGTTTAAAAAGTGGTTATTCAACATGAGGCCCGATCCAAATGACATTTTGAATCATTTTTGGTAGAGTCCAAAAAATCAATTTTCTGATGAAAAACGATGACCCCGGACCAGTCGAACGTTGAAAAAATGGTCAATATTGATGAAATTTTAACATTTAATCTTTTCACTTTAAATGACGGTTGGATGTGAGTTATTACTTTTTCACCTAAAATAAGTGTGTTTAAAGTCATTTCTGTGCCTGAAATTGGTCAAAATTGAAGATTTTGAGTAAGCAAAACTCTGCAAAAATGGCAATTTTGGTCACTGCGAGGGTTTAAAAAGTGGTTATTCAACATGAGGCCCGATCCAAATGACATTTTGAATCATTTTTGGTAGAGTCCAAAAAATCAATTTTCTGATGAAAAACGATGACCCCGGACCAGTCGAACGTTGAAAAAATGGTCAATATTGATGAAATGTTAACATTTAATCTTTTGACTTTAAATGACGGTTGGATGTGAGTTATTACTTTTTCAACTAAAATAAGTGTGTTTAAAGTCATTTCTGTGCCTGAAATTGGTCAAAATTGAAGATTTTGAGTAAGCAAAACTCTGTAAAAATGGCAGTTTTTGTCACTGTGAGGGTTTAAAAAGTGGTTATTCAACATGAGGCCTGATCCAAATAACATTTTGAATCATTTTTGGTAGAGTCCAAAAAATCAATTTTCTGATGAAAAACGATGACCCCGGACCAGTCGAACGTTGAAAAAATGGTCAAAATTGATGAAATTTTAACATTTAATCTTTTGACTTTAAATGACGGTTGGATGTGAGTTATTACTTTTTCAACTACAATAAGTGTGTTTAAAGTCATTTCTGTGCCTGAAATTGGTCAAAATTGAAGATTTTGAGTAAGCAAAACTCTGTAAAAATGGCAAATTTGGTCACTGTGAGGGTTTAAAAAGTGGTTATTCAACATGAGGCCCGATCCAAATGACATTTTGAATCATTTTTGGTAGAGTCCAAAAAATCAATTTTCTGATGAAAAACGATGACCCCGGACCAGTCGAACGTTGAAAAAATGGTCAATATTGATGAAATTTTAACATTTATTCTTTTGACTTTAAATGACGGTTGGATGTGAGTTATTACTTTTTCAACTAAAATAAGTGTGTTTAAAGTCATTTCTAAGCCTGAAATTGGTCAAAATTGAAGATTTTGAGTAAGCAAAACTCTGTAAAAATGGCAGTTTTGGTCACTGTGAGGGTTTAAAAAGTGGTTATTCAACATGAGGCCTGATCCAAATGACATTTTGAATCATTTTTGGTAGAGTCCAAAAAATCAATTTTCTGATGAAAAACGATGACCCCGGACCAGTCGAACGTTGAAAAAATGGTCAATATTGATGAAATTTTAATATTTAATCTTTTCACTTTAAATGACGGTTGGATGTGAGTTATTACTTTTTCAACTAAAATAAGTGTGTTTAAAGTCATTTCTGTGCCTGAAATTGGTCAAAATTGAAGATTTTGAGTAAGCAAAACTCTGTAAAAATGGCAATTTTGGTCACTGTGAGGGTTTAAAAAGTGGTTATTCAACATGAGGCCCGATCCAAATGACATTTTGAATCATTTTTGGTAGAGTCCAAAAAATCAATTTTCTGATGAAAAACGATGACCCCGGACCAGTCGAACGTTGAAAAAATGGTCAATATTGATGAAATTTTAACATTTAATCTTTTGACTTTAAATGACGGTTGGATGTGAGTTATTACTTTTTCAACTAAAATAAGTGTGTTTAAAGTCATTTCTGTGCCTGAAATTGGTCAAAATTGAAGATTTTGAGTAAGCAAAACTCTGTAAAAATGGCAATTTTGGTCACTGTGAGGGTTTAAAAAGTGGTTATTCAACATGAGGCCCGATCCAAATGACATTTTGAATCATTTTTGGTAGAGTCCAAAAAATCAATTTTCTGATGAAAAACGATGACCCCGGACCAGTCGAACGTTGAAAAAATAGTCAATATTGATGAAATTTTAACATTTAATCTTTTGACTTTAAATGACGGTTGGATGTGAGTTATTACTTTTTCAACTAAAATAAGTGTGTTTAAAGTCATTTCTGTGCCTGAAATTGGTCAAAATTGAAGATTTTGAGTAAGCAAAACTCTGTAAAAATGGCAATTTTGGTCACTGTGAGGGTTTAAAAAGTGGTTATTCAACATGAGGCCCGATCCAAATGACATTTTGAATCATTTTTGGTAGAGTCCAAAAAATCAATTTTCTGATGAAAAACGATGACCCCGGACCAGTCGAACGTTGAAAAAATGGTCAATATTGATGAAATTTTAACATTTAATCTTTTCACTTTAAATGACGGTTGGATGTGAGTTATTACTTTTTCACCTAAAATAAGTGTGTTTAAAGTCATTTCTGTGCCTGAAATTGGTCAAAATTGAAGATTTTGAGTAAGCAAAACTCTGCAAAAATGGCAATTTTGGTCACTGCGAGGGTTTAAAAAGTGGTTATTCAACATGAGGCCCGATCCAAATGACATTTTGAATCATTTTTGGTAGAGTCCAAAAAATCAATTTTCTGATGAAAAACGATGACCCCGGACCAGTCGAACGTTGAAAAAATGGTCAATATTGATGAAATTTTAACATTTAATCTTTTGACTTTAAATGACGGTTGGATGTGAGTTATTACTTTTTCAACTAAAATAAGTGTGTTTAAAGTCATTTCTGTGCCTGAAATTGGTCAAAATTGAAGATTTTGAGTAAGCAAAACTCTGTAAAAATGGCAGTTTTTGTCACTGTGAGGGTTTAAAAAGTGGTTATTCAACATGAGGCCTGATCCAAATAACATTTTGAATCATTTTTGGTAGAGTCCAAAAAATCAATTTTCTGATGAAAAACGATGACCCCGGACCAGTCGAACGTTGAAAAAATGGTCAAAATTGATGAAATTTTAACATTTAATCTTTTGACTTTAAATGACGGTTGGATGTGAGTTATTACTTTTTCAACTACAATAAGTGTGTTTAAAGTCATTTCTGTGCCTGAAATTGGTCAAAATTGAAGATTTTGAGTAAGCAAAACTCTGCAAAAATGGCAATTTTGGTGACTGTGAGGGTTTAAAAAGTGGTTATTCAACATGAGGCCCGATCCAAATGACATTTTGAATCATTTTTGGTAGAGTCCAAAAAATCAATTTTCTGATGAAAAACGATGACCCCGGACCAGTCGAACGTTGAAAAAATGGTCAATATTGATGAAATTTTAACATTTAATCTTTTCACTTTAAATGACGGTTGGATGTGAGTTATTACTTTTTCACCTAAAATAAGTGTGTTTAAAGTCATTTCTGTGCCTGAAATTGGTCAAAATTGAAGATTTTGAGTAAGCAAAACTCTGCAAAAATGGCAATTTTGGTCACTGCGAGGGTTTAAAAAGTGGTTATTCAACATGAGGCCCGATCCAAATGACATTTTGAATCATTTTTGGTAGAGTCCAAAAAATCAATTTTCTGATGAAAAACGATGACCCCGGACCAGTCGAACGTTGAAAAAATGGTCAATATTGATGAAATTTTAACATTTAATCTTTTGACTTTAAATGACGGTTGGATGTGAGTTATTACTTTTTCAACTAAAATAAGTGTGTTTAAAGTCATTTCTGTGCCTGAAATTGGTCAAAATTGAAGATTTTGAGTAAGCAAAACTCTGTAAAAATGGCAGTTTTTGTCACTGTGAGGGTTTAAAAAGTGGTTATTCAACATGAGGCCTGATCCAAATAACATTTTGAATCATTTTTGGTAGAGTCCAAAAAATCAATTTTCTGATGAAAAACGATGACCCCGGACCAGTCGAACGTTGAAAAAATGGTCAAAATTGATGAAATTTTAACATTTAATCCTTTGACTTTAAATGACGGTTGGATGTGAGTTATTACTTTTTCAACTACAATAAGTGTGTTTAAAGTCATTTCTGTGCCTGAAATTGGTCAAAATTGAAGATTTTGAGTAAGCAAAACTCTGCAAAAATGGCAATTTTGGTCACTGTGAGGGTTTAAAAAGTGGTTATTCAACATGAGGCCCGATCCAAATGACATTTTGAATCATTTTTGGTAGAGTCCAAAAAATCAATTTTCTGATGAAAAACGATGACCCCGGACCAGTCGAACGTTGAAAAAATGGTCAATATTGATGAAATTTTAACATTTAATCTTTTGACTTTAAATGACGGTTGGATGTGAGTTATTACTTTTTCAACTAAAATAAGTGTTTTTAAAGTCATTTCTGTGCCTGAAATTGGTCAAAATTGAAGATTTTGAGTAAGCAAAACTCTGTAAAAATGGCAGTTTTGGTCACTGTGAGGGTTTAAAAAGTGGTTATTCAACATGAGGCCTGATCCAAATGACATTTTGAATCATTTTTGGTAGAGTCCAAAAAATCAATTTTCTGATGAAAAACGATGACCCCGGACCAGTCGAACGTTGAAAAAATGGTCAATATTGATGAAATTTTAACATTTAATCTTTTGACTTTAAATGACGGTTGGATGTCAGTTATTACTTTTTCAACTAAAATAAGTGTGTTTAAAGTCATTTCTGTGCCTGAAATTGGTCAAAATTGAAGATTTTGAGTAAGCAAAACTCTGTAAAAATGGGAATTTTGGTCACTGTGAGGGTTTAAAAAGTGGTTATTCAACATGAGGCCCGATCCAAATGACATTTTGAATCATTTTTGGTAGAGTCCAAAAAATCAATTTTCTGATGAAAAACGATGACCCCGGACCAGTCGAACGTTGAAAAAAAGGTCAATATTGATGAAATTTTAACATTTAATCTTTTGACTTTAAATGACGGTTGGATGTGAGTTATTACTTTTTCAACTAAAATAAGTGTGTTTAAAGTCATTTCTGTGCCTGAAATTGGTCAAAATTGAAGATTTTGAGTAAGCAAAACTCTGTAAAAATGGCAATTTTGGTCACTGTGAGGGTTTAAAAAGTGGTTATTCAACATGAGGCCCGATCCAAATGACATTTTGAATCATTGTTGGTAGAGTCCAAAAAATCCATTTTCTGATGAAAAACGATGACCCCGGACCAGTCGAACGTTGAAAAAATGGTCAATATTGATGAAATTTTAACATTTAATCTTTTGACTTTAAATGACGGTTGGATGTGAGTTATTACTTTTTCAACTAAAATAAGTGTGTTTAAAGTCATTTCTGTGCCTGAAATTGGTCAAAATTGAAGATTTTGAGTAAGCAAAACTCTGTAAAAATGGCAATTTTGGTCACTGTGAGGGTTTAAAAAGTGGTTATTCAACATGAGGCCCGATCCAAATGACATTTTGAATCATTTTTGGTAGAGTCCAAAAATCAATTTTCTGATGAAAAACGATGACCCCGGACCAGTCGAACATTGAAAAAATGGTCAATATTGATGAAATTTTAATATTTAATCTTTTGACTTTAAATGACGGTTGGATGTGAGTTATTACTTTTTCAACTAAAATAAGTGTGTTTAAAGTCATTTCTGTGCCTGAAATTGGTCAAAATTGAAGATTTTGAGTAAGCAAAACTCTGTAAAAATGGCAATTTTGGTCACTGTGAGGGTTTAAAAAGTGGTTATTCAACATGAGGCCCGATCCAAATGACATTTTGAATCATTTTTGGTAGAGTCCAAAAAATCCATTTTCTGATGAAAAACGATGACCCGGGACCAGTCGAACGTTGAAAAAATGGTCAATATTGATGAAATTTTAACATTTAATCTTTTGACTTTAAATGACGGTTGGATGTGAGTTATTACTTTTTCAACTAAAATAAGTGTGTTTAAAGTCATTTCTGTGCCTGAAAGTGGTCAAAATTGAAGATTTTGAGTAAGCAAAACTCTGTAAAAATGGCAATTTTGGTCACTGTGAGGGTTTAAAAAGTGGTTATTCAACATGAGGCCCGATCCAAATGACATTTTGAATCATTTTTGGTAGAGTCCAAAAAATCAATTTTCTGATGAAAAACGATGACCCCGGACCAGTCGAACGTTGAAAAAATGGTCAATATTGATGAAATTTTAACATTTAATCTTTTGACTTTAAATGACGGTTGGATGTGAGTTATTACTTTTTCAACTAAAATAAGTGTGTTTAAAGTCATTTCTGTGCCTGAAATTGGTCAAAATTGAAGATTTTGAGTAAGCAAAACTCTGTAAAAAATGGCAGTTTTGGTCACTGTGAGGGTTTAAAAAGTGGTTATTCAACATGAGGCCTGATCCAAATGACATTTTGAATCATTTTTGGTAGAGTCCAAAAAATCAATTTTCTGATGAAAAACGATGACCCCGGACCAGTCGAACGTTGAAAAAATGGTCAATATTGATGAAATTTTAACATTTAATCTTTTGACCTTAAATGACGGTTGGATGTGAGGTATTACTTTTTCAACTACAATAAGTGTGTTTAAAGTCATTTCTGTGCCTGAAATTGGTCAAAATTGAAGATTTTGAGTAAGCAAAACTCTGTAAAAATGGCAGTTTTGGTCACTGTGAGGGTTTAAAAAGTGGTTATTCAACATGAGGCCCGATCCAAATGACATTTTGAATCATTTTTGGTAGAGTCCAAAAAATCAATTTTCTGATGAAAAACGATGACCCCGGACCAGTCGAACGTTGAAAAAATGGTCAATATTGATGAAATTTTAACATTTAATCTTTTGACTTTAAATGACGGTTGGATGTGAGTTATTACTTTTTCAACTAAAATAAGTGTGTTTAAAGTCATTTCTGTGCCTGAAATTGGTCAAAATTGAAGATTTTGAGTAAGCAAAACTCTGTAAAAATGGCAATTTTGGTCACTGTGAGGGTTTAAAAAGTGGTTATTCAACATGAGGCCCGATCCAAATGACATTTTGAATCATTTTTGGTAGAGTCCAAAAAATCAATTTTCTGATGAAAAACGATGACCCCGGACCAGTCGAACGTTGAAAAAATGGTCAATATTGATGAAATTTTAACATTTAATCTTTTGACTTTAAATGACGGTTGGATGTGAGTTATTACTTTTTCAACTAAAATAAGTGTGTTTAAAGTCATTTCTGTGCCTGAAATTGGTCAAAATTGAAGATTTTGAGTAAGCAAAACTCTGCAAAAATGGCAATTTTGGTCACTGTGAGGGTTTAAAAAGTGGTTATTCAACATGAGGCCCGATCCAAATGACATTTTGAATCATTTTTGGTAGAGTCCAAAAAATCAATTTTCTGATGAAAAACGATGACCCCGGACCAGTCGAACGTTGAAAAAATGGTCAATATTGATGAAATTTTAACATTTAATCTTTTGACTTTAAATGACGGTTGGATGTGAGTTATTACTTTTTCAACTAAAATAAGTGTGTTTAAAGTCATTTCTGTGCCTGAAATTGGTCAAAATTGAAGATTTTGAGTAAGCAAAACTCTGTAAAAACGGCAATTTTGGTCACTGTGAGGGTTTAAAAAGTGGTCATTCAACATGAGGCCCGATCCAAATGACATTTTGAATCATTTTTGGTAGAGTCCAAAAAATCAATTTTCTGATGAAAAACGATGACCCCGGACCAGTCGAACGTTGAAAAAATGGTCAATATTGATGAAATTTTAACATTTAATCTTTTGACTTTAAATGACGGTTGGATGTGAGTTATTACTTTTTCAACTACAATAAGTGTGTTTAAAGTCATTTCTGTGCCTGAAATTGGTCAAAATTGAAGATTTTGAGTAAGCAAAACTCTGCAAAAATGGCAGTTTTGGTCACTGTGAGGGTTTAAAAAGTGGTTATTCAACATGAGGCCGATCAAAATGACATTTTGAATCATTTTTGGTAGAGTCCAAAAAATCAATTTTCTGATGAAAAACGATGACCCCGGACCAGTCGAACGTTGAAAAAATGGTCAATATTGATGAAATTTTAACATTTAATCTTTTGACTTTAAATGACGGTTGGATGTGAGTTATTACTTTTTCAACTAAAATAAGTGTGTTTAAAGTCATTTCTGTGCCTGAAATTGGTCAAAATTGAAGATTTTGAGTAAGCAAAACTCTGTAAAAATGGGAATTTTGGTCACTGTGAGGGTTTAAAAAGTGGTTATTCAACATGAGGCCTGATCCAAATGACATTTTGAATAATTTTTGGTAGAGTCCAAAAAATCCATTTTTTGATGAAAAACGATGACCCCGGACCAGTCGAACGTTGAAAAAATGGTCAATATTGATGAAATTTTAACATTTAATCTTTTGACTTTAAATGACGGTTGGATGTGAGTTATTACTTTTTCAACTAAAATAAGTGTGTTTAAAGTCATTTCTAAGCCTGAAATTGGTCAAAATTGAAGATTTTGAGTAAGCAAAACTCTGTAAAATTGGCAATTTTGGTCACTACGAGGGTTTAAAAAGTGGTTATTCAACATGAGGCCCGATCCAAATGACATTTTGAATCATTTTTGGTAGAGTCCAAAAAATAAATTTTCTGATGAAAAACGTTGACCCCGGACCAGTCGAACGTTGAAAAAATGGTCAATATTGATGAAATTTTAACATTTAATCTTTTGACTTTAAATGACGGTTGGATGTGAGTTATTACTTTTTCAACTAAAATAAGTGTGTTTAAAGTCATTTCTGTGCCTGAAATTGGTCAAAATTGAAGATTTTGAGTAAGCAAAACTCTGCAAAAATGGCAATTTTGGTCACTGTGAGGGTTTAAAAAGTGGTTATTCAACATGAGGCCCGATCCAAATGACATTTTGAATCATTTTTGGTAGAGTCCAAAAAATCAATTTTCTGATGAAAAACGATGACCCCGGACCAGTCGAACGTTGAAAAAATGGTCAATATTGATGAAATTTTAACATTTAATCTTTTGACTTTAAATGACGGTTGGATGTGAGTTATTACTTTTTCAACTAAAATAAGTGTGTTTAAAGTCATTTCTGTGCCTGAAATTGGTCAAAATTGAAGATTTTGAGTAAGCAAAACTCTGTAAAAATGGCAATTTTGGTCACTGTGAGGGTTTAAAAAGTGGTTATTCAACATGAGGCCCGATCCAAATGACATTTTGAATCATTTTTGGTAGAGTCCAAAAAATCAATTTTCTGATGAAAAACGATGACCCCGGACCAGTCAAACATTGAAAAAATGGTCAATATTGATGAAATTTTAATATTTAATCTTTTCACTTTAAATGACGGTTGGATGTGAGTTATTACTTTTTCAACTAAAATAAGTGTGTTTAAAGTCATTTCTGTGCCTGAAATTGGTCAAAATTGAAGATTTTGAGTAAGCAAAACTCTGTAAAAATGGCAATTTTGGTCACTGTGAGGGTTTAAAAAGTGGTTATTCAACATGAGGCCCGATCCAAATGACATTTTGAATCATTTTTGGTAGAGTCCAAAAAATCAATTTTCTGATGAAAAACGATGACCCCGGACCAGTCGAACATTGAAAAAATGGTCAATATTGATGAAATTTTAATATTTAATCTTTTGACTTTAAATGACGGTTGGATGTGAGTTATTACTTTTTCAACTAAAATAAGTGTGTTTAAAGTCATTTCTGTGCCTGAAATTGGTCAAAATTGAAGATTTTGAGTAAGCAAAACTCTGTAAAAATGGCAATTTTGGTCACTGTGAGGGTTTAAAAAGTGGTTATTCAACATGAGGCCCGATCCAAATGACATTTTGAATCATTTTTGGTAGAGTCCAAAAAATCCATTTTCTGATGAAAAACGATGACCCGGGACCAGTCGAACGTTGAAAAAATGGTCAATATTGATGAAATTTTAACATTTAATCTTTTGACTTTAAATGACGGTTGGATGTGAGTTATTACTTTTTCAACTAAAATAAGTGTGTTTAAAGTCATTTCTGTGCCTGAAAGTGGTCAAAATTGAAGATTTTGAGTAAGCAAAACTCTGTAAAAATGGCAATTTTGGTCACTGTGAGGGTTTAAAAAGTGGTTATTCAACATGAGGCCCGATCCAAATGACATTTTGAATCATTTTTGGTAGAGTCCAAAAAATCAATTTTCTGATGAAAAACGATGACCCCGGACCAGTCGAACGTTGAAAAAATGGTCAATATTGATGAAATTTTAACATTTAATCTTTTGACTTTAAATGACGGTTGGATGTGAGTTATTACTTTTTCAACTAAAATAAGTGTGTTTAAAGTCATTTCTGTGCCTGAAATTGGTCAAAATTGAAGATTTTGAGTAAGCAAAACTCTGCAAAAATGGCAATTTTGGTCACTGTGAGGGTTTAAAAAGTGGTTATTCAACATGAGGCCCGATCCAAATGACATTTTGAATCATTTTTGGTAGAGTCCAAAAAATCAATTTTCTGATGAAAAACGATGACCCCGGACCAGTCGAACGTTGAAAAAATGGTCAATATTGATGAAATTTTAACATTTAATCTTTTGACTTTAAATGACGGTTGGATGTGAGTTATTACTTTTTCAACTAAAATAAGTGTGTTTAAAGTCATTTCTGTGCCTGAAATTGGTCAAAATTGAAGATTTTGAGTAAGCAAAACTCTGTAAAAAATGGCAGTTTTGGTCACTGTGAGGGTTTAAAAAGTGGTTATTCAACATGAGGCCTGATCCAAATGACATTTTGAATCATTTTTGGTAGAGTCCAAAAAATCAATTTTCTGATGAAAAACGATGACCCCGGACCAGTCGAACGTTGAAAAAATGGTCAATATTGATGAAATTTTAACATTTAATCTTTTGACTTTAAATGACGGTTGGATGTGAGGTATTACTTTTTCAACTACAATAAGTGTGTTTAAAGTCATTTCTGTGCCTGAAATTGGTCAAAATTGAAGATTTTGAGTAAGCAAAACTCTGTAAAAATGGCAGTTTTGGTCACTGTGAGGGTTTAAAAAGTGGTTATTCAACATGAGGCCCGATCCAAATGACATTTTGAATCATTTTTGGTAGAGTCCAAAAAATCAATTTTCTGATGAAAAACGATGACCCCGGACCAGTCGAACGTTGAAAAAATGGTCAATATTGATGAAATTTTAACATTTAATCTTTTGACTTTAAATGACGGTTGGATGTGAGTTATTACTTTTTCAACTAAAATAAGTGTGTTTAAAGTCATTTCTGTGCCTGAAATTGGTCAAAATTGAAGATTTTGAGTAAGCAAAACTCTGTAAAAATGGCAATTTTGGTCACTGTGAGGGTTTAAAAAGTGGTTATTCAACATGAGGCCCGATCCAAATGACATTTTGAATCATTTTTGGTAGAGTCCAAAAAATCAATTTTCTGATGAAAAACGATGACCCCGGACCAGTCGAACGTTGAAAAAATGGTCAATATTGATGAAATTTTAACATTTAATCTTTTGACTTTAAATGACGGTTGGATGTGAGTTATTACTTTTTCAACTAAAATAAGTGTGTTTAAAGTCATTTCTGTGCCTGAAATTGGTCAAAATTGAAGATTTTGAGTAAGCAAAACTCTGCAAAAATGGCAATTTTGGTCACTGTGAGGGTTTAAAAAGTGGTTATTCAACATGAGGCCCGATCCAAATGACATTTTGAATCATTTTTGGTAGAGTCCAAAAAATCAATTTTCTGATGAAAAACGATGACCCCGGACCAGTCGAACGTTGAAAAAATGGTCAATATTGATGAAATTTTAACATTTAATCTTTTGACTTTAAATGACGGTTGGATGTGAGTTATTACTTTTTCAACTAAAATAAGTGTGTTTAAAGTCATTTCTGTGCCTGAAATTGGTCAAAATTGAAGATTTTGAGTAAGCAAAACTCTGTAAAATCGGCAATTTTGGTCACTGTGAGGGTTTAAAAAGTGGTCATTCAACATGAGGCCCGA
This sequence comes from Lissotriton vulgaris, assembly GCF_964263255.1. Lineage (NCBI taxonomy): Eukaryota > Metazoa > Chordata > Amphibia > Caudata > Salamandridae > Lissotriton > Lissotriton vulgaris. Next base: position 46,933 of record NW_028252894.1, read on the forward strand.
TCCAAATGACATTTTGAATCATTTTTGGTAGAGTCCAAAAAATCAATTTTCTGATGAAAAACGATGACCCCGGACCAGTCGAACGTTGAAAAAATGGTCAATATTGATGAAATTTTAACATTTAATCTTTTGACTTTAAATGACGGTTGGATGTGAGTTATTACTTTTTCAACTACAATAAGTGTGTTTAAAGTCATTTCTGTGCCTGAAATTGGTCAAAATTGAAGATTTTGAGTAAGCAAAACTCTGCAAAAATGGCAGTTTTGGTCACTGTGAGGGTTTAAAAAGTGGTTATTCAACATGAGGCCGATCAAAATGACATTTTGAATCATTTTTGGTAGAGTCCAAAAAATCAATTTTCTGATGAAAAACGATGACCCCGGACCAGTCGAACGTTGAAAAAATGGTCAATATTGATGAAATTTTAACATTTAATCTTTTGACTTTAAATGACGGTTGGATGTGAGTTATTACTTTTTCAACTAAAATAAGTGTGTTTAAAGTCATTTCTGTGCCTGAAATTGGTCAAAATTGAAGATTTTGAGTAAGCAAAACTCTGTAAAAATGGGAATTTTGGTCACTGTGAGGGTTTAAAAAGTGGTTATTCAACATGAGGCCTGATCCAAATGACATTTTGAATAATTTTTGGTAGAGTCCAAAAAATCCATTTTTTGATGAAAAACGATGACCCCGGACCAGTCGAACGTTGAAAAAATGGTCAATATTGATGAAATTTTAACATTTAATCTTTTGACTTTAAATGACGGTTGGATGTGAGTTATTACTTTTTCAACTAAAATAAGTGTGTTTAAAGTCATTTCTAAGCCTGAAATTGGTCAAAATTGAAGATTTTGAGTAAGCAAAACTCTGTAAAATTGGCAATTTTGGTCACTACGAGGGTTTAAAAAGTGGTTATTCAACATGAGGCCCGATCCAAATGACATTTTGAATCATTTTTGGTAGAGTCCAAAAAATAAATTTTCTGATGAAAAACGTTGACCCCGGACCAGTCGAACGTTGAAAAAATGGTCAATATTGATGAAATTTTAACATTTAATCTTTTGACTTTAAATGACGGTTGGATGTGAGTTATTACTTTTTCAACTAAAATAAGTGTGTTTAAAGTCATTTCTGTGCCTGAAATTGGTCAAAATTGAAGATTTTGAGTAAGCAAAACTCTGCAAAAATGGCAATTTTGGTCACTGTGAGGGTTTAAAAAGTGGTTATTCAACATGAGGCCCGATCCAAATGACATTTTGAATCATTTTTGGTAGAGTCCAAAAAATCAATTTTCTGATGAAAAACGATGACCCCGGACCAGTCGAACGTTGAAAAAATGGTCAATATTGATGAAATTTTAACATTTAATCTTTTGACTTTAAATGACGGTTGGATGTGAGTTATTACTTTTTCAACTAAAATAAGTGTGTTTAAAGTCATTTCTGTGCCTGAAATTGGTCAAAATTGAAGATTTTGAGTAAGCAAAACTCTGTAAAAATGGCAATTTTGGTCACTGTGAGGGTTTAAAAAGTGGTTATTCAACATGAGGCCCGATCCAAATGACATTTTGAATCATTTTTGGTAGAGTCCAAAAAATCAATTTTCTGATGAAAAACGATGACCCCGGACCAGTCAAACATTGAAAAAATGGTCAATATTGATGAAATTTTAATATTTAATCTTTTCACTTTAAATGACGGTTGGATGTGAGTTATTACTTTTTCAACTAAAATAAGTGTGTTTAAAGTCATTTCTGTGCCTGAAATTGGTCAAAATTGAAGATTTTGAGTAAGCAAAACTCTGTAAAAATGGCAATTTTGGTCACTGTGAGGGTTTAAAAAGTGGTTATTCAACATGAGGCCCGATCCAAATGACATTTTGAATCATTTTTGGTAGAGTCCAAAAAATCAATTTTCTGATGAAAAACGATGACCCCGGACCAGTCGAACGTTGAAAAAATGGTCAATATTGATGAAATTTTAACATTTAATCTTTTGACTTTAAATGACGGTTGGATGTGAGTTATTACTTTTTCAACTAAAATAATTGTGTTTAAAGTCATTTCTGTGCCTGAAATTGGTCAAAATTGAGGATTTTGAGTAAGCAAAACTCTGTAAAAATGGCAGTTTTGGTCACTGTGAGGGTTTAAAAAGTGGTTATTCAACATGAGGCCTGATCCAAATGACATTTTGAATCATTTTTGGTAGAGTCCAAAAAATCCATTTTCTGATGAAAAACGATGACCCCGGACCAGTCGAACGTTGAAAAAATGGTCAATATTGATGAAATTTTAATATTTAATCTTTTCACTTTAAATGACGGTTGGATGTGAGTTATTACTTTTTCAACTAAAATAAGTGTGTTTAAAGTCATTTCTGTGCCTGAAATTGGTCAAAATTGAAGATTTTGAGTAAGCAAAACTCTGTAAAAATGGCAATTTTGGTCACTGTGAGGGTTTAAAAAGTGGTTATTCAACATGAGGCCCGATCCAAATGACATTTTGAATCATTTTTGGTAGAGTCCAAAAAATCAATTTTCTGATGAAAAACGATGACCCCGGACCAGTCGAACGTTGAAAAAATGGTCAATATTGATGAAATTTTAACATTTAATCTTTTGACTTTAAATGACGGTTGGATGTGAGTTATTACTTTTTCAACTAAAATAAGTGTGTTTAAAGTCATTTCTAAGCCTGAAATTGGTCAAAATTGAAGATTTTGAGTAAGCAAAACTCTGTAAAAATGGCAATTTTGGTCACTGTGAGGGTTTAAAAAGTGGTTATTCAACATGAGGCCCGATCCAAATGACATTTTGAATCATTTTTGGTAGAGTCCAAAAAATCAATTTTCTGATGAAAAACGATGACCCCTGACCAGTCAAACGTTGAAAAAATGGTCAATATTGAGGAAATTTTAACATTTAATCTTTTGACTTTAAATGATGGTTGGATGTGAGTTATTACTTTTTCAACTAAAATAAGTGTGTTTAAAGTCATTTCTGTGCCTGAAATTGGTCAAAATAGAAGATTTTGAGTAAGCAAAACTCTGTAAAAATGGCAATTTTGGTCACTGTGAGGGTTTAAAAAGTGGTTATTCAACATGAGGCCCGATCCAAATGACATTTTGAATCATTTTTGGTAGAGTCCAAAAAAGCAATTTTCTGATGAAAAACGATGACCCCGGACCAGTCGAACGTTGAAAAAATAGTCAATATTGATGAAATTTTAACATTTAATCTTTTGACTTTAAATGACGGTTGGATGTGAGTTATTACTTTTTCAACTAAAATAAGTGTGTTTAAAGTCATTTCTGTGCCTGAAATTGGTCAAAATTGAAGATTTTGAGTAAGCAAAACTCTGTAAAAATGGCAATTTTGGTCACTGTGAGGGTTTAAAAAGTGGTTATTCAACATGAGGCCCGATCCAAATGACATTTTGAATCATTTTTGGTAGAGTCCAAAAAATCAATTTTCTGATGAAAAACGATGACCCCGGACCAGTCGAACGTTGAAAAAATGGTCAATATTGATGACATTTTAACATTTAATCTTTTGACTTTAAATGACGGTTGGATGTGAGTTATTACTTTTTCAACTAAAATAAGTGTGTTTAAAGTCATTTCTGTGCCTGAACGTGGTCAAAATTGAAGATTTTGAGTAAGCAAAACTCTGCAAAAATGGCAATTTTGGTCACTGCGAGGGTTTAAAAAGTGGTTATTCAACATGAGGCCCGATCCAAATGACATTTTGAATCATTTTTGGTAGAGTCCAAAAAATCAATTTTCTGATGAAAAACGATGACCAGTCGAACGTTGAAAAAATGGTCAATATTGATGAAATTTTAACATTTAATCTTTTGACTTTAAATGACGGTTGGATGTGAGTTATTACTTTTTCAACTACAATAAGTGTGTTTAAAGTCATTTCTGTGCCTGAAATTGGTCAAAATTGAAGATTTTGAGTAAGCAAAACTCTGCAAAAATGGCAATTTTGGTCACTGTGAGGGTTTAAAAAGTGGTTATTCAACATGAGGCCCGATCCAAATGACATTTTGAATCATTTTTGGTAGAGTCCAAAAAATCAATTTTCTGATGAAAAACGATGACCCCGGACCAGTCGAACGTTGAAAAAAAGGTCAATATTGATGAAATTTTAACATTTAATCTTTTGACTTTAAATGACGGTTGGATGTGAGTTATTACTTTTTCAACTAAAATAAGTGTGTTTAAAGTCATTTCTGTGCCTGAAATTGGTCAAAATTGAAGATTTTGAGTAAGCAAAACTCTGTAAAAATGGCAGTTTTGGTCACTGTGAGGGTTTAAAAAGTGGTTATTCAACATGAGGCCCGATCCAAATGACATTTTGAATCATTTTTGGTAGAGTCCAAAAAATCCATTTTCTGATGAAAAACGATGACCCCGGACCAGTCGAACGTTGAAAAAATGGTCAATATTGATGAAATTTTAACATTTAATCTTTTGACTTTAAATGACGGTTGGATGTGAGTTATTACTTTTTCAACTAAAATAAGTGTGTTTAAAGTCATTTCTGTGCCTGAAATTGGTCAAAATTGAAGATTTTGAGTAAGCAAAACTCAGTAAAAATGGCAGTTTTGGTCACTGTGAGGGTTTAAAAAGTGGTTATTCAACATGAGGCCTGATCCAAATGACATTTTGAATCATTTTTGGTAGAGTCCAAAAAATCAATTTTCTGATGAAAAATGACCCCGGACCAGTCGAACGTTGAAAAAATGGTCAATATTGATGAAATTTTAACATTTAATCTTTTGACTTTAAATGACGGTTGGATGTGAGTTATTACTTTTTCAACTACAATAAGTTTGTTTAAAATCATTTCTGTGCCTGAAATTGGTCAAAATTGAAGATTTTGAGTAAGCAAAACTCTGTAAAAATGGCAATTTTGGTCACTGTGAGGGTTTAAAAAGTGGTTATTCAACATGAGGCCCGATCCAAATGACATTTTGAATCATTTTTGGTAGAGTCCAAAAAATCCATTTTCTGATGAAAAACGATGACCCCGGACCAGTCGAACGTTGAAAAAATGGTCAATATTGATGAAATTTTAACATTTAATCTTTTGACTTTAAATGACGGTTGGATGTGAGTTATTACTTTTTCAACTAAAATAAGTGTGTTTAAAGTCATTTCTGTGCCTGAAATTGGTCAAAATTGAAGATTTTGAGTAAGCAAAACTCTGTAAAAATGGCAATTTTGGTCACTGTGAGGGTTTAAAAAGTGGTTATTCAACATGAGGCCCGATCCAAATGACATTTTGAATAATTTTTGGTAGAGTCCAAAAAATCAATTTTCTGATGAAAAACGATGACCCCGGACCAGTCGAACGTTGAAAAAATGGTCAATATTGATGAAATTTTAATATTTAATCTTTTCACTTTAAATGACGGTTGGATGTGAGTTATTACTTTTTCAACTAAAATAAGTGTGTTTAAAGTCATTTCTGTGCTTGAAATTGGTCAAAATTGAAGAATTTGAGTAAGCAAAACTCTGTAAAAATGGCAGTTTTGGTCACTGTGAGGGTTTAAAAAGTGGTTATTCAACATGAGGCCTGATCCAAATGACATTTTGAATCATTTTTGGTAGAGTCCAAAAAATCAATTTTCTGATGAAAAACGATGACCCCGGACCAGTCGAACGTTGAAAAAATGGTCAATATTGATGAAATTTTAACATTTAATCTTTTGACTTTAAATGACGGTTGGATGTGAGTTATTACTTTTTCAACTAAAATAAGTGTGTTTAAAGTCATTTCTGTGCCTGAAATTGGTCAAAATTGAAGATTTTGAGTAAGCAAAACTCTGTAAAAATGGCAGTTTTGGTCACTGTGAGGGTTTAAAAAGTGGTTATTCAACATGAGGCCTGATCCAAATGACATTTTGAATCATTTTTGGTAGAGTCCCAAAAATTAATTTTCTGATGAAAAACGATGACCCCGGACCAGTCGAACGTTGAAAAAATGGTCAATATTGATGAAATTTTAACCTTTAATCTTTTGACTTTAAATGACGGTTGGATATCAGTTATTACTTTTTCAACTAAAATAAGTGTGTTTAAAGTCATTTCTGTGCCTGAAATTGGTCAAAATTGAAGATTTTGAGTAAGCAAAACTCTGTAAAAATGGGAATTTTGGTCACTGTGAGGGTTTAAAAAGTGGTTATTCAACATGAGGCCCGATCCAAATGACATTTTGAATCATTTTTGGTAGAGTCCAAAAAATCAATTTTCTGATGAAAAACGATGACCCCGGACCAGTCGAACGTTGAAAAAAGGTCAATATTGATGAAATTTTAACATTTAATCTTTTGACTTTAAATGACGGTTGGATGTGAGTTATTACTTTTTCAACTAAAATAAGTGTGTTTAAAGTCATTTCTGTGCCTGAAATTGGTCAAAATTGAAGATTTTGAGTAAGCAAAACTCTGTAAAAATGGCAATTTTGGTCACTGTGAGGGTTTAAAAAGTGGTTATTCAACATGAGGCCCGATCCAAATGACATTTTGAATCATTTTTGGTAGAGTCCAAAAAATCCATTTTCTGATGAAAAACGATGACCCCGGACCAGTCGAACGTTGAAAAAATGGTCAATATTGATGAAATTTTAACATTTAATCTTTTGACTTTAAATGACGGTTGGATGTGAGTTATTACTTTTTCAACTAAAATAAGTGTGTTTAAAGTCATTTCTGTGCCTGAAATTGGTCAAAATTGAAGATTTTGAGTAAGCAAAACTCTGTAAAAATGGCAATTTTGGTCACTGTGAGGGTTTAAAAAGTGGTTATTCAACATGAGGCCTGATCCAAATGACATTTTGAATCATTTTTGGTAGAGTCCAAAAAATCAATTTTCTGATGAAAAACGATGACCCCGGACCAGTCGAACGTTGAAAAAATGGTCAATATTGATGAAATTTTAACATTTAATCTTTTGACTTTAAATGACGGTTGGATGTGAGTTATTACTTTTTCAACTACAATAAGTGTGTTTAAAGTCATTTCTGTGCCTGAAATTGGTCAAAATTGAAGATTTTGAGTAAGCAAAACTCTGTAAAAATGGCAATTTTGGTCACTGTGAGGGTTTAAAAAGTGGTTATTCAACATGAGGCCCGATCCAAATGACATTTTGAATCATTTTTGGTAGAGTCCCAAAAATCCATTTTCTGATGAAAAACGATGACCCCGGACCAGTCGAACGTTGAAAAAATGGTCAATATTGATGAAATTTTAACATTTAATCTTTTGACTTTAAATGACGGTTGGATGTGAGTTATTACTTTTTCAACTAAAATAAGTGTGTTTAAAGTCATTTCTGTGCCTGAAATTGGTCAAAATTGAAGATTTTGAGTAAGCAAAATTCTGTAAAAATGGCAATTTTGGTCACTGTGAGGGTTTAAAAAGTGGTTATTCAACATGAGGCCCGATCCAAATGACATTTTGAATCATTTTTGGTAGAGTCCAAAAAATCAATTTTCTGATGAAAAACGATGACCCCGGACCAGTCGAACGTTGAAAAAATGGTCAATATTGATGAAATTTTAATATTTAATGTTTTCACTTTAAATGACGGTTGGATGTGAGTTATTACTTTTTCAACTAAAATAAGTGTGTTTAAAGTCATTTCTGTGCCTGAAATTGGTCAAAATTGAAGAATTTGAGTAAGCAAAACTCTGTAAAAATGGCAGTTTTGGTCACTGTGAGGGTTTAAAAAGTGGTTATTCAACATGAGGCCTGATCCAAATGACATTTTGAATCATTTTTGGTAGAGTCCAAAAAATCAATTTTCTGATGAAAAACGATGACCCCGGACCAGTCGAACGTTGAAAAAATGGTCAATATTGATGAAATTTTAACATTTAATCTTTTGACTTTAAATGACGGTTGGATGTGAGTTATTACTTTTTCAACTACAATAAGTGTGTTTAAAGTCATTTCTGTGCCTGAAATTGGTCAAAATTGAAGATTTTGAGTAAGCAAAACTCTGTAAAAATGGCAATTTTGGTCACTGTGAGGGTTTAAAAAGTGGTTATTCAACATGAGGCCCGATCCAAATGACATTTTGAATCATTTTTGGTAGAGTCCAAAAAATCCATTTTCTGATGAAAAACGATGACCCCGGACCAGTCGAACGTTGAAAAAATGGTCAATATTGATGAAATTTTAACATTTAATCTTTTGACTTTAAATGACGGTTGGATGTGAGTTATTACTTTTTCAACTAAAATAAGTGTGTTTAAAGTCATTTCTGTGCCTGAAATTGGTCAAAATTGAAGATTTTGAGTAAGCAAAACTCTGTAAAAATGGCAATTTTGGTCACTGTGAGGGTTTAAAAAGTGGTTATTCAACATGAGGCCCGATCCAAATGACATTTTGAATCATTTTTGGTAGAGTCCAAAAAATCAATTTTCTGATGAAAAACGATGACCCCGGACCAGTCGAACGTTGAAAAAATGGTCAATATTGATGAAATGTTAATATTTAATGTTTTCACTTTAAATGACGGTTGGATGTGAGTTATTACTTTTTCAACTAAAATAAGTGTGTTTAAAGTCATTTCTGTGCCTGAAATTGGTCAAAATTGAAGAATTTGAGTAAGCAAAACTCTGTAAAAATGGCAGTTTTGGTCACTGTGAGGGTTTAAAAAGTGGTTATTCAACATGAGGCCTGATCCAAATGACATTTTGAATCATTTTTGGTAGAGTCCAAAAAATCAATTTTCTGATGAAAAACGATGACCCCGGACCAGTCGAACGTTGAAAAAATGGTCAATATTGATGAAATTTTAACATTTAATCTTTTGACTTTAAATGACGGTTGGATGTGAGTTATTACTTTTTCAACTAAAATAAGTGTGTTTAAAGTCATTTCTGTGCCTGAAATTGGTCAAAATTGAAGATTTTGAGTAAGCAAAACTCTGCAAAAATGGCAATTTTGGTCACTGTGAGGGTTTAAAAAGTGGTTATTCAACATGAGGCCCGATCCAAATGACATTTTGAATCATTTTTGGTAGAGTCCAAAAAATCAATTTTCTGATGAAAAACGATGACCCCGGACCAGTCGAACGTTGAAAAAATGGTCAATATTGATGAAATTTTAACATTTAATCTTTTGACTTTAAATGACGGTTGGATGTGAGTTATTACTTTTTCAACTAAAATAAGTGTGTTTAAAGTCATTTCTGTGCCTGAAATTGGTCAAAATTGAAGATTTTGAGTAAGCAAAACTCTGCAAAAATGGCAATTGTGGTCACTGTGAGGGTTTAAAAAGTGGTTATTCAACATGAGGCCCGATCCAAATGACATTTTGAATCATTTTTGGTAGAGTCCAAAAAATCCATTTTCTGATGAAAAACGATGACCCCGGACCAGTCGAACATTAAAAAAAGTGGTCAATATTGATGAAATTTTAATATTTAATCTTTTCACTTTAAATGACGGTTGGATGTGAGTTATTACTTTTTCAACTAAAATAAGTGTGTTTAAAGTCATTTCTGTGCCTGAAATTGGTCAAAATTGAAGATTTTGAGTAAGCAAAACTCTGTAAAAATGGCAATTTTGGTCACTGTGAGGGTTTAAAAAGTGGTTATTCAACATGAGGCCCGATCCAAATGACATTTTGAATCATTTTTGGTAGAGTCCAAAAAATCCATTTTCTGATGAAAAACGATGACCCGGGACCAGTCGAACGTTGAAAAAATGGTCAATATTGATGAAATTTTAACATTTAATCTTTTGACTTTAAATGACAGTTGGATGTGAGTTATTACTTTTTCAACTAAAATAAGTGTGTTTAAAGTCATTTCTGTGCCTGAAATTGGTCAAAATTGAAGATTTTGAGTAAGCAAAACTCTGTAAAAATGGCAGTTTTGGTCACTGTGAGGGTTTAAAAAGTGGTTATTCAACATGAGGCCTGATCCAAATGACATTTTGAATCATTTTTGGTAGAGTCCAAAAAATCAATTTTCTGATGAAAAACGATGACCCCGGACCAGTCGAACGTTGAAAAAATGGTCAATATTGATGAAATTTTAATATTTAATCTTTTCACTTTAAATGACGGTTGGATGTGAGTTATTACTTTTTCAACTAAAATAAGTGTGTTTAAAGTCATTTCTGTGCCTGAAATTGGTCAAAATTGAAGATTTTGAGTAAGCAAAACTCTGTAAAAATGGCAATTTTGGTCACTGTGAGGGTTTAAAAAGTGGTTATTCAACATGAGGCCCGATCCAAATGACATTTTGAATCATTTTTGGTAGAGTCCAAAAAATCAATTTTCTGATGAAAAACGATGACCCCGGACCAGTCGAACGTTGAAAAAATGGTCAATATTGATGAAATTTTAACATTTAATCTTTTGACTTTAAATGACGGTTGGATGTGAGTTATTACTTTTTCAACTAAAATAAGTGTGTTTAAAGTCATTTCTGTGCCTGAAATTGGTCAAAATTGAAGATTTTGAGTAAGCAAAACTCTGTAAAAATGGCAATTTTGGTCACTGTGAGGGTTTAAAAAGTGGTTATTCAACATGAGGCCCGATCCAAATGACATTTTGAATCATTTTTGGTAGAGTCCAAAAAATCAATTTTCTGATGAAAAACGATGACCCCGGACCAGTCGAACGTTGAAAAAATAGTCAATATTGATGAAATTTTAACATTTAATCTTTTGACTTTAAATGACGGTTGGATGTGAGTTATTACTTTTTCAACTAAAATAAGTGTGTTTAAAGTCATTTCTGTGCCTGAAATTGGTCAAAATTGAAGATTTTGAGTAAGCAAAACTCTGTAAAAATGGCAATTTTGGTCACTGTGAGGGTTTAAAAAGTGGTTATTCAACATGAGGCCCGATCCAAATGACATTTTGAATCATTTTTGGTAGAGTCCAAAAAATCAATTTTCTGATGAAAAACGATGACCCCGGACCAGTCGAACGTTGAAAAAATGGTCAATATTGATGAAATTTTAACATTTAATCTTTTCACTTTAAATGACGGTTGGATGTGAGTTATTACTTTTTCACCTAAAATAAGTGTGTTTAAAGTCATTTCTGTGCCTGAAATTGGTCAAAATTGAAGATTTTGAGTAAGCAAAACTCTGCAAAAATGGCAATTTTGGTCACTGCGAGGGTTTAAAAAGTGGTTATTCAACATGAGGCCCGATCCAAATGACATTTTGAATCATTTTTGGTAGAGTCCAAAAAATCAATTTTCTGATGAAAAACGATGACCCCGGACCAGTCGAACGTTGAAAAAATGGTCAATATTGATGAAATTTTAACATTTAATCTTTTGACTTTAAATGACGGTTGGATGTGAGTTATTACTTTTTCAACTAAAATAAGTGTGTTTAAAGTCATTTCTGTGCCTGAAATTGGTCAAAATTGAAGATTTTGAGTAAGCAAAACTCAGTAAAAATGGCAGTTTTTGTCACTGTGAGGGTTTAAAAAGTGGTTATTCAACATGAGGCCTGATCCAAATAACATTTTGAATCATTTTTGGTAGAGTCCAAAAAATCAATTTTCTGATGAAAAACGATGACCCCGGACCAGTCGAACGTTGAAAAAATGGTCAAAATTGATGAAATTTTAACATTTAATCTTTTGACTTTAAATGACGGTTGGATGTGAGTTATTACTTTTTCAACTACAATAAGTGTGTTTAAAGTCATTTCTGTGCCTGAAATTGGTCAAAATTGAAGATTTTGAGTAAGCAAAACTCTGCAAAAATGGCAATTTTGGTGACTGTGAGGGTTTAAAAAGTGGTTATTCAACATGAGGCCCGATCCAAATGACATTTTGAATCATTTTTGGTAGAGTCCAAAAAATCAATTTTCTGATGAAAAACGATGACCCCGGACCAGTCGAACGTTGAAAAAATGGTCAATATTGATGAAATTTTAACATTTAATCTTTTCACTTTAAATGACGGTTGGATGTGAGTTATTACTTTTTCACCTAAAATAAGTGTGTTTAAAGTCATTTCTGTGCCTGAAATTGGTCAAAATTGAAGATTTTGAGTAAGCAAAACTCTGCAAAAATGGCAATTTTGGTCACTGCGAGGGTTTAAAAAGTGGTTATTCAACATGAGGCCCGATCCAAATGACATTTTGAATCATTTTTGGTAGAGTCCAAAAAATCAATTTTCTGATGAAAAACGATGACCCCGGACCAGTCGAACGTTGAAAAAATGGTCAATATTGATGAAATTTTAACATTTAATCTTTTGACTTTAAATGACGGTTGGATGTGAGTTATTACTTTTTCAACTAAAATAAGTGTGTTTAAAGTCATTTCTGTGCCTGAAATTGGTCAAAATTGAAGATTTTGAGTAAGCAAAACTCTGTAAAAATGGCAGTTTTTGTCACTGTGAGGGTTTAAAAAGTGGTTATTCAACATGAGGCCTGATCCAAATAACATTTTGAATCATTTTTGGTAGAGTCCAAAAAATCAATTTTCTGATGAAAAACGATGACCCCGGACCAGTCGAACGTTGAAAAAATGGTCAAAATTGATGAAATTTTAACATTTAATCCTTTGACTTTAAATGACGGTTGGATGTGAGTTATTACTTTTTCAACTACAATAAGTGTGTTTAAAGTCATTTCTGTGCCTGAAATTGGTCAAAATTGAAGATTTTGAGTAAGCAAAACTCTGCAAAAATGGCAATTTTGGTCACTGTGAGGGTTTAAAAAGTGGTTATTCAACATGAGGCCCGATCCAAATGACATTTTGAATCATTTTTGGTAGAGTCCAAAAAATCAATTTTCTGATGAAAAACGATGACCCCGGACCAGTCGAACGTTGAAAAAATGGTCAATATTGATGAAATTTTAACATTTAATCTTTTGACTTTAAATGACGGTTGGATGTGAGTTATTACTTTTTCAACTAAAATAAGTGTTTTTAAAGTCATTTCTGTGCCTGAAATTGGTCAAAATTGAAGATTTTGAGTAAGCAAAACTCTGTAAAAATGGCAGTTTTGGTCACTGTGAGGGTTTAAAAAGTGGTTATTCAACATGAGGCCTGATCCAAATGACATTTTGAATCATTTTTGGTAGAGTCCAAAAAATCAATTTTCTGATGAAAAACGATGACCCCGGACCAGTCGAACGTTGAAAAAATGGTCAATATTGATGAAATTTTAACATTTAATCTTTTGACTTTAAATGACGGTTGGATGTCAGTTATTACTTTTTCAACTAAAATAAGTGTGTTTAAAGTCATTTCTGTGCCTGAAATTGGTCAAAATTGAAGATTTTGAGTAAGCAAAACTCTGTAAAAATGGGAATTTTGGTCACTGTGAGGGTTTAAAAAGTGGTTATTCAACATGAGGCCCGATCCAAATGACATTTTGAATCATTTTTGGTAGAGTCCAAAAAATCAATTTTCTGATGAAAAACGATGACCCCGGACCAGTCGAACGTTGAAAAAAAGGTCAATATTGATGAAATTTTAACATTTAATCTTTTGACTTTAAATGACGGTTGGATGTGAGTTATTACTTTTTCAACTAAAATAAGTGTGTTTAAAGTCATTTCTGTGCCTGAAATTGGTCAAAATTGAAGATTTTGAGTAAGCAAAACTCTGTAAAAATGGCAATTTTGGTCACTGTGAGGGTTTAAAAAGTGGTTATTCAACATGAGGCCCGATCCAAATGACATTTTGAATCATTGTTGGTAGAGTCCAAAAAATCCATTTTCTGATGAAAAACGATGACCCCGGACCAGTCGAACGTTGAAAAAATGGTCAATATTGATGAAATTTTAACATTTAATCTTTTGACTTTAAATGACGGTTGGATGTGAGTTATTACTTTTTCAACTAAAATAAGTGTGTTTAAAGTCATTTCTGTGCCTGAAATTGGTCAAAATTGAAGATTTTGAGTAAGCAAAACTCTGTAAAAATGGCAGTTTTGGTCACTGTGAGGGTTTAAAAAGTGGTTATTCAACATGAGGCCTGATCCAAATGACATTTTGAATCATTTTTGGTAGAGTCCACAAAATCAATTTTCTGATGAAAAACGATGACCCCGGACCAGTCGAACGTTGAAAAAATAGTCAATATTGATGAAATTTTAACATTTAATCTTTTGACTTTAAATGACGGTTGGATGTGAGTTATTACTTTTTCAACTAAAATAAGTGTGTTTAAAGTCATTTCTGTGCCTGAAATTGGTCAAAATTGAAGATTTTGAGTAAGCAAAACTCTGTAAAAATGGCAATTTTGGTCACTGTGAGGGTTTAAAAAGTGGTTATTCAACATGAGGCCCGATCCAAATGACATTTTGAATCATTTTTGGTAGAGTCCAAAAAATCAATTTTCTGATGAAAAACGATGACCCCGGACCAGTCGAACGTTGAAAAAAGGTCAATATTGATGAAATTTTAACATTTAATCTTTTGACTTTAAATGACGGTTGGATGTGAGTTATTACTTTTTCAACTAAAATAAGTGTGTTTAAAGTCATTTCTGTGCCTGAAATTGGTCAAAATTGAAGATTTTGAGTAAGCAAAACTCTGTAAAAATGGCAATTTTGGTCACTGTGAGGGTTTAAAAAGTGGTTATTCAACATGAGGCCCGATCCAAATGACATTTTGAATCATTTTTGGTAGAGTCCAAAAAATCCATTTTCTGATGAAAAACGATGACCCCGGACCAGTCGAACGTTGAAAAAATGGTCAATATTGATGAAATTTTAACATTTAATCTTTTGACTTTAAATGACGGTTGGATGTGAGTTATTACTTTTTCAACTAAAATAAGTGTGTTTAAAGTCATTTCTGTGCCTGAAATTGGTCAAAATTGAAGATTTTGAGTAAGCAAAACTCTGTAAAAATGGCAATTTTGGTCACTGTGAGGGTTTAAAAAGTGGTTATTCAACATGAGGCCTGATCCAAATGACATTTTGAATCATTTTTGGTAGAGTCCAAAAAATCAATTTTCTGATGAAAAACGATGACCCCGGACCAGTCGAACGTTGAAAAAATGGTCAATATTGATGAAATTTTAACATTTAATCTTTTGACTTTAAATGACGGTTGGATGTGAGTTATTACTTTTTCAACTACAATAAGTGTGTTTAAAGTCATTTCTGTGCCTGAAATTGGTCAAAATTGAAGATTTTGAGTAAGCAAAACTCTGTAAAAATGGCAATTTTGGTCACTGTGAGGGTTTAAAAAGTGGTTATTCAACATGAGGCCCGATCCAAATGACATTTTGAATCATTTTTGGTAGAGTCCCAAAAATCCATTTTCTGATGAAAAACGATGACCCCGGACCAGTCGAACGTTGAAAAAATGGTCAATATTGATGAAATTTTAACATTTAATCTTTTGACTTTAAATGACGGTTGGATGTGAGTTATTACTTTTTCAACTAAAATAAGTGTGTTTAAAGTCATTTCTGTGCCTGAAATTGGTCAAAATTGAAGATTTTGAGTAAGCAAAATTCTGTAAAAATGGCAATTTTGGTCACTGTGAGGGTTTAAAAAGTGGTTATTCAACATGAGGCCCGATCCAAATGACATTTTGAATCATTTTTGGTAGAGTCCAAAAAATCAATTTTCTGATGAAAAACGATGACCCCGGACCAGTCGAACGTTGAAAAAATGGTCAATATTGATGAAATTTTAATATTTAATGTTTTCACTTTAAATGACGGTTGGATGTGAGTTATTACTTTTTCAACTAAAATAAGTGTGTTTAAAGTCATTTCTGTGCCTGAAATTGGTCAAAATTGAAGAATTTGAGTAAGCAAAACTCTGTAAAAATGGCAGTTTTGGTCACTGTGAGGGTTTAAAAAGTGGTTATTCAACATGAGGCCTGATCCAAATGACATTTTGAATCATTTTTGGTAGAGTCCAAAAAATCAATTTTCTGATGAAAAACGATGACCCCGGACCAGTCAAACGTTGAAAAAATGGTCAATATTGATGAAATTTTAACATTTAATCTTTTGACTTTAAATGACGGTTGGATGTGAGTTATTACTTTTTCAACTACAATAAGTGTGTTTAAAGTCATTTCTGTGCCTGAAATTGGTCAAAATTGAAGATTTTGAGTAAGCAAAACTCTGTAAAAATGGCAATTTTGGTCACTGTGAGGGTTTAAAAAGTGGTTATTCAACATGAGGCCCGATCCAAATGACATTTTGAATCATTTTTGGTAGAGTCCAAAAAATCCATTTTCTGATGAAAAACGATGACCCCGGACCAGTCGAACGTTGAAAAAATGGTCAATATTGATGAAATTTTAACATTTAATCTTTTGACTTTAAATGACGGTTGGATGTGAGTTATTACTTTTTCAACTAAAATAAGTGTGTTTAAAGTCATTTCTGTGCCTGAAATTGGTCAAAATTGAAGATTTTGAGTAAGCAAAACTCTGTAAAAATGGCAATTTTGGTCACTGTGAGGGTTTAAAAAGTGGTTATTCAACATGAGGCCCGATCCAAATGACATTTTGAATCATTTTTGGTAGAGTCCAAAAAATCAATTTTCTGATGAAAAACGATGACCCCGGACCAGTCGAACGTTGAAAAAATGGTCAATATTGATGAAATTTTAATATTTAATGTTTTCACTTTAAATGACGGTTGGATGTGAGTTATTACTTTTTCAACTAAAATAAGTGTGTTTAAAGTCATTTCTGTGCCTGAAATTGGTCAAAATTGAAGAATTTGAGTAAGCAAAACTCTGTAAAAATGGCAGTTTTGGTCACTGTGAGGGTTTAAAAAGTGGTTATTCAACATGAGGCCTGATCCAAATGACATTTTGAATCATTTTTGGTAGAGTCCAAAAAATCAATTTTCTGATGAAAAACGATGACCCCGGACCAGTCGAACGTTGAAAAAATGGTCAATATTGATGAAATTTTAACATTTAATCTTTTGACTTTAAATGACGGTTGGATGTGAGTTATTACTTTTTCAACTAAAATAAGTGTGTTTAAAGTCATTTCTGTGCCTGAAATTGGTCAAAATTGAAGATTTTGAGTAAGCAAAACTCTGCAAAAATGGCAATTTTGGTCACTGTGAGGGTTTAAAAAGTGGTTATTCAACATGAGGCCCGATCCAAATGACATTTTGAATCATTTTTGGTAGAGTCCAAAAAATCAATTTTCTGATGAAAAACGATGACCCCGGACCAGTCGAACGTTGAAAAAATGGTCAATATTGATGAAATTTTAACATTTAATCTTTTGACTTTAAATGACGGTTGGATGTGAGTTATTACTTTTTCAACTAAAATAAGTGTGTTTAAAGTCATTTCTGTGCCTGAAATTGGTCAAAATTGAAGATTTTGAGTAAGCAAAACTCTGCAAAAATGGCAATTGTGGTCACTGTGAGGGTTTAAAAAGTGGTTATTCAACATGAGGCCCGATCCAAATGACATTTTGAATCATTTTTGGTAGAGTCCAAAAAATCCATTTTCTGATGAAAAACGATGACCCCGGACCAGTCGAACATTAAAAAAAGTGGTCAATATTGATGAAATTTTAATATTTAATCTTTTCACTTTAAATGACGGTTGGATGTGAGTTATTACTTTTTCAACTAAAATAAGTGTGTTTAAAGTCATTTCTGTGCCTGAAATTGGTCAAAATTGAAGATTTTGAGTAAGCAAAACTCTGTAAAAATGGCAATTTTGGTCACTGTGAGGGTTTAAAAAGTGGTTATTCAACATGAGGCCCGATCCAAATGACATTTTGAATCATTTTTGGTAGAGTCCAAAAAATCCATTTTCTGATGAAAAACGATGACCCGGGACCAGTCGAACGTTGAAAAAATGGTCAATATTGATGAAATTTTAACATTTAATCTTTTGACTTTAAATGACAGTTGGATGTGAGTTATTACTTTTTCAACTAAAATAAGTGTGTTTAAAGTCATTTCTGTGCCTGAAATTGGTCAAAATTGAAGATTTTGAGTAAGCAAAACTCTGTAAAAATGGCAGTTTTGGTCACTGTGAGGGTTTAAAAAGTGGTTATTCAACATGAGGCCTGATCCAAATGACATTTTGAATCATTTTTGGTAGAGTCCAAAAAATCAATTTTCTGATGAAAAACGATGACCCCGGACCAGTCGAACGTTGAAAAAATGGTCAATATTGATGAAATTTTAATATTTAATCTTTTCACTTTAAATGACGGTTGGATGTGAGTTATTACTTTTTCAACTAAAATAAGTGTGTTTAAAGTCATTTCTGTGCCTGAAATTGGTCAAAATTGAAGATTTTGAGTAAGCAAAACTCTGTAAAAATGGCAATTTTGGTCACTGTGAGGGTTTAAAAAGTGGTTATTCAACATGAGGCCCGATCCAAATGACATTTTGAATCATTTTTGGTAGAGTCCAAAAAATCAATTTTCTGATGAAAAACGATGACCCCGGACCAGTCGAACGTTGAAAAAATGGTCAATATTGATGAAATTTTAACATTTAATCTTTTGACTTTAAATGACGGTTGGATGTGAGTTATTACTTTTTCAACTAAAATAAGTGTGTTTAAAGTCATTTCTGTGCCTGAAATTGGTCAAAATTGAAGATTTTGAGTAAGCAAAACTCTGTAAAAATGGCAATTTTGGTCACTGTGAGGGTTTAAAAAGTGGTTATTCAACATGAGGCCCGATCCAAATGACATTTTGAATCATTTTTGGTAGAGTCCAAAAAATCAATTTTCTGATGAAAAACGATGACCCCGGACCAGTCGAACG
Organism: Lissotriton vulgaris; assembly: GCF_964263255.1. Classification (NCBI taxonomy): domain Eukaryota; kingdom Metazoa; phylum Chordata; class Amphibia; order Caudata; family Salamandridae; genus Lissotriton; species Lissotriton vulgaris. The sequence continues at coordinate 65,667 of NW_028252894.1, forward strand.
TTGAAAAAATAGTCAATATTGATGACATTTTAACATTTAATCTTTTGACTTTAAATGACGGTTGGATGTGAGTTATTACTTTTTCAACTAAAATAAGTGTGTTTAAAGTCATTTCTGTGCCTGAAATTGGTCAAAATTGAAGATTTTGAGTAAGCAAAACTCTGTAAAAATGGCAATTTTGGTCACTGTGAGGGTTTAAAAAGTGGTTATTCAACATGAGGCCCGATCCAAATGACATTTTGAATCATTTTTGGTAGAGTCCAAAAAATCAATTTTCTGATGAAAAACGATGACCCCGGACCAGTCGAACGTTGAAAAAATGGTCAATATTGATGAAATTTTAACATTTAATCTTTTCACTTTAAATGACGGTTGGATGTGAGTTATTACTTTTTCACCTAAAATAAGTGTGTTTAAAGTCATTTCTGTGCCTGAAATTGGTCAAAATTGAAGATTTTGAGTAAGCAAAACTCTGCAAAAATGGCAATTTTGGTCACTGCGAGGGTTTAAAAAGTGGTTATTCAACATGAGGCCCGATCCAAATGACATTTTGAATCATTTTTGGTAGAGTCCAAAAAATCAATTTTCTGATGAAAAACGATGACCCCGGACCAGTCGAACGTTGAAAAAATGGTCAATATTGATGAAATGTTAACATTTAATCTTTTGACTTTAAATGACGGTTGGATGTGAGTTATTACTTTTTCAACTAAAATAAGTGTGTTTAAAGTCATTTCTGTGCCTGAAATTGGTCAAAATTGAAGATTTTGAGTAAGCAAAACTCTGTAAAAATGGCAGTTTTTGTCACTGTGAGGGTTTAAAAAGTGGTTATTCAACATGAGGCCTGATCCAAATAACATTTTGAATCATTTTTGGTAGAGTCCAAAAAATCAATTTTCTGATGAAAAACGATGACCCCGGACCAGTCGAACGTTGAAAAAATGGTCAAAATTGATGAAATTTTAACATTTAATCTTTTGACTTTAAATGACGGTTGGATGTGAGTTATTACTTTTTCAACTACAATAAGTGTGTTTAAAGTCATTTCTGTGCCTGAAATTGGTCAAAATTGAAGATTTTGAGTAAGCAAAACTCTGTAAAAATGGCAAATTTGGTCACTGTGAGGGTTTAAAAAGTGGTTATTCAACATGAGGCCCGATCCAAATGACATTTTGAATCATTTTTGGTAGAGTCCAAAAAATCAATTTTCTGATGAAAAACGATGACCCCGGACCAGTCGAACGTTGAAAAAATGGTCAATATTGATGAAATTTTAACATTTATTCTTTTGACTTTAAATGACGGTTGGATGTGAGTTATTACTTTTTCAACTAAAATAAGTGTGTTTAAAGTCATTTCTAAGCCTGAAATTGGTCAAAATTGAAGATTTTGAGTAAGCAAAACTCTGTAAAAATGGCAGTTTTGGTCACTGTGAGGGTTTAAAAAGTGGTTATTCAACATGAGGCCTGATCCAAATGACATTTTGAATCATTTTTGGTAGAGTCCAAAAAATCAATTTTCTGATGAAAAACGATGACCCCGGACCAGTCGAACGTTGAAAAAATGGTCAATATTGATGAAATTTTAATATTTAATCTTTTCACTTTAAATGACGGTTGGATGTGAGTTATTACTTTTTCAACTAAAATAAGTGTGTTTAAAGTCATTTCTGTGCCTGAAATTGGTCAAAATTGAAGATTTTGAGTAAGCAAAACTCTGTAAAAATGGCAATTTTGGTCACTGTGAGGGTTTAAAAAGTGGTTATTCAACATGAGGCCCGATCCAAATGACATTTTGAATCATTTTTGGTAGAGTCCAAAAAATCAATTTTCTGATGAAAAACGATGACCCCGGACCAGTCGAACGTTGAAAAAATGGTCAATATTGATGAAATTTTAACATTTAATCTTTTGACTTTAAATGACGGTTGGATGTGAGTTATTACTTTTTCAACTAAAATAAGTGTGTTTAAAGTCATTTCTGTGCCTGAAATTGGTCAAAATTGAAGATTTTGAGTAAGCAAAACTCTGTAAAAATGGCAATTTTGGTCACTGTGAGGGTTTAAAAAGTGGTTATTCAACATGAGGCCCGATCCAAATGACATTTTGAATCATTTTTGGTAGAGTCCAAAAAATCAATTTTCTGATGAAAAACGATGACCCCGGACCAGTCGAACGTTGAAAAAAATAGTCAATATTGATGAAATTTTAACATTTAATCTTTTGACTTTAAATGACGGTTGGATGTGAGTTATTACTTTTTCAACTAAAATAAGTGTGTTTAAAGTCATTTCTGTGCCTGAAATTGGTCAAAATTGAAGATTTTGAGTAAGCAAAACTCTGTAAAAATGGCAATTTTGGTCACTGTGAGGGTTTAAAAAGTGGTTATTCAACATGAGGCCCGGTCCAAATGACATTTTGAATCATTTTTGGTAGAGTCCAAAAAATCAATTTTCTGATGATAAACGATGACCCCGGACCAGTCGAACGTTGAAAAAATGGTCAATATTGATGAAATTTTAACATTTAATCTTTTCACTTTAAATGACGGTTGGATGTGAGTTATTACTTTTTCACCTAAAATAAGTGTGTTTAAAGTCATTTCTGTGCCTGAAATTGGTCAAAATTGAAGATTTTGAGTAAGCAAAACTCTGCAAAAATGGCAATTTTGGTCACTGCGAGGGTTTAAAAAGTGGTTATTCAACATGAGGCCCGATCCAAATGACATTTTGAATCATTTTTGGTAGAGTCCAAAAAATCAATTTTCTGATGAAAAACGATGACCCCGGACCAGTCGAACGTTGAAAAAATGGTCAATATTGATGAAATTTTAACATTTAATCTTTTGACTTTAAATGACGGTTGGATGTGAGTTATTACTTTTTCAACTAAAATAAGTGTGTTTAAAGTCATTTCTGTGCCTGAAATTGGTCAAAATTGAAGATTTTGAGTAAGCAAAACTCTGTAAAAATGGCAGTTTTTGTCACTGTGAGGGTTTAAAAAGTGGTTATTCAACATGAGGCCTGATCCAAATAACATTTTGAATCATTTTTGGTAGAGTCCAAAAAATCAATTTTCTGATGAAAAACGATGACCCCGGACCAGTCGAACGTTGAAAAAATGGTCAAAATTGATGAAATTTTAACATTTAATCTTTTGACTTTAAATGACGGTTGGATGTGAGTTATTACTTTTTCAACTACAATAAGTGTGTTTAAAGTCATTTCTGTGCCTGAAATTGGTCAAAATTGAAGATTTTGAGTAAGCAAAACTCTGCAAAAATGGCAATTTTGGTGACTGTGAGGGTTTAAAAAGTGGTTATTCAACATGAGGCCCGATCCAAATGACATTTTGAATCATTTTTGGTAGAGTCCAAAAAATCAATTTTCTGATGAAAAACGATGACCCCGGACCAGTCGAACGTTGAAAAAATGGTCAATATTGATGAAATTTTAACATTTAATCTTTTCACTTTAAATGACGGTTGGATGTGAGTTATTACTTTTTCACCTAAAATAAGTGTGTTTAAAGTCATTTCTGTGCCTGAAATTGGTCAAAATTGAAGATTTTGAGTAAGCAAAACTCTGCAAAAATGGCAATTTTGGTCACTGCGAGGGTTTAAAAAGTGGTTATTCAACATGAGGCCCGATCCAAATGACATTTTGAATCATTTTTGGTAGAGTCCAAAAAATCAATTTTCTGATGAAAAACGATGACCCCGGACCAGTCGAACGTTGAAAAAATGGTCAATATTGATGAAATTTTAAGATTTAATCTTTTGACTTTAAATGACGGTTGGATGTGAGTTATTACTTTTTCAACTAAAATAAGTGTGTTTAAAGTCATTTCTGTGCCTGAAATTGGTCAAAATTGAAGATTTTGAGTAAGCAAAACTCTGTAAAAATGGCAGTTTTTGTCACTGTGAGGGTTTAAAAAGTGGTTTTTCAACATGAGGCCTGATCCAAATAACATTTTGAATCATTTTTGGTAGAGTCCAAAAAATCAATTTTCTGATGAAAAACGATGACCCCGGACCAGTCGAACGTTGAAAAAATGGTCAAAATTGATGAAATTTTAACATTTAATCCTTTGACTTTAAATGACGGTTGGATGTGAGTTATTACTTTTTCAACTACAATAAGTGTGTTTAAAGTCATTTCTGTGCCTGAAATTGGTCAAAATTGAAGATTTTGAGTAAGCAAAACTCTGCAAAAATGGCAATTTTGGTCACTGTGAGGGTTTAAAAAGTGGTTATTCAACATGAGGCCCGATCCAAATGACATTTTGAATCATTTTTGGTAGAGTCCAAAAAATCAATTTTCTGATGAAAAACGATGACCCCGGACCAGTCGAACGTTGAAAAAATGGTCAATATTGATGAAATTTTAACATTTAATCTTTTGACTTTAAATGACGGTTGGATGTGAGTTATTACTTTTTCAACTAAAATAAGTGTTTTAAAGTCATTTCTGTGCCTGAAATTGGTCAAAATTGAAGATTTTGAGTAAGCAAAACTCTGTAAAAATGGCAGTTTTGGTCACTGTGAGGGTTTAAAAAGTGGTTATTCAACATGAGGCCTGATCCAAATGACATTTTGAATCATTTTTGGTAGAGTCCAAAAAATCAATTTTCTGATGAAAAACGATGACCCCGGACCAGTCGAACGTTGAAAAAATGGTCAATATTGATGAAATTTTAACATTTAATCTTTTGACTTTAAATGACGGTTGGATGTCAGTTATTACTTTTTCAACTAAAATAAGTGTGTTTAAAGTCATTTCTGTGCCTGAAATTGGTCAAAATTGAAGATTTTGAGTAAGCAAAACTCTGTAAAAATGGGAATTTTGGTCACTGTGAGGGTTTAAAAAGTGGTTATTCAACATGAGGCCCGATCCAAATGACATTTTGAATCATTTTTGGTAGAGTCCAAAAAATCAATTTTCTGATGAAAAACGATGACCCCGGACCAGTCGAACGTTGAAAAAAAGGTCAATATTGATGAAATTTTAACATTTAATCTTTTGACTTTAAATGACGGTTGGATGTGAGTTATTACTTTTTCAACTAAAATAAGTGTGTTTAAAGTCATTTCTGTGCCTGAAATTGGTCAAAATTGAAGATTTTGAGTAAGCAAAACTCTGTAAAAATGGCAATTTTGGTCACTGTGAGGGTTTAAAAAGTGGTTATTCAACATGAGGCCCGATCCAAATGACATTTTGAATCATTGTTGGTAGAGTCCAAAAAATCCATTTTCTGATGAAAAACGATGACCCCGGACCAGTCGAACGTTGAAAAAATGGTCAATATTGATGAAATTTTAACATTTAATCTTTTGACTTTAAATGACGGTTGGATGTGAGTTATTACTTTTTCAACTAAAATAAGTGTGTTTAAAGTCATTTCTGTGCCTGAAATTGGTCAAAATTGAAGATTTTGAGTAAGCAAAACTCTGTAAAAATGGCAGTTTTGGTCACTGTGAGGGTTTAAAAAGTGGTTATTCAACATGAGGCCTGATCCAAATGACATTTTGAATCATTTTTGGTAGAGTCCACAAAATCAATTTTCTGATGAAAAACGATGACCCCGGACCAGTCGAACGTTGAAAAAATAGTCAATATTGATGAAATTTTAACATTTAATCTTTTGACTTTAAATGACGGTTGGATGTGAGTTATTACTTTTTCAACTAAAATAAGTGTGTTTAAAGTCATTTCTGTGCCTGAAATTGGTCAAAATTGAAGATTTTGAGTAAGCAAAACTCTGTAAAAATGGCAATTTTGGTCACTGTGAGGGTTTAAAAAGTGGTTATTCAACATGAGGCCCGATCCAAATGACATTTTGAATCATTTTTGGTAGAGTCCAAAAAATCAATTTTCTGATGAAAAACGATGACCCCGGACCAGTCGAACGTTGAAAAAAGGTCAATATTGATGAAATTTTAACATTTAATCTTTTGACTTTAAATGACGGTTGGATGTGAGTTATTACTTTTTCAACTAAAATAAGTGTGTTTAAAGTCATTTCTGTGCCTGAAATTGGTCAAAATTGAAGATTTTGAGTAAGCAAAACTCTGTAAAAATGGCAATTTTGGTCAATGTGAGGGTTTAAAAAGTGGTTATTCAACATGAGGCCCGATCCAAATGACATTTTGAATCATTTTTGGTAGAGTCCAAAAAATCCATTTTCTGATGAAAAACGATGACCCCGGACCAGTCGAACGTTGAAAAAATGGTCAATATTGATGAAATTTTAACATTTAATCTTTTGACTTTAAATGACGGTTGGATGTGAGTTATTACTTTTTCAACTAAAATAAGTGTGTTTAAAGTCATTTCTGTGCCTGAAATTGGTCAAAATTGAAGATTTTGAGTAAGCAAAACTCTGTAAAAATGGCAATTTTGGTCACTGTGAGGGTTTAAAAAGTGGTTATTCAACATGAGGCCTGATCCAAATGACATTTTGAATCATTTTTGGTAGAGTCCAAAAAATCAATTTTCTGATGAAAAACGATGACCCCGGACCAGTCGAACGTTGAAAAAATGGTCAATATTGATGAAATTTTAACATTTAATCTTTTGACTTTAAATGACGGTTGGATGTGAGTTATTACTTTTTCAACTACAATAAGTGTGTTTAAAGTCATTTCTGTGCCTGAAATTGGTCAAAATTGAAGATTTTGAGTAAGCAAAACTCTGTAAAAATGGCAATTTTGGTCACTGTGAGGGTTTAAAAAGTGGTTATTCAACATGAGGCCCGATCCAAATGACATTTTGAATCATTTTTGGTAGAGTCCCAAAAATCCATTTTCTGATGAAAAACGATGACCCCGGACCAGTCGAACGTTGAAAAAATGGTCAATATTGATGAAATTTTAACATTTAATCTTTTGACTTTAAATGACGGTTGGATGTGAGTTATTACTTTTTCAACTAAAATAAGTGTGTTTAAAGTCATTTCTGTGCCTGAAATTGGTCAAAATTGAAGATTTTGAGTAAGCAAAATTCTGTAAAAATGGCAATTTTGGTCACTGTGAGGGTTTAAAAAGTGGTTATTCAACATGAGGCCCGATCCAAATGACATTTTGAATCATTTTTGGTAGAGTCCAAAAAATCAATTTTCTGATGAAAAACGATGACCCCGGACCAGTCGAACGTTGAAAAAATGGTCAATATTGATGAAATTTTAATATTTAATGTTTTCACTTTAAATGACGGTTGGATGTGAGTTATTACTTTTTCAACTAAAATAAGTGTGTTTAAAGTCATTTCTGTGCCTGAAATTGGTCAAAATTGAAGAATTTGAGTAAGCAAAACTCTGTAAAAATGGCAGTTTTGGTCACTGTGAGGGTTTAAAAAGTGGTTATTCAACATGAGGCCTGATCCAAATGACATTTTGAATCATTTTTGGTAGAGTCCAAAAAATCAATTTTCTGATGAAAAACGATGACCCCGGACCAGTCGAACGTTGAAAAAATGGTCAATATTGATGAAATTTTAACATTTAATCTTTTGACTTTAAATGACGGTTGGATGTGAGTTATTACTTTTTCAACTACAATAAGTGTGTTTAAAGTCATTTCTGTGCCTGAAATTGGTCAAAATTGAAGATTTTGAGTAAGCAAAACTCTGTAAAAATGGCAATTTTGGTCACTGTGAGGGTTTAAAAAGTGGTTATTCAACATGAGGCCCGATCCAAATGACATTTTGAATCATTTTTGGTAGAGTCCAAAAAATCCATTTTCTGATGAAAAACGATGACCCCGGACCAGTCGAACGTTGAAAAAATGGTCAATATTGATGAAATTTTAACATTTAATCTTTTGACTTTAAATGACGGTTGGATGTGAGTTATTACTTTTTCAACTAAAATAAGTGTGTTTAAAGTCATTTCTGTGCCTGAAATTGGTCAAAATTGAAGATTTTGAGTAAGCAAAACTCTGTAAAAATGGCAATTTTGGTCACTGTGAGGGTTTAAAAAGTGGTTATTCAACATGAGGCCCGATCCAAATGACATTTTGAATCATTTTTGGTAGAGTCCAAAAAATCAATTTTCTGATGAAAAACGATGACCCCGGACCAGTCGAACGTTGAAAAAATGGTCAATATTGATGAAATTTTTATATTTAATGTTTTCACTTTAAATGACGGTTGGATGTGAGTTATTACTTTTTCAACTAAAATAAGTGTGTTTAAAGTCATTTCTGTGCCTGAAATTGGTCAAAATTGAAGAATTTGAGTAAGCAAAACTCTGTAAAAATGGCAGTTTTGGTCACTGTGAGGGTTTAAAAAGTGGTTATTCAACATGAGGCCTGATCCAAATGACATTTTGAATCATTTTTGGTAGAGTCCAAAAAATCAATTTTCTGATGAAAAACGATGACCCCGGACCAGTCGAACGTTGAAAAAATGGTCAATATTGATGAAATTTTAACATTTAATCTTTTGACTTTAAATGACGGTTGGATGTGAGTTATTACTTTTTCAACTAAAATAAGTGTGTTTAAAGTCATTTCTGTGCCTGAAATTGGTCAAAATTGAAGATTTTGAGTAAGCAAAACTCTGCAAAAATGGCAATTTTGGTCACTGTGAGGGTTTAAAAAGTGGTTATTCAACATGAGGCCCGATCCAAATGACATTTTGAATCATTTTTGGTAGAGTCCAAAAAATCAATTTTCTGATGAAAAACGATGACCCCGGACCAGTCGAACGTTGAAAAAATGGTCAATATTGATGAAATTTTAACATTTAATCTTTTGACTTTAAATGACGGTTGGATGTGAGTTATTACTTTTTCAACTAAAATAAGTGTGTTTAAAGTCATTTCTGTGCCTGAAATTGGTCAAAATTGAAGATTTTGAGTAAGCAAAACTCTGCAAAAATGGCAATTGTGGTCACTGTGAGGGTTTAAAAAGTGGTTATTCAACATGAGGCCCGATCCAAATGACATTTTGAATCATTTTTGGTAGAGTCCAAAAAATCCATTTTCTGATGAAAAACGATGACCCCGGACCAGTCGAACATTAAAAAAAGTGGTCAATATTGACGAAATTTTAATATTTAATCTTTTCACTTTAAATGACGGTTGGATGTGAGTTATTACTTTTTCAACTAAAATAAGTGTGTTTAAAGTCATTTCTGTGCCTGAAATTGGTCAAAATTGAAGATTTTGAGTAAGCAAAACTCTGTAAAAATGGCAATTTTGGTCACTGTGAGGGTTTAAAAAGTGGTTATTCAACATGAGGCCCGATCCAAATGACATTTTGAATCATTTTTGGTAGAGTCCAAAAAATCCATTTTCTGATGAAAAACGATGACCCGGGACCAGTCGAACGTTGAAAAAATGGTCAATATTGATGAAATTTTAACATTTAATCTTTTGACTTTAAATGACAGTTGGGTGTGAGTTATTACTTTTTCAACTAAAATAAGTGTGTTTAAAGTCATTTCTGTGCCTGAAATTGGTCAAAATTGAAGATTTTGAGTAAGCAAAACTCTGTAAAAATGGCAGTTTTGGTCACTGTGAGGGTTTAAAAAGTGGTTATTCAACATGAGGCCTGATCCAAATGACATTTTGAATCATTTTTGGTAGAGTCCAAAAAATCAATTTTCTGATGAAAAACGATGACCCCGGACCAGTCGAACGTTGAAAAAATGGTCAATATTGATGAAATTTTAATATTTAATCTTTTCACTTTAAATGACGGTTGGATGTGAGTTATTACTTTTTCAACTAAAATAAGTGTGTTTAAAGTCATTTCTGTGCCTGAAATTGGTCAAAATTGAAGATTTTGAGTAAGCAAAACTCTGTAAAAATGGCAATTTTGGTCACTGTGAGGGTTTAAAAAGTGGTTATTCAACATGAGGCCCGATCCAAATGACATTTTGAATCATTTTTGGTAGAGTCCAAAAAATCAATTTTCTGATGAAAAACGATGACCCCGGACCAGTCGAACGTTGAAAAAATGGTCAATATTGATGAAATTTTAACATTTAATCTTTTGACTTTAAATGACGGTTGGATGTGAGTTATTACTTTTTCAACTAAAATAAGTGTGTTTAAAGTCATTTCTGTGCCTGAAATTGGTCAAAATTGAAGATTTTGAGTAAGCAAAACTCTGTAAAAATGGCAATTTTGGTCACTGTGAGGGTTTAAAAAGTGGTTATTCAACATGAGGCCCGATCCAAATGACATTTTGAATCATTTTTGGTAGAGTCCAAAAAATCAATTTTCTGATGAAAAACGATGACCCCGGACCAGTCGAACGTTGAAAAAATAGTCAATATTGATGAAATTTTAACATTTAATCTTTTGACTTTAAATGACGGTTGGATGTGAGTTATTACTTTTTCAACTAAAATAAGTGTGTTTAAAGTCATTTCTGTGCCTGAAATTGGTCAAAATTGAAGATTTTGAGTAAGCAAAACTCTGTAAAAATGGCAATTTTGGTCACTGTGAGGGTTTAAAAAGTGGTTATTCAACATGAGGCCCGATCCAAATGACATTTTGAATCATTTTTGGTAGAGTCCAAAAAATCAATTTTCTGATGAAAAACGATGACCCCGGACCAGTCGAACGTTGAAAAAATGGTCAATATTGATGAAATTTTAACATTTAATCTTTTCACTTTAAATGACGGTTGGATGTGAGTTATTACTTTTTCACCTAAAATAAGTGTGTTTAAAGTCATTTCTGTGCCTGAAATTGGTCAAAATTGAAGATTTTGAGTAAGCAAAACTCTGCAAAAATGGCAATTTTGGTCACTGCGAGGGTTTAAAAAGTGGTTATTCAACATGAGGCCCGATCCAAATGACATTTTGAATCATTTTTGGTAGAGTCCAAAAAATCAATTTTCTGATGAAAAACGATGACCCCGGACCAGTCGAACGTTGAAAAAATGGTCAATATTGATGAAATTTTAACATTTAATCTTTTGACTTTAAATGACGGTTGGATGTGAGTTATTACTTTTTCAACTAAAATAAGTGTGTTTAAAGTCATTTCTGTGCCTGAAATTGGTCAAAATTGAAGATTTTGAGTAAGCAAAACTCTGTAAAAATGGCAATTTTGGTCACTGTGAGGGTTTAAAAAGTGGTTATTCAACATGAGGCCCGATCCAAATGACATTTTGAATCATTTTTGGTAGAGTCCAAAAAATCCATTTTCTGATGAAAAACGATGACCCGGGACCAGTCGAACGTTGAAAAAATGGTCAATATTGATGAAATTTTAACATTTAATCTTTTGACTTTAAATGACAGTTGGGTGTGAGTTATTACTTTTTCAACTAAAATAAGTGTGTTTAAAGTCATTTCTGTGCCTGAAATTGGTCAAAATTGAAGATTTTGAGTAAGCAAAACTCTGTAAAAATGGCAGTTTTGGTCACTGTGAGGGTTTAAAAAGTGGTTATTCAACATGAGGCCTGATCCAAATGACATTTTGAATCATTTTTGGTAGAGTCCAAAAAATCAATTTTCTGATGAAAAACGATGACCCCGGACCAGTCGAACGTTGAAAAAATGGTCAATATTGATGAAATTTTAATATTTAATCTTTTCACTTTAAATGACGGTTGGATGTGAGTTATTACTTTTTCAACTAAAATAAGTGTGTTTAAAGTCATTTCTGTGCCTGAAATTGGTCAAAATTGAAGATTTTGAGTAAGCAAAACTCTGTAAAAATGGCAATTTTGGTCACTGTGAGGGTTTAAAAAGTGGTTATTCAACATGAGGCCCGATCCAAATGACATTTTGAATCATTTTTGGTAGAGTCCAAAAAATCAATTTTCTGATGAAAAACGATGACCCCGGACCAGTCGAACGTTGAAAAAATGGTCAATATTGATGAAATTTTAACATTTAATCTTTTGACTTTAAATGACGGTTGGATGTGAGTTATTACTTTTTCAACTAAAATAAGTGTGTTTAAAGTCATTTCTGTGCCTGAAATTGGTCAAAATTGAAGATTTTGAGTAAGCAAAACTCTGTAAAAATGGCAATTTTGGTCACTGTGAGGGTTTAAAAAGTGGTTATTCAACATGAGGCCCGATCCAAATGACATTTTGAATCATTTTTGGTAGAGTCCAAAAAATCAATTTTCTGATGAAAAACGATGACCCCGGACCAGTCGAACGTTGAAAAAATAGTCAATATTGATGAAATTTTAACATTTAATCTTTTGACTTTAAATGACGGTTGGATGTGAGTTATTACTTTTTCAACTAAAATAAGTGTGTTTAAAGTCATTTCTGTGCCTGAAATTGGTCAAAATTGAAGATTTTGAGTAAGCAAAACTCTGTAAAAATGGCAATTTTGGTCACTGTGAGGGTTTAAAAAGTGGTTATTCAACATGAGGCCCGATCCAAATGACATTTTGAATCATTTTTGGTAGAGTCCAAAAAATCAATTTTCTGATGAAAAACGATGACCCCGGACCAGTCGAACGTTGAAAAAATGGTCAATATTGATGAAATTTTAACATTTAATCTTTTCACTTTAAATGACGGTTGGATGTGAGTTATTACTTTTTCACCTAAAATAAGTGTGTTTAAAGTCATTTCTGTGCCTGAAATTGGTCAAAATTGAAGATTTTGAGTAAGCAAAACTCTGCAAAAATGGCAATTTTGGTCACTGCGAGGGTTTAAAAAGTGGTTATTCAACATGAGGCCCGATCCAAATGACATTTTGAATCATTTTTGGTAGAGTCCAAAAAATCAATTTTCTGATGAAAAACGATGACCCCGGACCAGTCGAACGTTGAAAAAATGGTCAATATTGATGAAATTTTAACATTTAATCTTTTGACTTTAAATGACGGTTGGATGTGAGTTATTACTTTTTCAACTAAAATAAGTGTGTTTAAAGTCATTTCTGTGCCTGAAATTGGTCAAAATTGAAGATTTTGAGTAAGCAAAACTCTGTAAAAATGGCAGTTTTTGTCACTGTGAGGGTTTAAAAAGTGGTTATTCAACATGAGGCCTGATCCAAATAACATTTTGAATCATTTTTGGTAGAGTCCAAAAAATCAATTTTCTGATGAAAAACGATGACCCCGGACCAGTCGAACGTTGAAAAAATGGTCAAAATTGATGAAATTTTAACATTTAATCTTTTGACTTTAAATGACGGTTGGATGTGAGTTATTACTTTTTCAACTACAATAAGTGTGTTTAAAGTCATTTCTGTGCCTGAAATTGGTCAAAATTGAAGATTTTGAGTAAGCAAAACTCTGCAAAAATGGCAATTTTGGTGACTGTGAGGGTTTAAAAAGTGGTTATTCAACATGAGGCCCGATCCAAATGACATTTTGAATCATTTTTGGTAGAGTCCAAAAAATCAATTTTCTGATGAAAAACGATGACCCCGGACCAGTCGAACGTTGAAAAAATGGTCAATATTGATGAAATTTTAACATTTAATCTTTTCACTTTAAATGACGGTTGGATGTGAGTTATTACTTTTTCACCTAAAATAAGTGTGTTTAAAGTCATTTCTGTGCCTGAAATTGGTCAAAATTGAAGATTTTGAGTAAGCAAAACTCTGCAAAAATGGCAATTTTGGTCACTGCGAGGGTTTAAAAAGTGGTTATTCAACATGAGGCCCGATCCAAATGACATTTTGAATCATTTTTGGTAGAGTCCAAAAAATCAATTTTCTGATGAAAAACGATGACCCCGGACCAGTCGAACGTTGAAAAAATGGTCAATATTGATGAAATTTTAACATTTAATCTTTTGACTTTAAATGACGGTTGGATGTGAGTTATTACTTTTTCAACTAAAATAAGTGTGTTTAAAGTCATTTCTGTGCCTGAAATTGGTCAAAATTGAAGATTTTGAGTAAGCAAAACTCTGTAAAAATGGCAGTTTTTGTCACTGTGAGGGTTTAAAAAGTGGTTATTCAACATGAGGCCTGATCCAAATAACATTTTGAATCATTTTTGGTAGAGTCCAAAAAATCAATTTTCTGATGAAAAACGATGACCCCGGACCAGTCGAACGTTAAAAAAATGGTCAAAATTGATGAAATTTTAACATTTAATCCTTTGACTTTAAATGACGGTTGGATGTGAGTTATTACTTTTTCAACTACAATAAGTGTGTTTAAAGTCATTTCTGTGCCTGAAATTGGTCAAAATTGAAGATTTTGAGTAAGCAAAACTCTGCAAAAATGGCAATTTTGGTCACTGTGAGGGTTTAAAAAGTGGTTATTCAACATGAGGCCCGATCCAAATGACATTTTGAATCATTTTTGGTAGAGTCCAAAAAATCAATTTTCTGATGAAAAACGATGACCCCGGACCAGTCGAACGTTGAAAAAATGGTCAATATTGATGAAATTTTAACATTTAATCTTTTGACTTTAAATGACGGTTGGATGTGAGTTATTACTTTTTCAACTAAAATAAGTGTGTTTAAAGTCATTTCTGTGCCTGAAATTGGTCAAAATTGAAGATTTTGAGTAAGCAAAACTCTGTAAAAATGGCAATTTTGGTCACTGTGAGGGTTTAAAAAGTGGTTATTCAACATGAGGCCCGATCCAAATGACATTTTGAATCATTTTTGGTAGAGTCCAAAAAATCAATTTTCTGATGAAAAACGATGACCCCGGACCAGTCGAACGTTGAAAAAATAGTCAATATTGATGAAATTTTAACATTTAATCTTTTGACTTTAAATGACGGTTGGATGTGAGTTATTACTTTTTCAACTAAAATAAGTGTGTTTAAAGTCATTTCTGTGCCTGAAATTGGTCAAAATTGAAGATTTTGAGTAAGCAAAACTCTGTAAAAATGGCAATTTTGGTCACTGTGAGGGTTTAAAAAGTGGTTATTCAACATGAGGCCCGGTCCAAATGACATTTTGAATCATTTTTGGTAGAGTCCAAAAAATCAATTTTCTGATGAAAAACGATGACCCCGGACCAGTCGAACGTTGAAAAAATAGTCAATATTGATGAAATTTTAACATTTATCTTTTGACTTTAAATGACGGTTGGATGTGAGTTATTACTTTTTCAACTAAAATAAGTGTGTTTAAAGTCATTTCTGTGCCTGAAATTGGTCAAAATTGAAGATTTTGAGTAAGCAAAACTCTGTAAAAATGGCAATTTTGGTCACTGTGAGGGTTTAAAAAGTGGTTATTCAACATGAGGCCCGATCCAAATGACATTTTGAATCATTTTTGGTAGAGTCCAAAAAATCAATTTTCTGATGAAAAACGATGACCCCGGACCAGTCGAACGTTGAAAAAATGGTCAATATTGATGAAATTTTAACATTTAATCTTTTCACTTTAAATGACGGTTGGATGTGAGTTATTACTTTTTCACCTAAAATAAGTGTGTTTAAAGTCATTTCTGTGCCTGAAATTGGTCAAAATTGAAGATTTTGAGTAAGCAAAACTCTGCAAAAATGGCAATTTTGGTCACTGCGAGGGTTTAAAAAGTGGTTATTCAACATGAGGCCCGATCCAAATGACATTTTGAATCATTTTTGGTAGAGTCCAAAAAATCAATTTTCTGATGAAAAACGATGACCCCGGACCAGTCGAACGTTGAAAAAATGGTCAATATTGATGAAATTTTAACATTTAATCTTTTGACTTTAAATGACGGTTGGATGTGAGTTATTACTTTTTCAACTAAAATAAGTGTGTTTAAAGTCATTTCTGTGCCTGAAATTGGTCAAAATTGAAGATTTTGAGTAAGCAAAACTCAGTAAAAATGGCAGTTTTTGTCACTGTGAGGGTTTAAAAAGTGGTTATTCAACATGAGGCCTGATCCAAATAACATTTTGAATCATTTTTGGTAGAGTCCAAAAAATCAATTTTCTGATGAAAAACGATGACCCCGGACCAGTCGAACGTTGAAAAAATGGTCAAAATTGATGAAATTTTAACATTTAATCTTTTGACTTTAAATGACGGTTGGATGTGAGTTATTACTTTTTCAACTACAATAAGTGTGTTTAAAGTCATTTCTGTGCCTGAAATTGGTCAAAATTGAAGATTTTGAGTAAGCAAAACTCTGCAAAAATGGCAATTTTGGTGACTGTGAGGGTTTAAAAAGTGGTTATTCAACATGAGGCCCGATCCAAATGACATTTTGAATCATTTTTGGTAGAGTCCAAAAAATCAATTTTCTGATGAAAAACGATGACCCCGGACCAGTCGAACGTTGAAAAAATGGTCAATATTGATGAAATTTTAACATTTAATCTTTTCACTTTAAATGACGGTTGGATGTGAGTTATTACTTTTTCACCTAAAATAAGTGTGTTTAAAGTCATTTCTGTGCCTGAAATTGGTCAAAATTGAAGATTTTGAGTAAGCAAAACTCTGCAAAAATGGCAATTTTGGTCACTGCGAGGGTTTAAAAAGTGGTTATTCAACATGAGGCCCGATCCAAATGACATTTTGAATCATTTTTGGTAGAGTCCAAAAAATCAATTTTCTGATGAAAAACGATGACCCCGGACCAGTCGAACGTTGAAAAAATGGTCAATATTGATGAAATTTTAACATTTAATCTTTTGACTTTAAATGACGGTTGGATGTGAGTTATTACTTTTTCAACTAAAATAAGTGTGTTTAAAGTCATTTCTGTGCCTGAAATTGGTCAAAATTGAAGATTTTGAGTAAGCAAAACTCTGTAAAAATGGCAGTTTTTGTCACTGTGAGGGTTTAAAAAGTGGTTATTCAACATGAGGCCTGATCCAAATAACATTTTGAATCATTTTTGGTAGAGTCCAAAAAATCAATTTTCTGATGAAAAACGATGACCCCGGACCAGTCGAACGTTGAAAAAATGGTCAAAATTGATGAAATTTTAACATTTAATCCTTTGACTTTAAATGACGGTTGGATGTGAGTTATTACTTTTTCAACTACAATAAGTGTGTTTAAAGTCATTTCTGTGCCTGAAATTGGTCAAAATTGAAGATTTTGAGTAAGCAAAACTCTGCAAAAATGGCAATTTTGGTCACTGTGAGGGTTTAAAAAGTGGTTATTCAACATGAGGCCCGATCCAAATGACATTTTGAATCATTTTTGGTAGAGTCCAAAAAATCAATTTTCTGATGAAAAACGATGACCCCGGACCAGTCGAACGTTGAAAAAATGGTCAATATTGATGAAATTTTAACATTTAATCTTTTGACTTTAAATGACGGTTGGATGTGAGTTATTACTTTTTCAACTAAAATAAGTGTTTTTAAAGTCATTTCTGTGCCTGAAATTGGTCAAAATTGAAGATTTTGAGTAAGCAAAACTCTGTAAAAATGGCAGTTTTGGTCACTGTGAGGGTTTAAAAAGTGGTTATTCAACATGAGGCCTGATCCAAATGACATTTTGAATCATTTTTGGTAGAGTCCAAAAAATCAATTTTCTGATGAAAAACGATGACCCCGGACCAGTCGAACGTTGAAAAAATGGTCAATATTGATGAAATTTTAACATTTAATCTTTTGACTTTAAATGACGGTTGGATGTCAGTTATTACTTTTTCAACTAAAATAAGTGTGTTTAAAGTCATTTCTGTGCCTGAAATTGGTCAAAATTGAAGATTTTGAGTAAGCAAAACTCTGTAAAAATGGGAATTTTGGTCACTGTGAGGGTTTAAAAAGTGGTTATTCAACATGAGGCCCGATCCAAATGACATTTTGAATCAT
Source organism: Lissotriton vulgaris (assembly GCF_964263255.1). Taxonomy (NCBI): domain Eukaryota; kingdom Metazoa; phylum Chordata; class Amphibia; order Caudata; family Salamandridae; genus Lissotriton; species Lissotriton vulgaris. The sequence goes on from NW_028252894.1 coordinate 83,330, forward strand.
TTTTGGTAGAGTCCAAAAAATCAATTTTCTGATGAAAAACGATGACCCCGGACCAGTCGAACGTTGAAAAAAAGGTCAATATTGATGAAATTTTAACATTTAATCTTTTGACTTTAAATGACGGTTGGATGTGAGTTATTACTTTTTCAACTAAAATAAGTGTGTTTAAAGTCATTTCTGTGCCTGAAATTGGTCAAAATTGAAGATTTTGAGTAAGCAAAACTCTGTAAAAATGGCAATTTTGGTCACTGTGAGGGTTTAAAAAGTGGTTATTCAACATGAGGCCCGATCCAAATGACATTTTGAATCATTGTTGGTAGAGTCCAAAAAATCCATTTTCTGATGAAAAACGATGACCCCGGACCAGTCGAACGTTGAAAAAATGGTCAATATTGATGAAATTTTAACATTTAATCTTTTGACTTTAAATGACGGTTGGATGTGAGTTATTACTTTTTCAACTAAAATAAGTGTGTTTAAAGTCATTTCTGTGCCTGAAATTGGTCAAAATTGAAGATTTTGAGTAAGCAAAACTCTGTAAAAATGGCAGTTTTGGTCACTGTGAGGGTTTAAAAAGTGGTTATTCAACATGAGGCCTGATCCAAATGACATTTTGAATCATTTTTGGTAGAGTCCACAAAATCAATTTTCTGATGAAAAACGATGACCCCGGACCAGTCGAACGTTGAAAAAATAGTCAATATTGATGAAATTTTAACATTTAATCTTTTGACTTTAAATGACGGTTGGATGTGAGTTATTACTTTTTCAACTAAAATAAGTGTGTTTAAAGTCATTTCTGTGCCTGAAATTGGTCAAAATTGAAGATTTTGAGTAAGCAAAACTCTGTAAAAATGGCAATTTTGGTCACTGTGAGGGTTTAAAAAGTGGTTATTCAACATGAGGCCCGATCCAAATGACATTTTGAATCATTTTTGGTAGAGTCCAAAAAATCAATTTTCTGATGAAAAACGATGACCCCGGACCAGTCGAACGTTGAAAAAAGGTCAATATTGATGAAATTTTAACATTTAATCTTTTGACTTTAAATGACGGTTGGATGTGAGTTATTACTTTTTCAACTAAAATAAGTGTGTTTAAAGTCATTTCTGTGCCTGAAATTGGTCAAAATTGAAGATTTTGAGTAAGCAAAACTCTGTAAAAATGGCAATTTTGGTCACTGTGAGGGTTTAAAAAGTGGTTATTCAACATGAGGCCCGATCCAAATGACATTTTGAATCATTTTTGGTAGAGTCCAAAAAATCCATTTTCTGATGAAAAACGATGACCCCGGACCAGTCGAACGTTGAAAAAATGGTCAATATTGATGAAATTTTAACATTTAATCTTTTGACTTTAAATGACGGTTGGATGTGAGTTATTACTTTTTCAACTAAAATAAGTGTGTTTAAAGTCATTTCTGTGCCTGAAATTGGTCAAAATTGAAGATTTTGAGTAAGCAAAACTCTGTAAAAATGGCAATTTTGGTCACTGTGAGGGTTTAAAAAGTGGTTATTCAACATGAGGCCTGATCCAAATGACATTTTGAATCATTTTTGGTAGAGTCCAAAAAATCAATTTTCTGATGAAAAACGATGACCCCGGACCAGTCGAACGTTGAAAAAATGGTCAATATTGATGAAATTTTAACATTTAATCTTTTGACTTTAAATGACGGTTGGATGTGAGTTATTACTTTTTCAACTACAATAAGTGTGTTTAAAGTCATTTCTGTGCCTGAAATTGGTCAAAATTGAAGATTTTGAGTAAGCAAAACTCTGTAAAAATGGCAATTTTGGTCACTGTGAGGGTTTAAAAAGTGGTTATTCAACATGAGGCCCGATCCAAATGACATTTTGAATCATTTTTGGTAGAGTCCCAAAAATCCATTTTCTGATGAAAAACGATGACCCCGGACCAGTCGAACGTTGAAAAAATGGTCAATATTGATGAAATTTTAACATTTAATCTTTTGACTTTAAATGACGGTTGGATGTGAGTTATTACTTTTTCAACTAAAATAAGTGTGTTTAAAGTCATTTCTGTGCCTGAAATTGGTCAAAATTGAAGATTTTGAGTAAGCAAAATTCTGTAAAAATGGCAATTTTGGTCACTGTGAGGGTTTAAAAAGTGGTTATTCAACATGAGGCCCGATCCAAATGACATTTTGAATCATTTTTGGTAGAGTCCAAAAAATCAATTTTCTGATGAAAAACGATGACCCCGGACCAGTCGAACGTTGAAAAAATGGTCAATATTGATGAAATTTTAATATTTAATGTTTTCACTTTAAATGACGGTTGGATGTGAGTTATTACTTTTTCAACTAAAATAAGTGTGTTTAAAGTCATTTCTGTGCCTGAAATTGGTCAAAATTGAAGAATTTGAGTAAGCAAAACTCTGTAAAAATGGCAGTTTTGGTCACTGTGAGGGTTTAAAAAGTGGTTATTCAACATGAGGCCTGATCCAAATGACATTTTGAATCATTTTTGGTAGAGTCCAAAAAATCAATTTTCTGATGAAAAACGATGACCCCGGACCAGTCAAACGTTGAAAAAATGGTCAATATTGATGAAATTTTAACATTTAATCTTTTGACTTTAAATGACGGTTGGATGTGAGTTATTACTTTTTCAACTACAATAAGTGTGTTTAAAGTCATTTCTGTGCCTGAAATTGGTCAAAATTGAAGATTTTGAGTAAGCAAAACTCTGTAAAAATGGCAATTTTGGTCACTGTGAGGGTTTAAAAAGTGGTTATTCAACATGAGGCCCGATCCAAATGACATTTTGAATCATTTTTGGTAGAGTCCAAAAAATCCATTTTCTGATGAAAAACGATGACCCCGGACCAGTCGAACGTTGAAAAAATGGTCAATATTGATGAAATTTTAACATTTAATCTTTTGACTTTAAATGACGGTTGGATGTGAGTTATTACTTTTTCAACTAAAATAAGTGTGTTTAAAGTCATTTCTGTGCCTGAAATTGGTCAAAATTGAAGATTTTGAGTAAGCAAAACTCTGTAAAAATGGCAATTTTGGTCACTGTGAGGGTTTAAAAAGTGGTTATTCAACATGAGGCCCGATCCAAATGACATTTTGAATCATTTTTGGTAGAGTCCAAAAAATCAATTTTCTGATGAAAAACGATGACCCCGGACCAGTCGAACGTTGAAAAAATGGTCAATATTGATGAAATTTTAATATTTAATGTTTTCACTTTAAATGACGGTTGGATGTGAGTTATTACTTTTTCAACTAAAATAAGTGTGTTTAAAGTCATTTCTGTGCCTGAAATTGGTCAAAATTGAAGAATTTGAGTAAGCAAAACTCTGTAAAAATGGCAGTTTTGGTCACTGTGAGGGTTTAAAAAGTGGTTATTCAACATGAGGCCTGATCCAAATGACATTTTGAATCATTTTTGGTAGAGTCCAAAAAATCAATTTTCTGATGAAAAACGATGACCCCGGACCAGTCGAACGTTGAAAAAATGGTCAATATTGATGAAATTTTAACATTTAATCTTTTGACTTTAAATGACGGTTGGATGTGAGTTATTACTTTTTCAACTAAAATAAGTGTGTTTAAAGTCATTTCTGTGCCTGAAATTGGTCAAAATTGAAGATTTTGAGTAAGCAAAACTCTGCAAAAATGGCAATTTTGGTCACTGTGAGGGTTTAAAAAGTGGTTATTCAACATGAGGCCCGATCCAAATGACATTTTGAATCATTTTTGGTAGAGTCCAAAAAATCAATTTTCTGATGAAAAACGATGACCCCGGACCAGTCGAACGTTGAAAAAATGGTCAATATTGATGAAATTTTAACATTTAATCTTTTGACTTTAAATGACGGTTGGATGTGAGTTATTACTTTTTCAACTAAAATAAGTGTGTTTAAAGTCATTTCTGTGCCTGAAATTGGTCAAAATTGAAGATTTTGAGTAAGCAAAACTCTGCAAAAATGGCAATTGTGGTCACTGTGAGGGTTTAAAAAGTGGTTATTCAACATGAGGCCCGATCCAAATGACATTTTGAATCATTTTTGGTAGAGTCCAAAAAATCCATTTTCTGATGAAAAACGATGACCCCGGACCAGTCGAACATTAAAAAAAGTGGTCAATATTGATGAAATTTTAATATTTAATCTTTTCACTTTAAATGACGGTTGGATGTGAGTTATTACTTTTTCAACTAAAATAAGTGTGTTTAAAGTCATTTCTGTGCCTGAAATTGGTCAAAATTGAAGATTTTGAGTAAGCAAAACTCTGTAAAAATGGCAATTTTGGTCACTGTGAGGGTTTAAAAAGTGGTTATTCAACATGAGGCCCGATCCAAATGACATTTTGAATCATTTTTGGTAGAGTCCAAAAAATCCATTTTCTGATGAAAAACGATGACCCGGGACCAGTCGAACGTTGAAAAAATGGTCAATATTGATGAAATTTTAACATTTAATCTTTTGACTTTAAATGACAGTTGGATGTGAGTTATTACTTTTTCAACTAAAATAAGTGTGTTTAAAGTCATTTCTGTGCCTGAAATTGGTCAAAATTGAAGATTTTGAGTAAGCAAAACTCTGTAAAAATGGCAGTTTTGGTCACTGTGAGGGTTTAAAAAGTGGTTATTCAACATGAGGCCTGATCCAAATGACATTTTGAATCATTTTTGGTAGAGTCCAAAAAATCAATTTTCTGATGAAAAACGATGACCCCGGACCAGTCGAACGTTGAAAAAATGGTCAATATTGATGAAATTTTAATATTTAATCTTTTCACTTTAAATGACGGTTGGATGTGAGTTATTACTTTTTCAACTAAAATAAGTGTGTTTAAAGTCATTTCTGTGCCTGAAATTGGTCAAAATTGAAGATTTTGAGTAAGCAAAACTCTGTAAAAATGGCAATTTTGGTCACTGTGAGGGTTTAAAAAGTGGTTATTCAACATGAGGCCCGATCCAAATGACATTTTGAATCATTTTTGGTAGAGTCCAAAAAATCAATTTTCTGATGAAAAACGATGACCCCGGACCAGTCGAACGTTGAAAAAATGGTCAATATTGATGAAATTTTAACATTTAATCTTTTGACTTTAAATGACGGTTGGATGTGAGTTATTACTTTTTCAACTAAAATAAGTGTGTTTAAAGTCATTTCTGTGCCTGAAATTGGTCAAAATTGAAGATTTTGAGTAAGCAAAACTCTGTAAAAATGGCAATTTTGGTCACTGTGAGGGTTTAAAAAGTGGTTATTCAACATGAGGCCCGATCCAAATGACATTTTGAATCATTTTTGGTAGAGTCCAAAAAATCAATTTTCTGATGAAAAACGATGACCCCGGACCAGTCGAACGTTGAAAAAATAGTCAATATTGATGACATTTTAACATTTAATCTTTTGACTTTAAATGACGGTTGGATGTGAGTTATTACTTTTTCAACTAAAATAAGTGTGTTTAAAGTCATTTCTGTGCCTGAAATTGGTCAAAATTGAAGATTTTGAGTAAGCAAAACTCTGTAAAAATGGCAATTTTGGTCACTGTGAGGGTTTAAAAAGTGGTTATTCAACATGAGGCCCGATCCAAATGACATTTTGAATCATTTTTGGTAGAGTCCAAAAAATCAATTTTCTGATGAAAAACGATGACCCCGGACCAGTCGAACGTTGAAAAAATGGTCAATATTGATGAAATTTTAACATTTAATCTTTTCACTTTAAATGACGGTTGGATGTGAGTTATTACTTTTTCACCTAAAATAAGTGTGTTTAAAGTCATTTCTGTGCCTGAAATTGGTCAAAATTGAAGATTTTGAGTAAGCAAAACTCTGCAAAAATGGCAATTTTGGTCACTGCGAGGGTTTAAAAAGTGGTTATTCAACATGAGGCCCGATCCAAATGACATTTTGAATCATTTTTGGTAGAGTCCAAAAAATCAATTTTCTGATGAAAAACGATGACCCCGGACCAGTCGAACGTTGAAAAAATGGTCAATATTGATGAAATGTTAACATTTAATCTTTTGACTTTAAATGACGGTTGGATGTGAGTTATTACTTTTTCAACTAAAATAAGTGTGTTTAAAGTCATTTCTGTGCCTGAAATTGGTCAAAATTGAAGATTTTGAGTAAGCAAAACTCTGTAAAAATGGCAGTTTTTGTCACTGTGAGGGTTTAAAAAGTGGTTATTCAACATGAGGCCTGATCCAAATAACATTTTGAATCATTTTTGGTAGAGTCCAAAAAATCAATTTTCTGATGAAAAACGATGACCCCGGACCAGTCGAACGTTGAAAAAATGGTCAAAATTGATGAAATTTTAACATTTAATCTTTTGACTTTAAATGACGGTTGGATGTGAGTTATTACTTTTTCAACTACAATAAGTGTGTTTAAAGTCATTTCTGTGCCTGAAATTGGTCAAAATTGAAGATTTTGAGTAAGCAAAACTCTGTAAAAATGGCAAATTTGGTCACTGTGAGGGTTTAAAAAGTGGTTATTCAACATGAGGCCCGATCCAAATGACATTTTGAATCATTTTTGGTAGAGTCCAAAAAATCAATTTTCTGATGAAAAACGATGACCCCGGACCAGTCGAACGTTGAAAAAATGGTCAATATTGATGAAATTTTAACATTTATTCTTTTGACTTTAAATGACGGTTGGATGTGAGTTATTACTTTTTCAACTAAAATAAGTGTGTTTAAAGTCATTTCTAAGCCTGAAATTGGTCAAAATTGAAGATTTTGAGTAAGCAAAACTCTGTAAAAATGGCAGTTTTGGTCACTGTGAGGGTTTAAAAAGTGGTTATTCAACATGAGGCCTGATCCAAATGACATTTTGAATCATTTTTGGTAGAGTCCAAAAAATCAATTTTCTGATGAAAAACGATGACCCCGGACCAGTCGAACGTTGAAAAAATGGTCAATATTGATGAAATTTTAATATTTAATCTTTTCACTTTAAATGACGGTTGGATGTGAGTTATTACTTTTTCAACTAAAATAAGTGTGTTTAAAGTCATTTCTGTGCCTGAAATTGGTCAAAATTGAAGATTTTGAGTAAGCAAAACTCTGTAAAAATGGCAATTTTGGTCACTGTGAGGGTTTAAAAAGTGGTTATTCAACATGAGGCCCGATCCAAATGACATTTTGAATCATTTTTGGTAGAGTCCAAAAAATCAATTTTCTGATGAAAAACGATGACCCCGGACCAGTCGAACGTTGAAAAAATGGTCAATATTGATGAAATTTTAACATTTAATCTTTTGACTTTAAATGACGGTTGGATGTGAGTTATTACTTTTTCAACTAAAATAAGTGTGTTTAAAGTCATTTCTGTGCCTGAAATTGGTCAAAATTGAAGATTTTGAGTAAGCAAAACTCTGTAAAAATGGCAATTTTGGTCACTGTGAGGGTTTAAAAAGTGGTTATTCAACATGAGGCCCGATCCAAATGACATTTTGAATCATTTTTGGTAGAGTCCAAAAAATCAATTTTCTGATGAAAAACGATGACCCCGGACCAGTCGAACGTTGAAAAAAATAGTCAATATTGATGAAATTTTAACATTTAATCTTTTGACTTTAAATGACGGTTGGATGTGAGTTATTACTTTTTCAACTAAAATAAGTGTGTTTAAAGTCATTTCTGTGCCTGAAATTGGTCAAAATTGAAGATTTTGAGTAAGCAAAACTCTGTAAAAATGGCAATTTTGGTCACTGTGAGGGTTTAAAAAGTGGTTATTCAACATGAGGCCCGGTCCAAATGACATTTTGAATCATTTTTGGTAGAGTCCAAAAAATCAATTTTCTGATGATAAACGATGACCCCGGACCAGTCGAACGTTGAAAAAATGGTCAATATTGATGAAATTTTAACATTTAATCTTTTCACTTTAAATGACGGTTGGATGTGAGTTATTACTTTTTCACCTAAAATAAGTGTGTTTAAAGTCATTTCTGTGCCTGAAATTGGTCAAAATTGAAGATTTTGAGTAAGCAAAACTCTGCAAAAATGGCAATTTTGGTCACTGCGAGGGTTTAAAAAGTGGTTATTCAACATGAGGCCCGATCCAAATGACATTTTGAATCATTTTTGGTAGAGTCCAAAAAATCAATTTTCTGATGAAAAACGATGACCCCGGACCAGTCGAACGTTGAAAAAATGGTCAATATTGATGAAATTTTAACATTTAATCTTTTGACTTTAAATGACGGTTGGATGTGAGTTATTACTTTTTCAACTAAAATAAGTGTGTTTAAAGTCATTTCTGTGCCTGAAATTGGTCAAAATTGAAGATTTTGAGTAAGCAAAACTCTGTAAAAATGGCAGTTTTTGTCACTGTGAGGGTTTAAAAAGTGGTTATTCAACATGAGGCCTGATCCAAATAACATTTTGAATCATTTTTGGTAGAGTCCAAAAAATCAATTTTCTGATGAAAAACGATGACCCCGGACCAGTCGAACGTTGAAAAAATGGTCAAAATTGATGAAATTTTAACATTTAATCTTTTGACTTTAAATGACGGTTGGATGTGAGTTATTACTTTTTCAACTACAATAAGTGTGTTTAAAGTCATTTCTGTGCCTGAAATTGGTCAAAATTGAAGATTTTGAGTAAGCAAAACTCTGCAAAAATGGCAATTTTGGTGACTGTGAGGGTTTAAAAAGTGGTTATTCAACATGAGGCCCGATCCAAATGACATTTTGAATCATTTTTGGTAGAGTCCAAAAAATCAATTTTCTGATGAAAAACGATGACCCCGGACCAGTCGAACGTTGAAAAAATGGTCAATATTGATGAAATTTTAACATTTAATCTTTTCACTTTAAATGACGGTTGGATGTGAGTTATTACTTTTTCACCTAAAATAAGTGTGTTTAAAGTCATTTCTGTGCCTGAAATTGGTCAAAATTGAAGATTTTGAGTAAGCAAAACTCTGCAAAAATGGCAATTTTGGTCACTGCGAGGGTTTAAAAAGTGGTTATTCAACATGAGGCCCGATCCAAATGACATTTTGAATCATTTTTGGTAGAGTCCAAAAAATCAATTTTCTGATGAAAAACGATGACCCCGGACCAGTCGAACGTTGAAAAAATGGTCAATATTGATGAAATTTTAAGATTTAATCTTTTGACTTTAAATGACGGTTGGATGTGAGTTATTACTTTTTCAACTAAAATAAGTGTGTTTAAAGTCATTTCTGTGCCTGAAATTGGTCAAAATTGAAGATTTTGAGTAAGCAAAACTCTGTAAAAATGGCAGTTTTTGTCACTGTGAGGGTTTAAAAAGTGGTTTTTCAACATGAGGCCTGATCCAAATAACATTTTGAATCATTTTTGGTAGAGTCCAAAAAATCAATTTTCTGATGAAAAACGATGACCCCGGACCAGTCGAACGTTGAAAAAATGGTCAAAATTGATGAAATTTTAACATTTAATCCTTTGACTTTAAATGACGGTTGGATGTGAGTTATTACTTTTTCAACTACAATAAGTGTGTTTAAAGTCATTTCTGTGCCTGAAATTGGTCAAAATTGAAGATTTTGAGTAAGCAAAACTCTGCAAAAATGGCAATTTTGGTCACTGTGAGGGTTTAAAAAGTGGTTATTCAACATGAGGCCCGATCCAAATGACATTTTGAATCATTTTTGGTAGAGTCCAAAAAATCAATTTTCTGATGAAAAACGATGACCCCGGACCAGTCGAACGTTGAAAAAATGGTCAATATTGATGAAATTTTAACATTTAATCTTTTGACTTTAAATGACGGTTGGATGTGAGTTATTACTTTTTCAACTAAAATAAGTGTTTTAAAGTCATTTCTGTGCCTGAAATTGGTCAAAATTGAAGATTTTGAGTAAGCAAAACTCTGTAAAAATGGCAGTTTTGGTCACTGTGAGGGTTTAAAAAGTGGTTATTCAACATGAGGCCTGATCCAAATGACATTTTGAATCATTTTTGGTAGAGTCCAAAAAATCAATTTTCTGATGAAAAACGATGACCCCGGACCAGTCGAACGTTGAAAAAATGGTCAATATTGATGAAATTTTAACATTTAATCTTTTGACTTTAAATGACGGTTGGATGTCAGTTATTACTTTTTCAACTAAAATAAGTGTGTTTAAAGTCATTTCTGTGCCTGAAATTGGTCAAAATTGAAGATTTTGAGTAAGCAAAACTCTGTAAAAATGGGAATTTTGGTCACTGTGAGGGTTTAAAAAGTGGTTATTCAACATGAGGCCCGATCCAAATGACATTTTGAATCATTTTTGGTAGAGTCCAAAAAATCAATTTTCTGATGAAAAACGATGACCCCGGACCAGTCGAACGTTGAAAAAAAGGTCAATATTGATGAAATTTTAACATTTAATCTTTTGACTTTAAATGACGGTTGGATGTGAGTTATTACTTTTTCAACTAAAATAAGTGTGTTTAAAGTCATTTCTGTGCCTGAAATTGGTCAAAATTGAAGATTTTGAGTAAGCAAAACTCTGTAAAAATGGCAATTTTGGTCACTGTGAGGGTTTAAAAAGTGGTTATTCAACATGAGGCCCGATCCAAATGACATTTTGAATCATTGTTGGTAGAGTCCAAAAAATCCATTTTCTGATGAAAAACGATGACCCCGGACCAGTCGAACGTTGAAAAAATGGTCAATATTGATGAAATTTTAACATTTAATCTTTTGACTTTAAATGACGGTTGGATGTGAGTTATTACTTTTTCAACTAAAATAAGTGTGTTTAAAGTCATTTCTGTGCCTGAAATTGGTCAAAATTGAAGATTTTGAGTAAGCAAAACTCTGTAAAAATGGCAGTTTTGGTCACTGTGAGGGTTTAAAAAGTGGTTATTCAACATGAGGCCTGATCCAAATGACATTTTGAATCATTTTTGGTAGAGTCCACAAAATCAATTTTCTGATGAAAAACGATGACCCCGGACCAGTCGAACGTTGAAAAAATAGTCAATATTGATGAAATTTTAACATTTAATCTTTTGACTTTAAATGACGGTTGGATGTGAGTTATTACTTTTTCAACTAAAATAAGTGTGTTTAAAGTCATTTCTGTGCCTGAAATTGGTCAAAATTGAAGATTTTGAGTAAGCAAAACTCTGTAAAAATGGCAATTTTGGTCACTGTGAGGGTTTAAAAAGTGGTTATTCAACATGAGGCCCGATCCAAATGACATTTTGAATCATTTTTGGTAGAGTCCAAAAAATCAATTTTCTGATGAAAAACGATGACCCCGGACCAGTCGAACGTTGAAAAAAGGTCAATATTGATGAAATTTTAACATTTAATCTTTTGACTTTAAATGACGGTTGGATGTGAGTTATTACTTTTTCAACTAAAATAAGTGTGTTTAAAGTCATTTCTGTGCCTGAAATTGGTCAAAATTGAAGATTTTGAGTAAGCAAAACTCTGTAAAAATGGCAATTTTGGTCAATGTGAGGGTTTAAAAAGTGGTTATTCAACATGAGGCCCGATCCAAATGACATTTTGAATCATTTTTGGTAGAGTCCAAAAAATCCATTTTCTGATGAAAAACGATGACCCCGGACCAGTCGAACGTTGAAAAAATGGTCAATATTGATGAAATTTTAACATTTAATCTTTTGACTTTAAATGACGGTTGGATGTGAGTTATTACTTTTTCAACTAAAATAAGTGTGTTTAAAGTCATTTCTGTGCCTGAAATTGGTCAAAATTGAAGATTTTGAGTAAGCAAAACTCTGTAAAAATGGCAATTTTGGTCACTGTGAGGGTTTAAAAAGTGGTTATTCAACATGAGGCCTGATCCAAATGACATTTTGAATCATTTTTGGTAGAGTCCAAAAAATCAATTTTCTGATGAAAAACGATGACCCCGGACCAGTCGAACGTTGAAAAAATGGTCAATATTGATGAAATTTTAACATTTAATCTTTTGACTTTAAATGACGGTTGGATGTGAGTTATTACTTTTTCAACTACAATAAGTGTGTTTAAAGTCATTTCTGTGCCTGAAATTGGTCAAAATTGAAGATTTTGAGTAAGCAAAACTCTGTAAAAATGGCAATTTTGGTCACTGTGAGGGTTTAAAAAGTGGTTATTCAACATGAGGCCCGATCCAAATGACATTTTGAATCATTTTTGGTAGAGTCCCAAAAATCCATTTTCTGATGAAAAACGATGACCCCGGACCAGTCGAACGTTGAAAAAATGGTCAATATTGATGAAATTTTAACATTTAATCTTTTGACTTTAAATGACGGTTGGATGTGAGTTATTACTTTTTCAACTAAAATAAGTGTGTTTAAAGTCATTTCTGTGCCTGAAATTGGTCAAAATTGAAGATTTTGAGTAAGCAAAATTCTGTAAAAATGGCAATTTTGGTCACTGTGAGGGTTTAAAAAGTGGTTATTCAACATGAGGCCCGATCCAAATGACATTTTGAATCATTTTTGGTAGAGTCCAAAAAATCAATTTTCTGATGAAAAACGATGACCCCGGACCAGTCGAACGTTGAAAAAATGGTCAATATTGATGAAATTTTAATATTTAATGTTTTCACTTTAAATGACGGTTGGATGTGAGTTATTACTTTTTCAACTAAAATAAGTGTGTTTAAAGTCATTTCTGTGCCTGAAATTGGTCAAAATTGAAGAATTTGAGTAAGCAAAACTCTGTAAAAATGGCAGTTTTGGTCACTGTGAGGGTTTAAAAAGTGGTTATTCAACATGAGGCCTGATCCAAATGACATTTTGAATCATTTTTGGTAGAGTCCAAAAAATCAATTTTCTGATGAAAAACGATGACCCCGGACCAGTCGAACGTTGAAAAAATGGTCAATATTGATGAAATTTTAACATTTAATCTTTTGACTTTAAATGACGGTTGGATGTGAGTTATTACTTTTTCAACTACAATAAGTGTGTTTAAAGTCATTTCTGTGCCTGAAATTGGTCAAAATTGAAGATTTTGAGTAAGCAAAACTCTGTAAAAATGGCAATTTTGGTCACTGTGAGGGTTTAAAAAGTGGTTATTCAACATGAGGCCCGATCCAAATGACATTTTGAATCATTTTTGGTAGAGTCCAAAAAATCCATTTTCTGATGAAAAACGATGACCCCGGACCAGTCGAACGTTGAAAAAATGGTCAATATTGATGAAATTTTAACATTTAATCTTTTGACTTTAAATGACGGTTGGATGTGAGTTATTACTTTTTCAACTAAAATAAGTGTGTTTAAAGTCATTTCTGTGCCTGAAATTGGTCAAAATTGAAGATTTTGAGTAAGCAAAACTCTGTAAAAATGGCAATTTTGGTCACTGTGAGGGTTTAAAAAGTGGTTATTCAACATGAGGCCCGATCCAAATGACATTTTGAATCATTTTTGGTAGAGTCCAAAAAATCAATTTTCTGATGAAAAACGATGACCCCGGACCAGTCGAACGTTGAAAAAATGGTCAATATTGATGAAATTTTTATATTTAATGTTTTCACTTTAAATGACGGTTGGATGTGAGTTATTACTTTTTCAACTAAAATAAGTGTGTTTAAAGTCATTTCTGTGCCTGAAATTGGTCAAAATTGAAGAATTTGAGTAAGCAAAACTCTGTAAAAATGGCAGTTTTGGTCACTGTGAGGGTTTAAAAAGTGGTTATTCAACATGAGGCCTGATCCAAATGACATTTTGAATCATTTTTGGTAGAGTCCAAAAAATCAATTTTCTGATGAAAAACGATGACCCCGGACCAGTCGAACGTTGAAAAAATGGTCAATATTGATGAAATTTTAACATTTAATCTTTTGACTTTAAATGACGGTTGGATGTGAGTTATTACTTTTTCAACTAAAATAAGTGTGTTTAAAGTCATTTCTGTGCCTGAAATTGGTCAAAATTGAAGATTTTGAGTAAGCAAAACTCTGCAAAAATGGCAATTTTGGTCACTGTGAGGGTTTAAAAAGTGGTTATTCAACATGAGGCCCGATCCAAATGACATTTTGAATCATTTTTGGTAGAGTCCAAAAAATCAATTTTCTGATGAAAAACGATGACCCCGGACCAGTCGAACGTTGAAAAAATGGTCAATATTGATGAAATTTTAACATTTAATCTTTTGACTTTAAATGACGGTTGGATGTGAGTTATTACTTTTTCAACTAAAATAAGTGTGTTTAAAGTCATTTCTGTGCCTGAAATTGGTCAAAATTGAAGATTTTGAGTAAGCAAAACTCTGCAAAAATGGCAATTGTGGTCACTGTGAGGGTTTAAAAAGTGGTTATTCAACATGAGGCCCGATCCAAATGACATTTTGAATCATTTTTGGTAGAGTCCAAAAAATCCATTTTCTGATGAAAAACGATGACCCCGGACCAGTCGAACATTAAAAAAAGTGGTCAATATTGACGAAATTTTAATATTTAATCTTTTCACTTTAAATGACGGTTGGATGTGAGTTATTACTTTTTCAACTAAAATAAGTGTGTTTAAAGTCATTTCTGTGCCTGAAATTGGTCAAAATTGAAGATTTTGAGTAAGCAAAACTCTGTAAAAATGGCAATTTTGGTCACTGTGAGGGTTTAAAAAGTGGTTATTCAACATGAGGCCCGATCCAAATGACATTTTGAATCATTTTTGGTAGAGTCCAAAAAATCCATTTTCTGATGAAAAACGATGACCCGGGACCAGTCGAACGTTGAAAAAATGGTCAATATTGATGAAATTTTAACATTTAATCTTTTGACTTTAAATGACAGTTGGGTGTGAGTTATTACTTTTTCAACTAAAATAAGTGTGTTTAAAGTCATTTCTGTGCCTGAAATTGGTCAAAATTGAAGATTTTGAGTAAGCAAAACTCTGTAAAAATGGCAGTTTTGGTCACTGTGAGGGTTTAAAAAGTGGTTATTCAACATGAGGCCTGATCCAAATGACATTTTGAATCATTTTTGGTAGAGTCCAAAAAATCAATTTTCTGATGAAAAACGATGACCCCGGACCAGTCGAACGTTGAAAAAATGGTCAATATTGATGAAATTTTAATATTTAATCTTTTCACTTTAAATGACGGTTGGATGTGAGTTATTACTTTTTCAACTAAAATAAGTGTGTTTAAAGTCATTTCTGTGCCTGAAATTGGTCAAAATTGAAGATTTTGAGTAAGCAAAACTCTGTAAAAATGGCAATTTTGGTCACTGTGAGGGTTTAAAAAGTGGTTATTCAACATGAGGCCCGATCCAAATGACATTTTGAATCATTTTTGGTAGAGTCCAAAAAATCAATTTTCTGATGAAAAACGATGACCCCGGACCAGTCGAACGTTGAAAAAATGGTCAATATTGATGAAATTTTAACATTTAATCTTTTGACTTTAAATGACGGTTGGATGTGAGTTATTACTTTTTCAACTAAAATAAGTGTGTTTAAAGTCATTTCTGTGCCTGAAATTGGTCAAAATTGAAGATTTTGAGTAAGCAAAACTCTGTAAAAATGGCAATTTTGGTCACTGTGAGGGTTTAAAAAGTGGTTATTCAACATGAGGCCCGATCCAAATGACATTTTGAATCATTTTTGGTAGAGTCCAAAAAATCAATTTTCTGATGAAAAACGATGACCCCGGACCAGTCGAACGTTGAAAAAATAGTCAATATTGATGAAATTTTAACATTTAATCTTTTGACTTTAAATGACGGTTGGATGTGAGTTATTACTTTTTCAACTAAAATAAGTGTGTTTAAAGTCATTTCTGTGCCTGAAATTGGTCAAAATTGAAGATTTTGAGTAAGCAAAACTCTGTAAAAATGGCAATTTTGGTCACTGTGAGGGTTTAAAAAGTGGTTATTCAACATGAGGCCCGATCCAAATGACATTTTGAATCATTTTTGGTAGAGTCCAAAAAATCAATTTTCTGATGAAAAACGATGACCCCGGACCAGTCGAACGTTGAAAAAATGGTCAATATTGATGAAATTTTAACATTTAATCTTTTCACTTTAAATGACGGTTGGATGTGAGTTATTACTTTTTCACCTAAAATAAGTGTGTTTAAAGTCATTTCTGTGCCTGAAATTGGTCAAAATTGAAGATTTTGAGTAAGCAAAACTCTGCAAAAATGGCAATTTTGGTCACTGCGAGGGTTTAAAAAGTGGTTATTCAACATGAGGCCCGATCCAAATGACATTTTGAATCATTTTTGGTAGAGTCCAAAAAATCAATTTTCTGATGAAAAACGATGACCCCGGACCAGTCGAACGTTGAAAAAATGGTCAATATTGATGAAATTTTAACATTTAATCTTTTGACTTTAAATGACGGTTGGATGTGAGTTATTACTTTTTCAACTAAAATAAGTGTGTTTAAAGTCATTTCTGTGCCTGAAATTGGTCAAAATTGAAGATTTTGAGTAAGCAAAACTCTGTAAAAATGGCAATTTTGGTCACTGTGAGGGTTTAAAAAGTGGTTATTCAACATGAGGCCCGATCCAAATGACATTTTGAATCATTTTTGGTAGAGTCCAAAAAATCCATTTTCTGATGAAAAACGATGACCCGGGACCAGTCGAACGTTGAAAAAATGGTCAATATTGATGAAATTTTAACATTTAATCTTTTGACTTTAAATGACAGTTGGGTGTGAGTTATTACTTTTTCAACTAAAATAAGTGTGTTTAAAGTCATTTCTGTGCCTGAAATTGGTCAAAATTGAAGATTTTGAGTAAGCAAAACTCTGTAAAAATGGCAGTTTTGGTCACTGTGAGGGTTTAAAAAGTGGTTATTCAACATGAGGCCTGATCCAAATGACATTTTGAATCATTTTTGGTAGAGTCCAAAAAATCAATTTTCTGATGAAAAACGATGACCCCGGACCAGTCGAACGTTGAAAAAATGGTCAATATTGATGAAATTTTAATATTTAATCTTTTCACTTTAAATGACGGTTGGATGTGAGTTATTACTTTTTCAACTAAAATAAGTGTGTTTAAAGTCATTTCTGTGCCTGAAATTGGTCAAAATTGAAGATTTTGAGTAAGCAAAACTCTGTAAAAATGGCAATTTTGGTCACTGTGAGGGTTTAAAAAGTGGTTATTCAACATGAGGCCCGATCCAAATGACATTTTGAATCATTTTTGGTAGAGTCCAAAAAATCAATTTTCTGATGAAAAACGATGACCCCGGACCAGTCGAACGTTGAAAAAATGGTCAATATTGATGAAATTTTAACATTTAATCTTTTGACTTTAAATGACGGTTGGATGTGAGTTATTACTTTTTCAACTAAAATAAGTGTGTTTAAAGTCATTTCTGTGCCTGAAATTGGTCAAAATTGAAGATTTTGAGTAAGCAAAACTCTGTAAAAATGGCAATTTTGGTCACTGTGAGGGTTTAAAAAGTGGTTATTCAACATGAGGCCCGATCCAAATGACATTTTGAATCATTTTTGGTAGAGTCCAAAAAATCAATTTTCTGATGAAAAACGATGACCCCGGACCAGTCGAACGTTGAAAAAATAGTCAATATTGATGAAATTTTAACATTTAATCTTTTGACTTTAAATGACGGTTGGATGTGAGTTATTACTTTTTCAACTAAAATAAGTGTGTTTAAAGTCATTTCTGTGCCTGAAATTGGTCAAAATTGAAGATTTTGAGTAAGCAAAACTCTGTAAAAATGGCAATTTTGGTCACTGTGAGGGTTTAAAAAGTGGTTATTCAACATGAGGCCCGATCCAAATGACATTTTGAATCATTTTTGGTAGAGTCCAAAAAATCAATTTTCTGATGAAAAACGATGACCCCGGACCAGTCGAACGTTGAAAAAATGGTCAATATTGATGAAATTTTAACATTTAATCTTTTCACTTTAAATGACGGTTGGATGTGAGTTATTACTTTTTCACCTAAAATAAGTGTGTTTAAAGTCATTTCTGTGCCTGAAATTGGTCAAAATTGAAGATTTTGAGTAAGCAAAACTCTGCAAAAATGGCAATTTTGGTCACTGCGAGGGTTTAAAAAGTGGTTATTCAACATGAGGCCCGATCCAAATGACATTTTGAATCATTTTTGGTAGAGTCCAAAAAATCAATTTTCTGATGAAAAACGATGACCCCGGACCAGTCGAACGTTGAAAAAATGGTCAATATTGATGAAATTTTAACATTTAATCTTTTGACTTTAAATGACGGTTGGATGTGAGTTATTACTTTTTCAACTAAAATAAGTGTGTTTAAAGTCATTTCTGTGCCTGAAATTGGTCAAAATTGAAGATTTTGAGTAAGCAAAACTCTGTAAAAATGGCAGTTTTTGTCACTGTGAGGGTTTAAAAAGTGGTTATTCAACATGAGGCCTGATCCAAATAACATTTTGAATCATTTTTGGTAGAGTCCAAAAAATCAATTTTCTGATGAAAAACGATGACCCCGGACCAGTCGAACGTTGAAAAAATGGTCAAAATTGATGAAATTTTAACATTTAATCTTTTGACTTTAAATGACGGTTGGATGTGAGTTATTACTTTTTCAACTACAATAAGTGTGTTTAAAGTCATTTCTGTGCCTGAAATTGGTCAAAATTGAAGATTTTGAGTAAGCAAAACTCTGCAAAAATGGCAATTTTGGTGACTGTGAGGGTTTAAAAAGTGGTTATTCAACATGAGGCCCGATCCAAATGACATTTTGAATCATTTTTGGTAGAGTCCAAAAAATCAATTTTCTGATGAAAAACGATGACCCCGGACCAGTCGAACGTTGAAAAAATGGTCAATATTGATGAAATTTTAACATTTAATCTTTTCACTTTAAATGACGGTTGGATGTGAGTTATTACTTTTTCACCTAAAATAAGTGTGTTTAAAGTCATTTCTGTGCCTGAAATTGGTCAAAATTGAAGATTTTGAGTAAGCAAAACTCTGCAAAAATGGCAATTTTGGTCACTGCGAGGGTTTAAAAAGTGGTTATTCAACATGAGGCCCGATCCAAATGACATTTTGAATCATTTTTGGTAGAGTCCAAAAAATCAATTTTCTGATGAAAAACGATGACCCCGGACCAGTCGAACGTTGAAAAAATGGTCAATATTGATGAAATTTTAACATTTAATCTTTTGACTTTAAATGACGGTTGGATGTGAGTTATTACTTTTTCAACTAAAATAAGTGTGTTTAAAGTCATTTCTGTGCCTGAAATTGGTCAAAATTGAAGATTTTGAGTAAGCAAAACTCTGTAAAAATGGCAGTTTTTGTCACTGTGAGGGTTTAAAAAGTGGTTATTCAACATGAGGCCTGATCCAAATAACATTTTGAATCATTTTTGGTAGAGTCCAAAAAATCAATTTTCTGATGAAAAACGATGACCCCGGACCAGTCGAACGTTAAAAAAATGGTCAAAATTGATGAAATTTTAACATTTAATCCTTTGACTTTAAATGACGGTTGGATGTGAGTTATTACTTTTTCAACTACAATAAGTGTGTTTAAAGTCATTTCTGTGCCTGAAATTGGTCAAAATTGAAGATTTTGAGTAAGCAAAACTCTGCAAAAATGGCAATTTTGGTCACTGTGAGGGTTTAAAAAGTGGTTATTCAACATGAGGCCCGATCCAAATGACATTTTGAATCATTTTTGGTAGAGTCCAAAAAATCAATTTTCTGATGAAAAACGATGACCCCGGACCAGTCGAACGTTGAAAAAATGGTCAATATTGATGAAATTTTAACATTTAATCTTTTGACTTTAAATGACGGTTGGATGTGAGTTATTACTTTTTCAACTAAAATAAGTGTGTTTAAAGTCATTTCTGTGCCTGAAATTGGTCAAAATTGAAGATTTTGAGTAAGCAAAACTCTGTAAAAATGGCAATTTTGGTCACTGTGAGGGTTTAAAAAGTGGTTATTCAACATGAGGCCCGATCCAAATGACATTTTGAATCATTTTTGGTAGAGTCCAAAAAATCAATTTTCTGATGAAAAACGATGACCCCGGACCAGTCGAACGTTGAAAAAATAGTCAATATTGATGAAATTTTAACATTTAATCTTTTGACTTTAAATGACGGTTGGATGTGAGTTATTACTTTTTCAACTAAAATAAGTGTGTTTAAAGTCATTTCTGTGCCTGAAATTGGTCAAAATTGAAGATTTTGAGTAAGCAAAACTCTGTAAAAATGGCAATTTTGGTCACTGTGAGGGTTTAAAAAGTGGTTATTCAACATGAGGCCCGGTCCAAATGACATTTTGAATCATTTTTGGTAGAGTCCAAAAAATCAATTTTCTGATGAAAAACGATGACCCCGGACCAGTCGAACGTTGAAAAAATGGTCAATATTGATGAAATTTTAACATTTAATCTTTTCACTTTAAATGACGGTTGGATGTGAGTTATTACTTTTTCACCTAAAATAAGTGTGTTTAAAGTCATTTCTGTGCCTGAAATTGGTCAAAATTGAAGATTTTGAGTAAGCAAAACTCTGCAAAAATGGCAATTTTGGTCACTGCGAGGGTTTAAAAAGTGGTTATTCAACATGAGGCCCGATCCAAATGACATTTTGAATCATTTTTGGTAGAGTCCAAAAAATCAATTTTCTGATGAAAAACGATGACCCCGGACCAGTCGAACGTTGAAAAAATGGTCAATATTGATGAAATTTTAACATTTAATCTTTTGACTTTAAATGACGGTTGGATGTGAGTTATTACTTTTTCAACTAAAATAAGTGTGTTTAAAGTCATTTCTGTGCCTGAAATTGGTCAAAATTGAAGATTTTGAGTAAGCAAAACTCTGTAAAAATGGCAGTTTTTGTCACTGTGAGGGTTTAAAAAGTGGTTATTCAACATGAGGCCTGATCCAAATAACATTTTGAATCATTTTTGGTAGAGTCCAAAAAATCAATTTTCTGATGAAAAACGATGACCCCGGACCAGTCGAACGTTGAAAAAATGGTCAAAATTGATGAAATTTTAACATTTAATCTTTTGACTTTAAATGACGGTTGGATGTGAGTTATTACTTTTTCAACTACAATAAGTGTGTTTAAAGTCATTTCTGTGCCTGAAATTGGTCAAAATTGAAGATTTTGAGTAAGCAAAACTCTGCAAAAATGGCAATTTTGGTGACTGTGAGGGTTTAAAAAGTGGTTATTCAACATGAGGCCCGATCCAAATGACATTTTGAATCATTTTTGGTAGAGTCCAAAAAATCAATTTTCTGATGAAAAACGATGACCCCGGACCAGTCGAACGTTGAAAAAATGGTCAATATTGATGAAATTTTAACATTTAATCTTTTCACTTTAAATGACGGTTGGATGTGAGTTATTACTTTTTCACCTAAAATAAGTGTGTTTAAAGTCATTTCTGTGCCTGAAATTGGTCAAAATTGAAGATTTTGAGTAAGCAAAACTCTGCAAAAATGGCAATTTTGGTCACTGCGAGGGTTTAAAAAGTGGTTATTCAACATGAGGCCCGATCCAAATGACATTTTGAATCATTTTTGGTAGAGTCCAAAAAATCAATTTTCTGATGAAAAACGATGACCCCGGACCAGTCGAACGTTGAAAAAATGGTCAATATTGATGAAATTTTAAGATTTAATCTTTTGACTTTAAATGACGGTTGGATGTGAGTTATTACTTTTTCAACTAAAATAAGTGTGTTTAAAGTCATTTCTGTGCCTGAAATTGGTCAAAATTGAAGATTTTGAGTAAGCAAAACTCTGTAAAAATGGCAGTTTTTGTCACTGTGAGGGTTTAAAAAGTGGTTTTTCAACATGAGGCCTGATCCAAATAACATTTTGAATCATTTTTGGTAGAGTCCAAAAAATCAATTTTCTGATGAAAAACGATGACCCCGGACCAGTCGAACGTTGAAAAAATGGTCAAAATTGATGAAATTTTAACATTTAATCCTTTGACTTTAAATGACGGTTGGATGTGAGTTATTACTTTTTCAACTACAATAAGTGTGTTTAAAGTCATTTCTGTGCCTGAAATTGGTCAAAATTGAAGATTTTGAGTAAGCAAAACTCTGCAAAAATGGCAATTTTGGTCACTGTGAGGGTTTAAAAAGTGGTTATTCAACATGAGGCCCGATCCAAATGACATTTTGAATCATTTTTGGTAGAGTCCAAAAAATCAATTTTCTGATGAAAAACGATGACCCCGGACCAGTCGAACGTTGAAAAAATGGTCAATATTGATGAAATTTTAACATTTAATCTTTTGACTTTAAATGACGGTTGGATGTGAGTTATTACTTTTTCAACTAAAATAAGTGTTTTTAAAGTCATTTCTGTGCCTGAAATTGGTCAAAATTGAAGATTTTGAGTAAGCAAAACTCTGTAAAAATGGCAGTTTTGGTCACTGTGAGGGTTTAAAAAGTGGTTATTCAACATGAGGCCTGATCCAAATGACATTTTGAATCATTTTTGGTAGAGTCCAAAAAATCAATTTTCTGATGAAAAACGATGACCCCGGACCAGTCGAACGTTGAAAAAATGGTCAATATTGATGAAATTTTAACATTTAATCTTTTGACTTTAAATGACGGTTGGATGTCAGTTATTACTTTTTCAACTAAAATAAGTGTGTTTAAAGTCATTTCTGTGCCTGAAATTGGTCAAAATTGAAGATTTTGAGTAAGCAAAACTCTGTAAAAATGGGAATTTTGGTCACTGTGAGGGTTTAAAAAGTGGTTATTCAACATGAGGCCCGATCCAAATGACATTTTGAATCATTTTTGGTAGAGTCCAAAAAATCAATTTTCTGATGAAAAACGATGACCCCGGACCAGTCGAACGTTGAAAAAAAGGTCAATATTGATGAAATTTTAACATTTAATCTTTTGACTTTAAATGACGGTTGGATGTGAGTTATTACTTTTTCAACTAAAATAAGTGTGTTTAAAGTCATTTCTGTGCCTGAAATTGGTCAAAATTGAAGATTTTGAGTAAGCAAAACTCTGTAAAAATGGCAATTTTGGTCACTGTGAGGGTTTAAAAAGTGGTTATTCAACATGAGGCCTGATCCAAATGACATTTTGAATCATTTTTGGTAGAGTCCAAAAAATCAATTTTCTGATGAAAAACGATGACCCCGGACCAGTCGAACGTTGAAAAAATGGTCAATATTGATGAAATTTTAACATTTAATCTTTTGACTTTAAATGACGGTTGGATGTGAGTTATTACTTTTTCAACTACAATAAGTGTGTTTAAAGTCATTTCTGTGCCTGAAATTGGTCAAAATTGAAGATTTTGAGTAAGCAAAACTCTGTAAAAATGGCAATTTTGGTCACTGTGAGGGTTTAAAAAGTGGTTATTCAACATGAGGCCCGATCCAAATGACATTTTGAATCATTTTTGGTAGAGTCCAAAAAATCCATTTTCTGATGAAAAACGATGACCCCGGACCAGTCGAACGTTGAAAAAATGGTCAATATTGATGAAATTTTAACATTTAATCTTTTGACTTTAAATGACGGTTGGATGTGAGTTATTACTTTTTCAACTAAAATAAGTGTGTTTAAAGTCATTTCTGTGCCTGAAATTGGTCAAAATTGAAGATTTTGAGTAAGCAAAACTCTGTAAAAATGGCAATTTTGGTCACTGTGAGGGTTTAAAAAGTGGTTATTCAACATGAGGCCCGATCCAAATGACATTTTGAATCATTTTTGGTAGAGTCCAAAAAATCAATTTTCTGATGAAAAACGATGACCCCGGACCAGTCGAACGTTGAAAAAATGGTCAATATTGATGAAATTTTAATATTTAATGTTTTCACTTTAAATGACGGTTGGATGTGAGTTATTACTTTTTCAACTAAAATAAGTGTGTTTAAAGTCATTTCTGTGCCTGAAATTGGTCAAAATTGAAGAATTTGAGTAAGCAAAACTCTGTAAAAATGGCAGTTTTGGTCACTGTGAGGGTTTAAAAAGTGG
Source organism: Lissotriton vulgaris (assembly GCF_964263255.1). NCBI lineage: Eukaryota > Metazoa > Chordata > Amphibia > Caudata > Salamandridae > Lissotriton > Lissotriton vulgaris. The sequence continues at coordinate 107,235 of NW_028252894.1, forward strand.
TTATTCAACATGAGGCCTGATCCAAATGACATTTTGAATCATTTTTGGTAGAGTCCAAAAAATCAATTTTCTGATGAAAAACGATGACCCCGGACCAGTCGAACGTTGAAAAAATGGTCAATATTGATGAAATTTTAACATTTAATCTTTTGACTTTAAATGACGGTTGGATGTCAGTTATTACTTTTTCAACTAAAATAAGTGTGTTTAAAGTCATTTCTGTGCCTGAAATTGGTCAAAATTGAAGATTTTGAGTAAGCAAAACTCTGTAAAAATGGGAATTTTGGTCACTGTGAGGGTTTAAAAAGTGGTTATTCAACATGAGGCCCGATCCAAATGACATTTTGAATCATTTTTGGTAGAGTCCAAAAAATCAATTTTCTGATGAAAAACGATGACCCCGGACCAGTCGAACGTTGAAAAAAAGGTCAATATTGATGAAATTTTAACATTTAATCTTTTGACTTTAAATGACGGTTGGATGTGAGTTATTACTTTTTCAACTAAAATAAGTGTGTTTAAAGTCATTTCTGTGCCTGAAATTGGTCAAAATTGAAGATTTTGAGTAAGCAAAACTCTGTAAAAATGGCAATTTTGGTCACTGTGAGGGTTTAAAAAGTGGTTATTCAACATGAGGCCCGATCCAAATGACATTTTGAATCATTGTTGGTAGAGTCCAAAAAATCCATTTTCTGATGAAAAACGATGACCCCGGACCAGTCGAACGTTGAAAAAATGGTCAATATTGATGAAATTTTAACATTTAATCTTTTGACTTTAAATGACGGTTGGATGTGAGTTATTACTTTTTCAACTAAAATAAGTGTGTTTAAAGTCATTTCTGTGCCTGAAATTGGTCAAAATTGAAGATTTTGAGTAAGCAAAACTCTGTAAAAATGGCAGTTTTGGTCACTGTGAGGGTTTAAAAAGTGGTTATTCAACATGAGGCCTGATCCAAATGACATTTTGAATCATTTTTGGTAGAGTCCACAAAATCAATTTTCTGATGAAAAACGATGACCCCGGACCAGTCGAACGTTGAAAAAATAGTCAATATTGATGAAATTTTAACATTTAATCTTTTGACTTTAAATGACGGTTGGATGTGAGTTATTACTTTTTCAACTAAAATAAGTGTGTTTAAAGTCATTTCTGTGCCTGAAATTGGTCAAAATTGAAGATTTTGAGTAAGCAAAACTCTGTAAAAATGGCAATTTTGGTCACTGTGAGGGTTTAAAAAGTGGTTATTCAACATGAGGCCCGATCCAAATGACATTTTGAATCATTTTTGGTAGAGTCCAAAAAATCAATTTTCTGATGAAAAACGATGACCCCGGACCAGTCGAACGTTGAAAAAAGGTCAATATTGATGAAATTTTAACATTTAATCTTTTGACTTTAAATGACGGTTGGATGTGAGTTATTACTTTTTCAACTAAAATAAGTGTGTTTAAAGTCATTTCTGTGCCTGAAATTGGTCAAAATTGAAGATTTTGAGTAAGCAAAACTCTGTAAAAATGGCAATTTTGGTCACTGTGAGGGTTTAAAAAGTGGTTATTCAACATGAGGCCCGATCCAAATGACATTTTGAATCATTTTTGGTAGAGTCCAAAAAATCCATTTTCTGATGAAAAACGATGACCCCGGACCAGTCGAACGTTGAAAAAATGGTCAATATTGATGAAATTTTAACATTTAATCTTTTGACTTTAAATGACGGTTGGATGTGAGTTATTACTTTTTCAACTAAAATAAGTGTGTTTAAAGTCATTTCTGTGCCTGAAATTGGTCAAAATTGAAGATTTTGAGTAAGCAAAACTCTGTAAAAATGGCAATTTTGGTCACTGTGAGGGTTTAAAAAGTGGTTATTCAACATGAGGCCTGATCCAAATGACATTTTGAATCATTTTTGGTAGAGTCCAAAAAATCAATTTTCTGATGAAAAACGATGACCCCGGACCAGTCGAACGTTGAAAAAATGGTCAATATTGATGAAATTTTAACATTTAATCTTTTGACTTTAAATGACGGTTGGATGTGAGTTATTACTTTTTCAACTACAATAAGTGTGTTTAAAGTCATTTCTGTGCCTGAAATTGGTCAAAATTGAAGATTTTGAGTAAGCAAAACTCTGTAAAAATGGCAATTTTGGTCACTGTGAGGGTTTAAAAAGTGGTTATTCAACATGAGGCCCGATCCAAATGACATTTTGAATCATTTTTGGTAGAGTCCCAAAAATCCATTTTCTGATGAAAAACGATGACCCCGGACCAGTCGAACGTTGAAAAAATGGTCAATATTGATGAAATTTTAACATTTAATCTTTTGACTTTAAATGACGGTTGGATGTGAGTTATTACTTTTTCAACTAAAATAAGTGTGTTTAAAGTCATTTCTGTGCCTGAAATTGGTCAAAATTGAAGATTTTGAGTAAGCAAAATTCTGTAAAAATGGCAATTTTGGTCACTGTGAGGGTTTAAAAAGTGGTTATTCAACATGAGGCCCGATCCAAATGACATTTTGAATCATTTTTGGTAGAGTCCAAAAAATCAATTTTCTGATGAAAAACGATGACCCCGGACCAGTCGAACGTTGAAAAAATGGTCAATATTGATGAAATTTTAATATTTAATGTTTTCACTTTAAATGACGGTTGGATGTGAGTTATTACTTTTTCAACTAAAATAAGTGTGTTTAAAGTCATTTCTGTGCCTGAAATTGGTCAAAATTGAAGAATTTGAGTAAGCAAAACTCTGTAAAAATGGCAGTTTTGGTCACTGTGAGGGTTTAAAAAGTGGTTATTCAACATGAGGCCTGATCCAAATGACATTTTGAATCATTTTTGGTAGAGTCCAAAAAATCAATTTTCTGATGAAAAACGATGACCCCGGACCAGTCGAACGTTGAAAAAATGGTCAATATTGATGAAATTTTAACATTTAATCTTTTGACTTTAAATGACGGTTGGATGTGAGTTATTACTTTTTCAACTACAATAAGTGTGTTTAAAGTCATTTCTGTGCCTGAAATTGGTCAAAATTGAAGATTTTGAGTAAGCAAAACTCTGTAAAAATGGCAATTTTGGTCACTGTGAGGGTTTAAAAAGTGGTTATTCAACATGAGGCCCGATCCAAATGACATTTTGAATCATTTTTGGTAGAGTCCAAAAAATCCATTTTCTGATGAAAAACGATGACCCCGGACCAGTCGAACGTTGAAAAAATGGTCAATATTGATGAAATTTTAACATTTAATCTTTTGACTTTAAATGACGGTTGGATGTGAGTTATTACTTTTTCAACTAAAATAAGTGTGTTTAAAGTCATTTCTGTGCCTGAAATTGGTCAAAATTGAAGATTTTGAGTAAGCAAAACTCTGTAAAAATGGCAATTTTGGTCACTGTGAGGGTTTAAAAAGTGGTTATTCAACATGAGGCCCGATCCAAATGACATTTTGAATCATTTTTGGTAGAGTCCAAAAAATCAATTTTCTGATGAAAAACGATGACCCCGGACCAGTCGAACGTTGAAAAAATGGTCAATATTGATGAAATTTTAATATTTAATGTTTTCACTTTAAATGACGGTTGGATGTGAGTTATTACTTTTTCAACTAAAATAAGTGTGTTTAAAGTCATTTCTGTGCCTGAAATTGGTCAAAATTGAAGAATTTGAGTAAGCAAAACTCTGTAAAAATGGCAGTTTTGGTCACTGTGAGGGTTTAAAAAGTGGTTATTCAACATGAGGCCTGATCCAAATGACATTTTGAATCATTTTTGGTAGAGTCCAAAAAATCAATTTTCTGATGAAAAACGATGACCCCGGACCAGTCGAACGTTGAAAAAATGGTCAATATTGATGAAATTTTAACATTTAATCTTTTGACTTTAAATGACGGTTGGATGTGAGTTATTACTTTTTCAACTAAAATAAGTGTGTTTAAAGTCATTTCTGTGCCTGAAATTGGTCAAAATTGAAGATTTTGAGTAAGCAAAACTCTGCAAAAATGGCAATTGTGGTCACTGTGAGGGTTTAAAAAGTGGTTATTCAACATGAGGCCCGATCCAAATGACATTTTGAATCATTTTTGGTAGAGTCCAAAAAATCCATTTTCTGATGAAAAACGATGACCCCGGACCAGTCGAACATTAAAAAAAGTGGTCAATATTGATGAAATTTTAATATTTAATCTTTTCACTTTAAATGACGGTTGGATGTGAGTTATTACTTTTTCAACTAAAATAAGTGTGTTTAAAGTCATTTCTGTGCCTGAAATTGGTCAAAATTGAAGATTTTGAGTAAGCAAAACTCTGTAAAAATGGCAATTTTGGTCACTGTGAGGGTTTAAAAAGTGGTTATTCAACATGAGGCCCGATCCAAATGACATTTTGAATCATTTTTGGTAGAGTCCAAAAAATCCATTTTCTGATGAAAAACGATGACCCGGGACCAGTCGAACGTTGAAAAAATGGTCAATATTGATGAAATTTTAACATTTAATCTTTTGACTTTAAATGACAGTTGGATGTGAGTTATTACTTTTTCAACTAAAATAAGTGTGTTTAAAGTCATTTCTGTGCCTGAAATTGGTCAAAATTGAAGATTTTGAGTAAGCAAAACTCTGTAAAAATGGCAGTTTTGGTCACTGTGAGGGTTTAAAAAGTGGTTATTCAACATGAGGCCTGATCCAAATGACATTTTGAATCATTTTTGGTAGAGTCCAAAAAATCAATTTTCTGATGAAAAACGATGACCCCGGACCAGTCGAACGTTGAAAAAATGGTCAATATTGATGAAATTTTAATATTTAATCTTTTCACTTTAAATGACGGTTGGATGTGAGTTATTACTTTTTCAACTAAAATAAGTGTGTTTAAAGTCATTTCTGTGCCTGAAATTGGTCAAAATTGAAGATTTTGAGTAAGCAAAACTCTGTAAAAATGGCAATTTTGGTCACTGTGAGGGTTTAAAAAGTGGTTATTCAACATGAGGCCCGATCCAAATGACATTTTGAATCATTTTTGGTAGAGTCCAAAAAATCAATTTTCTGATGAAAAACGATGACCCCGGACCAGTCGAACGTTGAAAAAATGGTCAATATTGATGAAATTTTAACATTTAATCTTTTGACTTTAAATGACGGTTGGATGTGAGTTATTACTTTTTCAACTAAAATAAGTGTGTTTAAAGTCATTTCTGTGCCTGAAATTGGTCAAAATTGAAGATTTTGAGTAAGCAAAACTCTGTAAAAATGGCAATTTTGGTCACTGTGAGGGTTTAAAAAGTGGTTATTCAACATGAGGCCCGATCCAAATGACATTTTGAATCATTTTTGGTAGAGTCCAAAAAATCAATTTTCTGATGAAAAACGATGACCCCGGACCAGTCGAACGTTGAAAAAATAGTCAATATTGATGAAATTTTAACATTTAATCTTTTGACTTTAAATGACGGTTGGATGTGAGTTATTACTTTTTCAACTAAAATAAGTGTGTTTAAAGTCATTTCTGTGCCTGAAATTGGTCAAAATTGAAGATTTTGAGTAAGCAAAACTCTGTAAAAATGGCAATTTTGGTCACTGTGAGGGTTTAAAAAGTGGTTATTCAACATGAGGCCCGATCCAAATGACATTTTGAATCATTTTTGGTAGAGTCCAAAAAATCAATTTTCTGATGAAAAACGATGACCCCGGACCAGTCGAACGTTGAAAAAATGGTCAATATTGATGAAATTTTAACATTTAATCTTTTCACTTTAAATGACGGTTGGATGTGAGTTATTACTTTTTCACCTAAAATAAGTGTGTTTAAAGTCATTTCTGTGCCTGAAATTGGTCAAAATTGAAGATTTTGAGTAAGCAAAACTCTGCAAAAATGGCAATTTTGGTCACTGCGAGGGTTTAAAAAGTGGTTATTCAACATGAGGCCCGATCCAAATGACATTTTGAATCATTTTTGGTAGAGTCCAAAAAATCAATTTTCTGATGAAAAACGATGACCCCGGACCAGTCGAACGTTGAAAAAATGGTCAATATTGATGAAATTTTAACATTTAATCTTTTGACTTTAAATGACGGTTGGATGTGAGTTATTACTTTTTCAACTAAAATAAGTGTGTTTAAAGTCATTTCTGTGCCTGAAATTGGTCAAAATTGAAGATTTTGAGTAAGCAAAACTCTGTAAAAATGGCAGTTTTTGTCACTGTGAGGGTTTAAAAAGTGGTTATTCAACATGAGGCCTGATCCAAATAACATTTTGAATCATTTTTGGTAGAGTCCAAAAAATCAATTTTCTGATGAAAAACGATGACCCCGGACCAGTCGAACGTTGAAAAAATGGTCAATATTGATGAAATTTTAACATTTAATCTTTTGACTTTAAATGACGGTTGGATGTGAGTTATTACTTTTTCAACTACAATAAGTGTGTTTAAAGTCATTTCTGTGCCTGAAATTGGTCAAAATTGAAGATTTTGAGTAAGCAAAACTCTGCAAAAATGGCAATTTTGGTCACTGTGAGGGTTTAAAAAGTGGTTATTCAACATGAGGCCCGATCCAAATGACATTTTGAATCATTTTTGGTAGAGTCCAAAAAATCAATTTTCTGATGAAAAACGATGACCCCGGACCAGTCGAACGTTGAAAAAATGGTCAATATTGATGAAATTTTAACATTTAATCTTTTGACTTTAAATGACGGTTGGATGAGAGTTATTACTTTTTCAACTAAAATAAGTGTGTTTAAAGTCATTTCTGTGCCTGAAATTGGTCAAAATTGAAGAATTTGAGTAAGCAAAACTCTGTAAAAATGGCAGTTTTGGTCACTGTGAGGGTTTAAAAAGTGGTTATTCAACATAAGGCCTGATCCAAATGACATTTTGAATCATTTTTGGTAGAGTCCAAAAAATCAATTTTCTGATGAAAAACGATGACCCCGGACCAGTCGAACGTTGAATAAATGGTCAATATTGATGAAATTTTAACATTTAATCTTTTGACTTTAAATGACGGTTGGATGTGAGTTATTACTTTTTCAACTACAATAAGTGTGTTTAAAGTCATTTCTGTGACTGAAATTGGTCAAAATTGAAGATTTTGAGTAAGCAAAACTCTGCAAAAATGGCAATTTTGGTCACTGTGAGGGTTTAAAAAGTGGTTATTCAACATGAGGCCCGATCCAAATGACATTTTGAATCATTTTTGGTAGAGTCCAAAAAATCAATTTTCTGATGAAAAACGATGACCCCGGACCAGTCGAACGTTGAAAAAATGGTCAATATTGATGAAATTTTAACATTTAATCTTTTGACTTTAAATGACGGTTGGATGTGAGTTATTACTTTTTCAACTAAAATAAGTGTGTTTAAAGTCATTTCTGTGCCTGAAATTGGTCAAAATTGAAGATTTTGAGTAAGCAAAACTCTGCAAAAATGGCAATTGTGGTCACTGTGAGGGTTTAAAAAGTGGTTATTCAACATGAGGCCCGATCCAAATGACATTTTGAATCATTTTTGGTAGAGTCCAAAAAATCAATTTTCTGATGAAAAACGATGACCCCGGACCAGTCGAACGTTGAAAAAATGGTCAATATTGATGAAATTTTAACATTTAATCTTTTGACTTTAAATGACGGTTGGATGTGAGTTATTACTTTTTCAACTAAAATAATTGTGTTTAAAGTCATTTCTGTGCCTGAAATTGGTCAAAATTGAAGATTTTGAGTAAGCAAAACTCTGTAAAAATGGCAGTTTTGGTCACTGTGAGGGTTTAAAAAGTGGTTATTCAACATGAGGCCTGATCCAAATGACATTTTGAATCATTTTTGGTAGAGTCCAAAAAATCCATTTTCTGATGAAAAACGATGACCCCGGACCAGTCGAACGTTGAAAAAATGGTCAATATTGATGAAATTTTAATATTTAATCTTTTCACTTTAAATGACGGTTGGATGTGAGTTATTACTTTTTCAACTAAAATAAGTGTGTTTAAAGTCATTTCTGTGCCTGAAATTGGTCAAAATTGAAGATTTTGAGTAAGCAAAACTCTGTAAAAATGGCAATTTTGGTCACTGTGAGGGTTTAAAAAGTGGTTATTCAACATGAGGCCCGATCCAAATGACATTTTGAATCATTTTTGGTAGAGTCCAAAAAATCAATTTTCTGATGAAAAACGATGACCCCGGACCAGTCGAACGTTGAAAAAATGGTCAATATTGATGAAATTTTAACATTTAATCTTTTGACTTTAAATGACGGTTGGATGTGAGTTATTACTTTTTCAACTAAAATAAGTGTGTTTAAAGTCATTTCTAAGCCTGAAATTGGTCAAAATTGAAGATTTTGAGTAAGCAAAACTCTGTAAAAATGGCAATTTTGGTCACTACGAGGGTTTAAAAAGTGGTTATTCAACATGAGGCCCGATCCAAATGACATTTTGAATCATTTTTGGTAGAGTCCAAAAAATCAATTTTCTGATGAAAAACGATGACCCCGGACCAGTCAAACGTTGAAAAAATGGTCAATATTGAGGAAATTTTAACATTTAATCTTTTGACTTTAAATGACGGTTGGATGTGAGTTATTACTTTTTCAACTAAAATAAGTGTGTTTAAAGTCATTTCTGTGCCTGAAATTGGTCAAAATTGAAGAATTTGAGTAAGCAAAACTCTGTAAAAATGGCAATTTTGGTCACTGTGAGGGTTTAAAAAGTGGTTATTCAACATGAGGCCTGATCCAAATGACATTTTGAATCATTTTTGGTAGAGTCCAAAAAATCAATTTTCTGATGAAAAACGATGACCCCGGACCAGTCGAACGTTGAAAAAATGGTCAATATTGATGAAATTTTAACATTTAATCTTTTGACTTTAAATGACGGTTGGATGTGAGTTATTACTTTTTCAACTAAAATAAGTGTGTTTAAAGTCATTTCTGTGCCTGAAATTGGTCAAAATAGAAGATTTTGAGTAAGCAAAACTCTGTAAAAATGGCAATTTTGGTCACTGTGAGGGTTTAAAAAGTGGTTATTCAACATGAGGCCCGATCCAAATGACATTTTGAATCATTTTTGGTAGAGTCCAAAAAATCAATTTTCTGATGAAAAACGATGACCCCGGACCAGTCGAACGTTGAAAAAATAGTCAATATTGATGAAATTTTAACATTTAATCTTTTGACTTTAAATGACGGTTGGATGTGAGTTATTACTTTTTCAACTAAAATAAGTGTGTTTAAAGTCATTTCTGTGCCTGAAATTGGTCAAAATTGAAGATTTTGAGTAAGCAAAACTCTGTAAAAATGGCAATTTTGGTCACTGTGAGGGTTTAAAAAGTGGTTATTCAACATGAGGCCCGATCCAAATGACATTTTGAATCATTTTTGGTAGAGTCCAAAAAATCAATTTTCTGATGAAAAACGATGACCCCGGACCAGTCAAACGTTGAAAAAATGGTCAATATTGATGAAATTTTAACATTTAATCTTTTGACTTTAAATGACGGTTGGATGTGAGTTATTACTTTTTCACCTAAAATAAGTGTGTTTAAAGTCATTTCTGTGCCTGAAATTGGTCAAAATTGAAGATTTTGAGTAAGCAAAACTCTGCAAAAATGGCAATTTTGGTCACTGCGAGGGTTTAAAAAGTGGTTATTCAACATGAGGCCCGATCCAAATGACATTTTGAATCATTTTTGGTAGAGTCCAAAAAATCAATTTTCTGATGAAAAACGATGACCCCGGACCAGTCGAACGTTGAAAAAATGGTCAATATTGATGAAATTTTAACATTTAATCTTTTGACTTTAAATGACGGTTGGATGTGAGTTATTACTTTTTCAACTAAAATAAGTGTGTTTAAAGTCATTTCTGTGCCTGAAATTGGTCAAAATTGAAGATTTTGAGTAAGCAAAACTCTGTAAAAATGGCAGTTTTTGTCACTGTGAGGGTTTAAAAAGTGGTTATTCAACATGAGGCCTGATCCAAATGACATTTTGAATCATTTTTGGTAGAGTCCAAAAAATCAATTTTCTGATGAAAAACGATGACCCCGGACCAGTCGAACGTTGAAAAAATGGTCAAAATTGATGAAATTTTAACATTTAATCTTTTGACTTTAAATGACGGTTGGATGTGAGTTATTACTTTTTCAACTACAATAAGTGTGTTTAAAGTCATTTCTGTGCCTGAAATTGGTCAAAATTGAAGATTTTGAGTAAGCAAAACTCTGCAAAAATGGCAATTTTGGTCACTGTGAGGGTTTAAAAAGTGGTTATTCAACATGAGGCCCGATCCAAATGACATTTTGAATCATTTTTGGTAGAGTCCAAAAAATCAATTTTCTGATGAAAAACGATGACCCCGGACCAGTCGAACGTTGAAAAAATGGTCAATATTGATGAAATTTTAACATTTAATCTTTTGACTTTAAATGACGGTTGGATGTGAGTTATTACTTTTTCAACTAAAATAATTGTGTTTAAAGTCATTTCTGTGCCTGAAATTGGTCAAAATTGAAGATTTTGAGTAAGCAAAACTCTGTAAAAATGGCAGTTTTGGTCACTGTGAGGGTTTAAAAAGTGGTTATTCAACATGAGGCCCGATCCAAATGACATTTTGAATCATTTTTGGTAGAGTCCAAAAAATCCATTTTCTGATGAAAAACGATGACCCCGGACCAGTCGAACGTTGAAAAAATGGTCAATATTGATGAAATTTTAACATTTAATCTTTTGACTTTAAATGACGGTTGGATGTGAGTTATTACTTTTTCAACTAAAATAAGTGTGTTTAAAGTCATTTCTGTGCCTGAAATTGGTCAAAATTGAAGATTTTGAGTAAGCAAAACTCTGTAAAAATGGCAATTTTGGTCACTGTGAGGGTTTAAAAAGTGGTTATTCAACATGAGGCCCGATCCAAATGACATTTTGAATCATTTTTGGTAGAGTCCAAAAAATCAATTTTCTGATGAAAAACGATGACCCCGGACCAGTCGAACGTTGAAAAAATGGTCAATATTGATGAAATTTTAATATTTAATGTTTTCACTTTAAATGACGGTTGGATGTGAGTTATTACTTTTTCAACTAAAATAAGTGTGTTTAAAGTCATTTCTGTGCCTGAAATTGGTCAAAATTGAAGAATTTGAGTAAGCAAAACTCTGTAAAAATGGCAGTTTTGGTCACTGTGAGGGTTTAAAAAGTGGTTATTCAACATGAGGCCTGATCCAAATGACATTTTGAATCATTTTTGGTAGAGTCCAAAAAATCAATTTTCTGATGAAAAACGATGACCCCGGACCAGTCGAACGTTGAAAAAATGGTCAATATTGATGAAATTTTAACATTTAATCTTTTGACTTTAAATGACGGTTGGATGTGAGTTATTACTTTTTCAACTAAAATAAGTGTGTTTAAAGTCATTTCTGTGCCTGAAATTGGTCAAAATTGAAGATTTTGAGTAAGCAAAACTCTGCAAAAATGGCAATTGTGGTCACTGTGAGGGTTTAAAAAGTGGTTATTCAACATGAGGCCCGATCCAAATGACATTTTGAATCATTTTTGGTAGAGTCCAAAAAATCCATTTTCTGATGAAAAACGATGACCCCGGACCAGTCGAACATTAAAAAAAGTGGTCAATATTGATGAAATTTTAATATTTAATCTTTTCACTTTAAATGACGGTTGGATGTGAGTTATTACTTTTTCAACTAAAATAAGTGTGTTTAAAGTCATTTCTGTGCCTGAAATTGGTCAAAATTGAAGATTTTGAGTAAGCAAAACTCTGTAAAAATGGCAATTTTGGTCACTGTGAGGGTTTAAAAAGTGGTTATTCAACATGAGGCCCGATCCAAATGACATTTTGAATCATTTTTGGTAGAGTCCAAAAAATCCATTTTCTGATGAAAAACGATGACCCGGGACCAGTCGAACGTTGAAAAAATGGTCAATATTGATGAAATTTTAACATTTAATCTTTTGACTTTAAATGACAGTTGGATGTGAGTTATTACTTTTTCAACTAAAATAAGTGTGTTTAAAGTCATTTCTGTGCCTGAAATTGGTCAAAATTGAAGATTTTGAGTAAGCAAAACTCTGTAAAAATGGCAGTTTTGGTCACTGTGAGGGTTTAAAAAGTGGTTATTCAACATGAGGCCTGATCCAAATGACATTTTGAATCATTTTTGGTAGAGTCCAAAAAATCAATTTTCTGATGAAAAACGATGACCCCGGACCAGTCGAACGTTGAAAAAATGGTCAATATTGATGAAATTTTAATATTTAATCTTTTCACTTTAAATGACGGTTGGATGTGAGTTATTACTTTTTCAACTAAAATAAGTGTGTTTAAAGTCATTTCTGTGCCTGAAATTGGTCAAAATTGAAGATTTTGAGTAAGCAAAACTCTGTAAAAATGGCAATTTTGGTCACTGTGAGGGTTTAAAAAGTGGTTATTCAACATGAGGCCCGATCCAAATGACATTTTGAATCATTTTTGGTAGAGTCCAAAAAATCAATTTTCTGATGAAAAACGATGACCCCGGACCAGTCGAACGTTGAAAAAATGGTCAATATTGATGAAATTTTAACATTTAATCTTTTGACTTTAAATGACGGTTGGATGTGAGTTATTACTTTTTCAACTAAAATAAGTGTGTTTAAAGTCATTTCTGTGCCTGAAATTGGTCAAAATTGAAGATTTTGAGTAAGCAAAACTCTGTAAAAATGGCAATTTTGGTCACTGTGAGGGTTTAAAAAGTGGTTATTCAACATGAGGCCCGATCCAAATGACATTTTGAATCATTTTTGGTAGAGTCCAAAAAATCAATTTTCTGATGAAAAACGATGACCCCGGACCAGTCGAACGTTGAAAAAATAGTCAATATTGATGAAATTTTAACATTTAATCTTTTGACTTTAAATGACGGTTGGATGTGAGTTATTACTTTTTCAACTAAAATAAGTGTGTTTAAAGTCATTTCTGTGCCTGAAATTGGTCAAAATTGAAGATTTTGAGTAAGCAAAACTCTGTAAAAATGGCAATTTTGGTCACTGTGAGGGTTTAAAAAGTGGTTATTCAACATGAGGCCCGATCCAAATGACATTTTGAATCATTTTTGGTAGAGTCCAAAAAATCAATTTTCTGATGAAAAACGATGACCCCGGACCAGTCGAACGTTGAAAAAATGGTCAATATTGATGAAATTTTAACATTTAATCTTTTCACTTTAAATGACGGTTGGATGTGAGTTATTACTTTTTCACCTAAAATAAGTGTGTTTAAAGTCATTTCTGTGCCTGAAATTGGTCAAAATTGAAGATTTTGAGTAAGCAAAACTCTGCAAAAATGGCAATTTTGGTCACTGCGAGGGTTTAAAAAGTGGTTATTCAACATGAGGCCCGATCCAAATGACATTTTGAATCATTTTTGGTAGAGTCCAAAAAATCAATTTTCTGATGAAAAACGATGACCCCGGACCAGTCGAACGTTGAAAAAATGGTCAATATTGATGAAATTTTAACATTTAATCTTTTGACTTTAAATGACGGTTGGATGTGAGTTATTACTTTTTCAACTAAAATAAGTGTGTTTAAAGTCATTTCTGTGCCTGAAATTGGTCAAAATTGAAGATTTTGAGTAAGCAAAACTCTGTAAAAATGGCAGTTTTTGTCACTGTGAGGGTTTAAAAAGTGGTTATTCAACATGAGGCCTGATCCAAATAACATTTTGAATCATTTTTGGTAGAGTCCAAAAAATCAATTTTCTGATGAAAAACGATGACCCCGGACCAGTCGAACGTTGAAAAAATGGTCAATATTGATGAAATTTTAACATTTAATCTTTTGACTTTAAATGACGGTTGGATGTGAGTTATTACTTTTTCAACTACAATAAGTGTGTTTAAAGTCATTTCTGTGCCTGAAATTGGTCAAAATTGAAGATTTTGAGTAAGCAAAACTCTGCAAAAATGGCAATTTTGGTCACTGTGAGGGTTTAAAAAGTGGTTATTCAACATGAGGCCCGATCCAAATGACATTTTGAATCATTTTTGGTAGAGTCCAAAAAATCAATTTTCTGATGAAAAACGATGACCCCGGACCAGTCGAACGTTGAAAAAATGGTCAATATTGATGAAATTTTAACATTTAATCTTTTGACTTTAAATGACGGTTGGATGTGAGTTATTACTTTTTCAACTAAAATAAGTGTGTTTAAAGTCATTTCTGTGCCTGAAATTGGTCAAAATTGAAGAATTTGAGTAAGCAAAACTCTGTAAAAATGGCAGTTTTGGTCACTGTGAGGGTTTAAAAAGTGGTTATTCAACATAAGGCCTGATCCAAATGACATTTTGAATCATTTTTGGTAGAGTCCAAAAAATCAATTTTCTGATGAAAAACGATGACCCCGGACCAGTCGAACGTTGAATAAATGGTCAATATTGATGAAATTTTAACATTTAATCTTTTGACTTTAAATGACGGTTGGATGTGAGTTATTACTTTTTCAACTACAATAAGTGTGTTTAAAGTCATTTCTGTGACTGAAATTGGTCAAAATTGAAGATTTTGAGTAAGCAAAACTCTGCAAAAATGGCAATTTTGGTCACTGTGAGGGTTTAAAAAGTGGTTATTCAACATGAGGCCCGATCCAAATGACATTTTGAATCATTTTTGGTAGAGTCCAAAAAATCAATTTTCTGATGAAAAACGATGACCCCGGACCAGTCGAACGTTGAAAAAATGGTCAATATTGATGAAATTTTAACATTTAATCTTTTGACTTTAAATGACGGTTGGATGTGAGTTATTACTTTTTCAACTAAAATAAGTGTGTTTAAAGTCATTTCTGTGCCTGAAATTGGTCAAAATTGAAGATTTTGAGTAAGCAAAACTCTGCAAAAATGGCAATTGTGGTCACTGTGAGGGTTTAAAAAGTGGTTATTCAACATGAGGCCCGATCCAAATGACATTTTGAATCATTTTTGGTAGAGTCCAAAAAATCAATTTTCTGATGAAAAACGATGACCCCGGACCAGTCGAACGTTGAAAAAATGGTCAATATTGATGAAATTTTAACATTTAATCTTTTGACTTTAAATGACGGTTGGATGTGAGTTATTACTTTTTCAACTAAAATAATTGTGTTTAAAGTCATTTCTGTGCCTGAAATTGGTCAAAATTGAAGATTTTGAGTAAGCAAAACTCTGTAAAAATGGCAGTTTTGGTCACTGTGAGGGTTTAAAAAGTGGTTATTCAACATGAGGCCTGATCCAAATGACATTTTGAATCATTTTTGGTAGAGTCCAAAAAATCCATTTTCTGATGAAAAACGATGACCCCGGACCAGTCGAACGTTGAAAAAATGGTCAATATTGATGAAATTTTAATATTTAATCTTTTCACTTTAAATGACGGTTGGATGTGAGTTATTACTTTTTCAACTAAAATAAGTGTGTTTAAAGTCATTTCTGTGCCTGAAATTGGTCAAAATTGAAGATTTTGAGTAAGCAAAACTCTGTAAAAATGGCAATTTTGGTCACTGTGAGGGTTTAAAAAGTGGTTATTCAACATGAGGCCCGATCCAAATGACATTTTGAATCATTTTTGGTAGAGTCCAAAAAATCAATTTTCTGATGAAAAACGATGACCCCGGACCAGTCGAACGTTGAAAAAATGGTCAATATTGATGAAATTTTAACATTTAATCTTTTGACTTTAAATGACGGTTGGATGTGAGTTATTACTTTTTCAACTAAAATAAGTGTGTTTAAAGTCATTTCTAAGCCTGAAATTGGTCAAAATTGAAGATTTTGAGTAAGCAAAACTCTGTAAAAATGGCAATTTTGGTCACTACGAGGGTTTAAAAAGTGGTTATTCAACATGAGGCCCGATCCAAATGACATTTTGAATCATTTTTGGTAGAGTCCAAAAAATCAATTTTCTGATGAAAAACGATGACCCCGGACCAGTCAAACGTTGAAAAAATGGTCAATATTGAGGAAATTTTAACATTTAATCTTTTGACTTTAAATGACGGTTGGATGTGAGTTATTACTTTTTCAACTAAAATAAGTGTGTTTAAAGTCATTTCTGTGCCTGAAATTGGTCAAAATTGAAGAATTTGAGTAAGCAAAACTCTGTAAAAATGGCAATTTTGGTCACTGTGAGGGTTTAAAAAGTGGTTATTCAACATGAGGCCTGATCCAAATGACATTTTGAATCATTTTTGGTAGAGTCCAAAAAATCAATTTTCTGATGAAAAACGATGACCCCGGACCAGTCGAACGTTGAAAAAATGGTCAATATTGATGAAATTTTAACATTTAATCTTTTGACTTTAAATGACGGTTGGATGTGAGTTATTACTTTTTCAACTAAAATAAGTGTGTTTAAAGTCATTTCTGTGCCTGAAATTGGTCAAAATAGAAGATTTTGAGTAAGCAAAACTCTGTAAAAATGGCAATTTTGGTCACTGTGAGGGTTTAAAAAGTGGTTATTCAACATGAGGCCCGATCCAAATGACATTTTGAATCATTTTTGGTAGAGTCCAAAAAATCAATTTTCTGATGAAAAACGATGACCCCGGACCAGTCGAACGTTGAAAAAATAGTCAATATTGATGAAATTTTAACATTTAATCTTTTGACTTTAAATGACGGTTGGATGTGAGTTATTACTTTTTCAACTAAAATAAGTGTGTTTAAAGTCATTTCTGTGCCTGAAATTGGTCAAAATTGAAGATTTTGAGTAAGCAAAACTCTGTAAAAATGGCAATTTTGGTCACTGTGAGGGTTTAAAAAGTGGTTATTCAACATGAGGCCCGATCCAAATGACATTTTGAATCATTTTTGGTAGAGTCCAAAAAATCAATTTTCTGATGAAAAACGATGACCCCGGACCAGTCAAACGTTGAAAAAATGGTCAATATTGATGAAATTTTAACATTTAATCTTTTGACTTTAAATGACGGTTGGATGTGAGTTATTACTTTTTCACCTAAAATAAGTGTGTTTAAAGTCATTTCTGTGCCTGAAATTGGTCAAAATTGAAGATTTTGAGTAAGCAAAACTCTGCAAAAATGGCAATTTTGGTCACTGCGAGGGTTTAAAAAGTGGTTATTCAACATGAGGCCCGATCCAAATGACATTTTGAATCATTTTTGGTAGAGTCCAAAAAATCAATTTTCTGATGAAAAACGATGACCCCGGACCAGTCGAACGTTGAAAAAATGGTCAATATTGATGAAATTTTAACATTTAATCTTTTGACTTTAAATGACGGTTGGATGTGAGTTATTACTTTTTCAACTAAAATAAGTGTGTTTAAAGTCATTTCTGTGCCTGAAATTGGTCAAAATTGAAGATTTTGAGTAAGCAAAACTCTGTAAAAATGGCAGTTTTTGTCACTGTGAGGGTTTAAAAAGTGGTTATTCAACATGAGGCCTGATCCAAATAACATTTTGAATCATTTTTGGTAGAGTCCAAAAAATCAATTTTCTGATGAAAAACGATGACCCCGGACCAGTCGAACGTTGAAAAAATGGTCAAAATTGATGAAATTTTAACATTTAATCTTTTGACTTTAAATGACGGTTGGATGTGAGTTATTACTTTTTCAACTACAATAAGTGTGTTTAAAGTCATTTCTGTGCCTGAAATTGGTCAAAATTGAAGATTTTGAGTAAGCAAAACTCTGCAAAAATGGCAATTTTGGTCACTGTGAGGGTTTAAAAAGTGGTTATTCAACATGAGGCCCGATCCAAATGACATTTTGAATCATTTTTGGTAGAGTCCAAAAAATCAATTTTCTGATGAAAAACGATGACCCCGGACCAGTCGAACGTTGAAAAAATGGTCAATATTGATGAAATTTTAATATTTAATCTTTTCACTTTAAATGACGGTTGGATGTGAGTTATTACTTTTTCAACTAAAATAAGTGTGTTTAAAGTCATTTCTGTGCCTGAAATTGGTCAAAATTGAAGATTTTGAGTAA
Organism: Lissotriton vulgaris; assembly: GCF_964263255.1. Classification (NCBI taxonomy): domain Eukaryota; kingdom Metazoa; phylum Chordata; class Amphibia; order Caudata; family Salamandridae; genus Lissotriton; species Lissotriton vulgaris. The sequence goes on from NW_028252894.1 coordinate 125,221, forward strand.
GCAAAACTCTGTAAAAATGGCAATTTTGGTCACTGTGAGGGTTTAAAAAGTGGTTATTCAACATGAGGCCCGATCCAAATGACATTTTGAATCATTTTTGGTAGAGTCCAAAAAATCAATTTTCTGATGAAAAACGATGACCCCGGACCAGTCGAACGTTGAAAAAATGGTCAATATTGATGAAATTTTAACATTTAATCTTTTGACTTTAAATGACGGTTGGATGTGAGTTATTACTTTTTCAACTAAAATAAGTGTGTTTAAAGTCATTTCTAAGCCTGAAATTGGTCAAAATTGAAGATTTTGAGTAAGCAAAACTCTGTAAAAATGGCAATTTTGGTCACTACGAGGGTTTAAAAAGTGGTTATTCAACATGAGGCCCGATCCAAATGACATTTTGAATCATTTTTGGTAGAGTCCAAAAAATCAATTTTCTGATGAAAAACGATGACCCCGGACCAGTCAAACGTTGAAAAAATGGTCAATATTGAGGAAATTTTAACATTTAATCTTTTGACTTTAAATGACGGTTGGATGTGAGTTATTACTTTTTCAACTAAAATAAGTGTGTTTAAAGTCATTTCTGTGCCTGAAATTGGTCAAAATTGAAGATTTTGAGTAAGCAAAACTCTGTAAAAATGGCAGTTTTTGTCACTGTGAGGGTTTAAAAAGTGGTTATTCAACATGAGGCCTGATCCAAATGACATTTTGAATCATTTTTGGTAGAGTCCAAAAAATCAATTTTCTGATGAAAAACGATGACCCCGGACCAGTCGAACGTTGAAAAAATGGTCAAAATTGATGAAATTTTAACATTTAATCTTTTGACTTTAAATGACGGTTGGATGTGAGTTATTACTTTTTCAACTACAATAAGTGTGTTTAAAGTCATTTCTGTGCCTGAAATTGGTCAAAATTGAAGATTTTGAGTAAGCAAAACTCTGCAAAAATGGCAATTTTGGTCACTGTGAGGGTTTAAAAAGTGGTTATTCAACATGAGGCCCGATCCAAATGACATTTTGAATCATTTTTGGTAGAGTCCAAAAAATCAATTTTCTGATGAAAAACGATGACCCCGGACCAGTCGAACGTTGAAAAAATGGTCAATATTGATGAAATTTTAACATTTAATCTTTTGACTTTAAATGACGGTTGGATGTGAGTTATTACTTTTTCAACTAAAATAATTGTGTTTAAAGTCATTTCTGTGCCTGAAATTGGTCAAAATTGAAGATTTTGAGTAAGCAAAACTCTGTAAAAATGGCAGTTTTGGTCACTGTGAGGGTTTAAAAAGTGGTTATTCAACATGAGGCCCGATCCAAATGACATTTTGAATCATTTTTGGTAGAGTCCAAAAAATCCATTTTCTGATGAAAAACGATGACCCCGGACCAGTCGAACGTTGAAAAAATGGTCAATATTGATGAAATTTTAACATTTAATCTTTTGACTTTAAATGACGGTTGGATGTGAGTTATTACTTTTTCAACTAAAATAAGTGTGTTTAAAGTCATTTCTGTGCCTGAAATTGGTCAAAATTGAAGATTTTGAGTAAGCAAAACTCTGTAAAAATGGCAATTTTGGTCACTGTGAGGGTTTAAAAAGTGGTTATTCAACATGAGGCCCGATCCAAATGACATTTTGAATCATTTTTGGTAGAGTCCAAAAAATCAATTTTCTGATGAAAAACGATGACCCCGGACCAGTCGAACGTTGAAAAAATGGTCAATATTGATGAAATTTTAATATTTAATGTTTTCACTTTAAATGACGGTTGGATGTGAGTTATTACTTTTTCAACTAAAATAAGTGTGTTTAAAGTCATTTCTGTGCCTGAAATTGGTCAAAATTGAAGAATTTGAGTAAGCAAAACTCTGTAAAAATGGCAGTTTTGGTCACTGTGAGGGTTTAAAAAGTGGTTATTCAACATGAGGCCTGATCCAAATGACATTTTGAATCATTTTTGGTAGAGTCCAAAAAATCAATTTTCTGATGAAAAACGATGACCCCGGACCAGTCGAACGTTGAAAAAATGGTCAATATTGATGAAATTTTAACATTTAATCTTTTGACTTTAAATGACGGTTGGATGTGAGTTATTACTTTTTCAACTAAAATAAGTGTGTTTAAAGTCATTTCTGTGCCTGAAATTGGTCAAAATTGAAGATTTTGAGTAAGCAAAACTCTGCAAAAATGGCAATTGTGGTCACTGTGAGGGTTTAAAAAGTGGTTATTCAACATGAGGCCCGATCCAAATGACATTTTGAATCATTTTTGGTAGAGTCCAAAAAATCCATTTTCTGATGAAAAACGATGACCCCGGACCAGTCGAACATTAAAAAAAGTGGTCAATATTGATGAAATTTTAATATTTAATCTTTTCACTTTAAATGACGGTTGGATGTGAGTTATTACTTTTTCAACTAAAATAAGTGTGTTTAAAGTCATTTCTGTGCCTGAAATTGGTCAAAATTGAAGATTTTGAGTAAGCAAAACTCTGTAAAAATGGCAATTTTGGTCACTGTGAGGGTTTAAAAAGTGGTTATTCAACATGAGGCCCGATCCAAATGACATTTTGAATCATTTTTGGTAGAGTCCAAAAAATCCATTTTCTGATGAAAAACGATGACCCGGGACCAGTCGAACGTTGAAAAAATGGTCAATATTGATGAAATTTTAACATTTAATCTTTTGACTTTAAATGACAGTTGGATGTGAGTTATTACTTTTTCAACTAAAATAAGTGTGTTTAAAGTCATTTCTGTGCCTGAAATTGGTCAAAATTGAAGATTTTGAGTAAGCAAAACTCTGTAAAAATGGCAGTTTTGGTCACTGTGAGGGTTTAAAAAGTGGTTATTCAACATGAGGCCTGATCCAAATGACATTTTGAATCATTTTTGGTAGAGTCCAAAAAATCAATTTTCTGATGAAAAACGATGACCCCGGACCAGTCGAACGTTGAAAAAATGGTCAATATTGATGAAATTTTAATATTTAATCTTTTCACTTTAAATGACGGTTGGATGTGAGTTATTACTTTTTCAACTAAAATAAGTGTGTTTAAAGTCATTTCTGTGCCTGAAATTGGTCAAAATTGAAGATTTTGAGTAAGCAAAACTCTGTAAAAATGGCAATTTTGGTCACTGTGAGGGTTTAAAAAGTGGTTATTCAACATGAGGCCCGATCCAAATGACATTTTGAATCATTTTTGGTAGAGTCCAAAAAATCAATTTTCTGATGAAAAACGATGACCCCGGACCAGTCGAACGTTGAAAAAATGGTCAATATTGATGAAATTTTAACATTTAATCTTTTGACTTTAAATGACGGTTGGATGTGAGTTATTACTTTTTCAACTAAAATAAGTGTGTTTAAAGTCATTTCTGTGCCTGAAATTGGTCAAAATTGAAGATTTTGAGTAAGCAAAACTCTGTAAAAATGGCAATTTTGGTCACTGTGAGGGTTTAAAAAGTGGTTATTCAACATGAGGCCCGATCCAAATGACATTTTGAATCATTTTTGGTAGAGTCCAAAAAATCAATTTTCTGATGAAAAACGATGACCCCGGACCAGTCGAACGTTGAAAAAATAGTCAATATTGATGAAATTTTAACATTTAATCTTTTGACTTTAAATGACGGTTGGATGTGAGTTATTACTTTTTCAACTAAAATAAGTGTGTTTAAAGTCATTTCTGTGCCTGAAATTGGTCAAAATTGAAGATTTTGAGTAAGCAAAACTCTGTAAAAATGGCAATTTTGGTCACTGTGAGGGTTTAAAAAGTGGTTATTCAACATGAGGCCCGATCCAAATGACATTTTGAATCATTTTTGGTAGAGTCCAAAAAATCAATTTTCTGATGAAAAACGATGACCCCGGACCAGTCGAACGTTGAAAAAATGGTCAATATTGATGAAATTTTAACATTTAATCTTTTCACTTTAAATGACGGTTGGATGTGAGTTATTACTTTTTCACCTAAAATAAGTGTGTTTAAAGTCATTTCTGTGCCTGAAATTGGTCAAAATTGAAGATTTTGAGTAAGCAAAACTCTGCAAAAATGGCAATTTTGGTCACTGCGAGGGTTTAAAAAGTGGTTATTCAACATGAGGCCCGATCCAAATGACATTTTGAATCATTTTTGGTAGAGTCCAAAAAATCAATTTTCTGATGAAAAACGATGACCCCGGACCAGTCGAACGTTGAAAAAATGGTCAATATTGATGAAATTTTAACATTTAATCTTTTGACTTTAAATGACGGTTGGATGTGAGTTATTACTTTTTCAACTAAAATAAGTGTGTTTAAAGTCATTTCTGTGCCTGAAATTGGTCAAAATTGAAGATTTTGAGTAAGCAAAACTCTGTAAAAATGGCAGTTTTTGTCACTGTGAGGGTTTAAAAAGTGGTTATTCAACATGAGGCCTGATCCAAATAACATTTTGAATCATTTTTGGTAGAGTCCAAAAAATCAATTTTCTGATGAAAAACGATGACCCCGGACCAGTCGAACGTTGAAAAAATGGTCAATATTGATGAAATTTTAACATTTAATCTTTTGACTTTAAATGACGGTTGGATGTGAGTTATTACTTTTTCAACTACAATAAGTGTGTTTAAAGTCATTTCTGTGCCTGAAATTGGTCAAAATTGAAGATTTTGAGTAAGCAAAACTCTGCAAAAATGGCAATTTTGGTCACTGTGAGGGTTTAAAAAGTGGTTATTCAACATGAGGCCCGATCCAAATGACATTTTGAATCATTTTTGGTAGAGTCCAAAAAATCAATTTTCTGATGAAAAACGATGACCCCGGACCAGTCGAACGTTGAAAAAATGGTCAATATTGATGAAATTTTAACATTTAATCTTTTGACTTTAAATGACGGTTGGATGTGAGTTATTACTTTTTCAACTAAAATAAGTGTGTTTAAAGTCATTTCTGTGCCTGAAATTGGTCAAAATTGAAGAATTTGAGTAAGCAAAACTCTGTAAAAATGGCAGTTTTGGTCACTGTGAGGGTTTAAAAAGTGGTTATTCAACATAAGGCCTGATCCAAATGACATTTTGAATCATTTTTGGTAGAGTCCAAAAAATCAATTTTCTGATGAAAAACGATGACCCCGGACCAGTCGAACGTTGAATAAATGGTCAATATTGATGAAATTTTAACATTTAATCTTTTGACTTTAAATGACGGTTGGATGTGAGTTATTACTTTTTCAACTACAATAAGTGTGTTTAAAGTCATTTCTGTGACTGAAATTGGTCAAAATTGAAGATTTTGAGTAAGCAAAACTCTGCAAAAATGGCAATTTTGGTCACTGTGAGGGTTTAAAAAGTGGTTATTCAACATGAGGCCCGATCCAAATGACATTTTGAATCATTTTTGGTAGAGTCCAAAAAATCAATTTTCTGATGAAAAACGATGACCCCGGACCAGTCGAACGTTGAAAAAATGGTCAATATTGATGAAATTTTAACATTTAATCTTTTGACTTTAAATGACGGTTGGATGTGAGTTATTACTTTTTCAACTAAAATAAGTGTGTTTAAAGTCATTTCTGTGCCTGAAATTGGTCAAAATTGAAGATTTTGAGTAAGCAAAACTCTGCAAAAATGGCAATTGTGGTCACTGTGAGGGTTTAAAAAGTGGTTATTCAACATGAGGCCCGATCCAAATGACATTTTGAATCATTTTTGGTAGAGTCCAAAAAATCAATTTTCTGATGAAAAACGATGACCCCGGACCAGTCGAACGTTGAAAAAATGGTCAATATTGATGAAATTTTAACATTTAATCTTTTGACTTTAAATGACGGTTGGATGTGAGTTATTACTTTTTCAACTAAAATAATTGTGTTTAAAGTCATTTCTGTGCCTGAAATTGGTCAAAATTGAAGATTTTGAGTAAGCAAAACTCTGTAAAAATGGCAGTTTTGGTCACTGTGAGGGTTTAAAAAGTGGTTATTCAACATGAGGCCTGATCCAAATGACATTTTGAATCATTTTTGGTAGAGTCCAAAAAATCCATTTTCTGATGAAAAACGATGACCCCGGACCAGTCGAACGTTGAAAAAATGGTCAATATTGATGAAATTTTAATATTTAATCTTTTCACTTTAAATGACGGTTGGATGTGAGTTATTACTTTTTCAACTAAAATAAGTGTGTTTAAAGTCATTTCTGTGCCTGAAATTGGTCAAAATTGAAGATTTTGAGTAAGCAAAACTCTGTAAAAATGGCAATTTTGGTCACTGTGAGGGTTTAAAAAGTGGTTATTCAACATGAGGCCCGATCCAAATGACATTTTGAATCATTTTTGGTAGAGTCCAAAAAATCAATTTTCTGATGAAAAACGATGACCCCGGACCAGTCGAACGTTGAAAAAATGGTCAATATTGATGAAATTTTAACATTTAATCTTTTGACTTTAAATGACGGTTGGATGTGAGTTATTACTTTTTCAACTAAAATAAGTGTGTTTAAAGTCATTTCTAAGCCTGAAATTGGTCAAAATTGAAGATTTTGAGTAAGCAAAACTCTGTAAAAATGGCAATTTTGGTCACTACGAGGGTTTAAAAAGTGGTTATTCAACATGAGGCCCGATCCAAATGACATTTTGAATCATTTTTGGTAGAGTCCAAAAAATCAATTTTCTGATGAAAAACGATGACCCCGGACCAGTCAAACGTTGAAAAAATGGTCAATATTGAGGAAATTTTAACATTTAATCTTTTGACTTTAAATGACGGTTGGATGTGAGTTATTACTTTTTCAACTAAAATAAGTGTGTTTAAAGTCATTTCTGTGCCTGAAATTGGTCAAAATTGAAGAATTTGAGTAAGCAAAACTCTGTAAAAATGGCAATTTTGGTCACTGTGAGGGTTTAAAAAGTGGTTATTCAACATGAGGCCTGATCCAAATGACATTTTGAATCATTTTTGGTAGAGTCCAAAAAATCAATTTTCTGATGAAAAACGATGACCCCGGACCAGTCGAACGTTGAAAAAATGGTCAATATTGATGAAATTTTAACATTTAATCTTTTGACTTTAAATGACGGTTGGATGTGAGTTATTACTTTTTCAACTAAAATAAGTGTGTTTAAAGTCATTTCTGTGCCTGAAATTGGTCAAAATAGAAGATTTTGAGTAAGCAAAACTCTGTAAAAATGGCAATTTTGGTCACTGTGAGGGTTTAAAAAGTGGTTATTCAACATGAGGCCCGATCCAAATGACATTTTGAATCATTTTTGGTAGAGTCCAAAAAATCAATTTTCTGATGAAAAACGATGACCCCGGACCAGTCGAACGTTGAAAAAATAGTCAATATTGATGAAATTTTAACATTTAATCTTTTGACTTTAAATGACGGTTGGATGTGAGTTATTACTTTTTCAACTAAAATAAGTGTGTTTAAAGTCATTTCTGTGCCTGAAATTGGTCAAAATTGAAGATTTTGAGTAAGCAAAACTCTGTAAAAATGGCAATTTTGGTCACTGTGAGGGTTTAAAAAGTGGTTATTCAACATGAGGCCCGATCCAAATGACATTTTGAATCATTTTTGGTAGAGTCCAAAAAATCAATTTTCTGATGAAAAACGATGACCCCGGACCAGTCAAACGTTGAAAAAATGGTCAATATTGATGAAATTTTAACATTTAATCTTTTGACTTTAAATGACGGTTGGATGTGAGTTATTACTTTTTCACCTAAAATAAGTGTGTTTAAAGTCATTTCTGTGCCTGAAATTGGTCAAAATTGAAGATTTTGAGTAAGCAAAACTCTGCAAAAATGGCAATTTTGGTCACTGCGAGGGTTTAAAAAGTGGTTATTCAACATGAGGCCCGATCCAAATGACATTTTGAATCATTTTTGGTAGAGTCCAAAAAATCAATTTTCTGATGAAAAACGATGACCCCGGACCAGTCGAACGTTGAAAAAATGGTCAATATTGATGAAATTTTAACATTTAATCTTTTGACTTTAAATGACGGTTGGATGTGAGTTATTACTTTTTCAACTAAAATAAGTGTGTTTAAAGTCATTTCTGTGCCTGAAATTGGTCAAAATTGAAGATTTTGAGTAAGCAAAACTCTGTAAAAATGGCAGTTTTTGTCACTGTGAGGGTTTAAAAAGTGGTTATTCAACATGAGGCCTGATCCAAATAACATTTTGAATCATTTTTGGTAGAGTCCAAAAAATCAATTTTCTGATGAAAAACGATGACCCCGGACCAGTCGAACGTTGAAAAAATGGTCAAAATTGATGAAATTTTAACATTTAATCTTTTGACTTTAAATGACGGTTGGATGTGAGTTATTACTTTTTCAACTACAATAAGTGTGTTTAAAGTCATTTCTGTGCCTGAAATTGGTCAAAATTGAAGATTTTGAGTAAGCAAAACTCTGCAAAAATGGCAATTTTGGTCACTGTGAGGGTTTAAAAAGTGGTTATTCAACATGAGGCCCGATCCAAATGACATTTTGAATCATTTTTGGTAGAGTCCAAAAAATCAATTTTCTGATGAAAAACGATGACCCCGGACCAGTCGAACGTTGAAAAAATGGTCAATATTGATGAAATTTTAATATTTAATCTTTTCACTTTAAATGACGGTTGGATGTGAGTTATTACTTTTTCAACTAAAATAAGTGTGTTTAAAGTCATTTCTGTGCCTGAAATTGGTCAAAATTGAAGATTTTGAGTAAGCAAAACTCTGTAAAAATGGCAATTTTGGTCACTGTGAGGGTTTAAAAAGTGGTTATTCAACATGAGGCCCGATCCAAATGACATTTTGAATCATTTTTGGTAGAGTCCAAAAAATCAATTTTCTGATGAAAAACGATGACCCCGGACCAGTCGAACGTTGAAAAAATGGTCAATATTGATGAAATTTTAACATTTAAATCTTTTGACTTTAAATGACGGTTGGATGTGAGTATTACTTTTTCAACTAAAATAAGTGTGTTTAAAGTCATTTCTAAGCCTGAAATTGGTCAAAATTGAAGATTTTGAGTAAGCAAAACTCTGTAAAAATGGCAATTTTGGTCACTACGAGGGTTTAAAAAGTGGTTATTCAACATGAGGCCCGATCCAAATGACATTTTGAATCATTTTTGGTAGAGTCCAAAAAATCAATTTTCTGATGAAAAACGATGACCCCGGACCAGTCAAACGTTGAAAAAATGGTCAATATTGAGGAAATTTTAACATTTAATCTTTTGACTTTAAATGACGGTTGGATGTGAGTTATTACTTTTTCAACTAAAATAAGTGTGTTTAAAGTCATTTCTGTGCCTGAAATTGGTCAAAATTGAAGAATTTGAGTAAGCAAAACTCTGTAAAAATGGCAATTTTGGTCACTGTGAGGGTTTAAAAAGTGGTTATTCAACATGAGGCCTGATCCAAATGACATTTTGAATCATTTTTGGTAGAGTCCAAAAAATCAATTTTCTGATGAAAAACGATGACCCCGGACCAGTCGAACGTTGAAAAAATGGTCAATATTGATGAAATTTTAACATTTAATCTTTTGACTTTAAATGACGGTTGGATGTGAGTTATTACTTTTTCAACTAAAATAAGTGTGTTTAAAGTCATTTCTGTGCCTGAAATTGGTCAAAATAGAAGATTTTGAGTAAGCAAAACTCTGTAAAAATGGCAATTTTGGTCACTGTGAGGGTTTAAAAAGTGGTTATTCAACATGAGGCCCGATCCAAATGACATTTTGAATCATTTTTGGTAGAGTCCAAAAAATCAATTTTCTGATGAAAAAACGATGACCCCGGACCAGTCGAACGTTGAAAAAATAGTCAATATTGATGAAATTTTAACATTTAATCTTTTGACTTTAAATGACGGTTGGGATGTGAGTTATTACTGTTTTCAACTAAAATAAGTGTGTTTAAAGTCATTTCTGTGCCTGAAATTGGTCAAAATTGAAGATTTTGAGTAAGCAAAACTCTGTAAAAATGGCAATTTTGGTCACTGTGAGGGTTTAAAAAGTGGTTATTCAACATGAGGCCCGATCCAAATGACATTTTGAATCATTTTTGGTAGAGTCCAAAAATCAATTTTCTGATGAAAAACGATGACCCCGGACCAGTCAAACGTTGAAAAAATGGTCAATATTGATGAAATTTTAACATTTAATCTTTGACTTTAAATGACGGTTGGATGTGAGTTATTACTTTTTCACCTAAAATAAGTGTGTTTAAAGTCATTTCTGTGCCTGAAATTGGTCAAAATTGAAGATTTTGAGTAAGCAAAACTCTGCAAAAATGGCAATTTTGGTCACTGCGAGGGTTTAAAAAGTGGTTATTCAACATGAGGCCCGATCCAAATGACATTTTGAATCATTTTTGGTAGAGTCCAAAAAATCAATTTTCTGATGAAAAACGATGACCCCGGACCAGTCGAACGTTGAAAAAATGGTCAATATTGATGAAATTTTAACATTTAATCTTTTGACTTTAAATGACGGTTGGATGTGAGTTATTACTTTTTCAACTAAAATAAGTGTGTTTAAAGTCATTTCTGTGCCTGAAATTGGTCAAAATTGAAGATTTTGAGTAAGCAAAACTCTGTAAAAATGCAGTTTTTGTCACTGTGAGGGTTTAAAAAGTGGTTATTCAACATGAGGCCTGATCCAAATAACATTTTGAATCATTTTTGGTAGAGTCCAAAAATCAATTTTCTGATGAAAAACGATGACCCCGGACCAGTCGAACGTTGAAAAAATGGTCAAAATTGATGAAATTTTAACATTTAATCTTTTGACTTTAAATGACGGTTGGATGTGAGTTATTACTTTTTCAACTACAATAAGTGTGTTTAAAGTCTTTCTGTGCCTGAAATTGGTCAAAATTGAAGATTTTGAGTAAGCAAAACTCTGCAAAAATGGCAATTTTGGTCACTGTGAGGGTTTAAAAAGTGGTTATTCAACATGAGGCCCGATCCAAATGACATTTTGAATCATTTTTGGTAGAGTCAAAAAATCAATTTTCTGATGAAAAACGATGACCCCGGACCAGTCGAACGTTGAAAAAATGGTCAATATTGATGAAATTTTAACATTTAATCTTTTGACTTTAAATGACGGTTGGATGTGAGTTATTACTTTTTCAACTAAAATAAGTGTGTTTAAAGTCATTTCTGTGCCTGAAATTGGTCAAAATTGAAGATTTTGAGTAAGCAAAACTCTGTAAAAATGGCAGTTTTGGTCACTGTGAGGGTTTAAAAAGTGGTTATTCAACATGAGGCCCTGATCCAAATGACATTTTGAATCATTTTTGGTAGAGTCCAAAAAATCAATTTTCTGATGAAAAACGATGACCCCGGACCAGTCGAACGTTGAAAAAATGGTCAATATTGATGAAATTTTAACATTTAATCTTTTGACTTTAAATGACGGTTGGATGTCAGTTATTCTTTTTCAACTAAAATAAGTGTGTTTAAAGTCATTTCTGTGCCTGAAATTGGTCAAAATTGAAGATTTTGAGTAAGCAAAACTCTGTAAAAATGGGAATTTTGGTCACTGTGAGGGTTTAAAAAGTGGTTATTCAACATGAGGCCCGATCCAAATGACATTTTGAATCATTTTTGGTAGAGTCCAAAAAATCAATTTTCTGATGAAAAACGATGACCCCGGACCAGTCGAACGTTGAAAAAAAGGTCAATATTGATGAAATTTTAACATTTAATCTTTTGACTTTAAATGACGGTTGGATGTGAGTTATTACTTTTTCAACTAAAATAAGTGTGTTTAAAGTCATTTCTGTGCCTGAAATTGGTCAAAATAGAAGATTTTGAGTAAGCAAAACTCTGTAAAAATGGCAATTTTGGTCACTGTGAGGGTTTAAAAAGTGGTTATTCAACATGAGGCCCGATCCAAATGACATTTTGAATCATTTTTGGTAGAGTCCAAAAAATCAATTTTCTGATGAAAAACGATGACCCCGGACCAGTCGAACGTTGAAAAAATAGTCAATATTGATGAAATTTTAACATTTAATCTTTTGACTTTAAATGACGGTTGGATGTGAGTTATTACTTTTTCAACTAAAATAAGTGTGTTTAAAGTCATTTCTGTGCCTGAAATTGGTCAAAATTGAAGATTTTGAGTAAGCAAAACTCTGTAAAAATGGCAATTTTGGTCACTGTGAGGGTTTAAAAAGTGGTTATTCAACATGAGGCCCGATCCAAATGACTTTTTGAATCATTTTTGGTAGAGTCCAAAAAATCAATTTTCTGATGAAAAACGATGACCCCGGGACCAGTCAAACGTTGAAAAAATGGTCAATATTGATGAAATTTTAACATTTAATCTTTTGACTTTAAATGACGGTTGGATGTGAGTTATTACTTTTTCACCTAAAATAAGTGTGTTTAAAGTCATTTCTGTGCCTGAAATTGGTCAAAATTGAAGATTTTGAGTAAGCAAAACTCTGCAAAAATGGCAATTTTGGTCACTGCGAGGGTTTAAAAAGTGGTTATTCAACATGAGGCCCGATCCAAATGACATTTTGAATCATTTTTGGTAGAGTCCAAAAATCAATTTTCTGATGAAAAACGATGACCCCGGACCAGTCGAACGTTGAAAAAAGGTCAATATTGATGAAATTTTAACATTTAATCTTTTGACTTTAAATGACGGTTGGATGTGAGTTATTACTTTTTCAACTAAAATAAGTGTGTTTAAAGTCATTTCTGTGCCTGAAATTGGTCAAAATTGAAGATTTTGAGTAAGCAAAACTCTGTAAAAATGGCAGTTTTGTCACTGTGAGGGTTTAAAAAGTGGTTATTCAACATGAGGCCTGATCCAAATAACATTTTGAATCATTTTTGGTAGAGTCCAAAAAATCAATTTTCTGATGAAAAACGATGACCCCGGACCAGTCGAACGTTGAAAAAATGGTCAAAATTGATGAAATTTTAACATTTAATCTTTTGACTTTAAATGACGGTTGGATGTGAGTTATTACTTTTTCAACTACAATAAGTGTGTTTAAAGTCATTTCTGTGCCTGAAATTGGTCAAAATTGAAGATTTTGAGTAAGCAAAACTCTGCAAAAATGGCAATTTTGGTCACTGTGAGGGTTTAAAAAGTGGTTATTCAACATGAGGCCCGATCCAAATGACATTTTGAATCATTTTTGGTAGAGTCCAAAAAATCAATTTTCTGATGAAAAACGATGACCCCGGACCAGTCGAACGTTGAAAAAATGGTCAATATTGATGAAATTTTAACATTTAATCTTTTGACTTTAAATGACGGTTGGATGTGAGTTATTACTTTTTCAACTAAAATAAGTGTGTTTAAAGTCATTTCTGTGCCTGAAATTGGTCAAAATTGAAGATTTTGAGTAAGCAAAACTCTGTAAAAATGGCAGTTTTGGTCACTGTGAGGGTTTAAAAAGTGGTTATTCAACATGAGGCCTGATCCAAATGACATTTTGAATCATTTTTGGTAGAGTCCAAAAAATCAATTTTCTGATGAAAAACGATGACCCCGGACCAGTCGAACGTTGAAAAAATGGTCAATATTGATGAAATTTTAACATTTAATCTTTTGACTTTAAATGACGGTTGGATGTCAGTTATTACTTTTTCAACTAAAATAAGTGTGTTTAAAGTCATTTCTGTGCCTGAAATTGGTCAAAATTGAAGATTTTGAGTAAGCAAAACTCTGTAAAAATGGGAATTTTGGTCACTGTGAGGGTTTAAAAAGTGGTTATTCAACATGAGGCCCGATCCAAATGACATTTTGAATCATTTTTGGTAGAGTCCAAAAAATCAATTTTCTGATGAAAAACGATGACCCCGGACCAGTCGAACGTTGAAAAAAAGGTCAATATTGATGAAATTTTAACATTTAATCTTTTGACTTTAAATGACGGTTGGATGTGAGTTATTACTTTTTCAACTAAAATAAGTGTGTTTAAAGTCATTTCTGTGCCTGGAATTGGTCAAAATTGAAGATTTTAAGTAAGCAAAACTCTGTAAAAATGGCAATTTTGGTCACTGTGAGGGTTTAAAAAGTGGTTATTCAACATGAGGCCCGATCCAAATGACATTTTGAATCATTGTTGGTAGAGTCCAAAAAATCCATTTTCTGATGAAAAACGATGACCCCGGACCAGTCGAACGTTGAAAAAATGGTCAATATTGAAGAAATTTTAACATTTAATCTTTTGACTTTAAATGACGGTTGGATGTGAGTTATTACTTTTTCAACTAAAATAAGTGTGTTTAAAGTCATTTCTGTGCCTGAAATTGGTCAAAATTGAAGATTTTGAGTAAGCAAAACTCTGTAAAAATGGCAGTTTTGGTCACTGTGAGGGTTTAAAAAGTGGTTATTCAACATGAGGCCTGATCCAAATGACATTTTGAATCATTTTTGGTAGAGTCCAAAAAATCAATTTTCTGATGAAAAACGATGACCCCGGACCAGTCGAACATTGAAAAAATGGTCAATATTGATGAAATTTTAATATTTAATCTTTTCACTTTAAATGACGGTTGGATGTGAGTTATTGCTTTTTCAACTAAAATAAGTGTGTTTAAAGTCATTTCTGTGCCTGAAATTGGTCAAAATTGAAGATTTTGAGTAAGCAAAACTCTGTAAAAATGGCAATTTTGGTCACTGTGAGGGTTTAAAAAGTGGTTATTCAACATGAGGCCCGATCCAAATGACATTTTGAATCATTTTTGGTAGAGTCCAAAAAATCAATTTTCTGATGAAAAACGATGACCCCGGACCAGTCGAACGTTGAAAAAATGGTCAATATTGATGAAATTTTAACATTTAATCTTTTGACTTTAAATGACGGTTGGATGTGAGTTATTACTTTTTCAACTAAAATAAGTGTGTTTAAAGTCATTTCTAAGCCTGAAATTGGTCAAAATTGAAGATTTTGAGTAAGCAAAACTCTGTAAAAATGGCAATTTTGGTCACTACGAGGGTTTAAAAAGTGGTTATTCAACATGAGGCCCGATCCAAATGACATTTTGAATCATTTTTGGTAGAGTCCAAAAAATCAATTTTCTGATGAAAAACGATGACCCCGGACCAGTCAAACGTTGAAAAAATGGTCAATATTGAGGAAATTTTAACATTTAATCTTTTGACTTTAAATGACGGTTGGATGTGAGTTATTACTTTTTCAACTAAAATAAGTGTGTTTAAAGTCATTTCTGTGCCTGAAATTGGTCAAAATTGAAGAATTTGAGTAAGCAAAACTCTGTAAAAATGGCAATTTTGGTCACTGTGAGGGTTTAAAAAGTGGTTATTCAACATGAGGCCTGATCCAAATGACATTTTGAATCATTTTTGGTAGAGTCCAAAAAATCAATTTTCTGATGAAAAACGATGACCCCGGACCAGTCGAACGTTGAAAAAATGGTCAATATTGATGAAATTTTAACATTTAATCTTTTGACTTTAAATGACGGTTGGATGTGAGTTATTACTTTTTCAACTAAAATAAGTGTGTTTAAAGTCATTTCTGTGCCTGAAATTGGTCAAAATAGAAGATTTTGAGTAAGCAAAACTCTGTAAAAATGGCAATTTTGGTCACTGTGAGGGTTTAAAAAGTGGTTATTCAACATGAGGCCCGATCCAAATGACATTTTGAATCATTTTTGGTAGAGTCCAAAAAATCAATTTTCTGATGAAAAACGATGACCCCGGACCAGTCGAACGTTGAAAAAATAGTCAATATTGATGAAATTTTAACATTTAATCTTTTGACTTTAAATGACGGTTGGATGTGAGTTATTACTTTTTCAACTAAAATAAGTGTGTTTAAAGTCATTTCTGTGCCTGAAATTGGTCAAAATTGAAGATTTTGAGTAAGCAAAACTCTGTAAAAATGGCAATTTTGGTCACTGTG
The DNA here is from genome assembly GCF_964263255.1 of Lissotriton vulgaris. Lineage (NCBI taxonomy): Eukaryota > Metazoa > Chordata > Amphibia > Caudata > Salamandridae > Lissotriton > Lissotriton vulgaris. Next base: position 141,115 of record NW_028252894.1, read on the forward strand.
AGGGTTTAAAAAGTGGTTATTCAACATGAGGCCCGATCCAAATGACATTTTGAATCATTTTTGGTAGAGTCCAAAAAATCAATTTTCTGATGAAAAACGATGACCCCGGACCAGTCAAACGTTGAAAAAATGGTCAATATTGATGAAATTTTAACATTTAATCTTTTGACTTTAAATGACGGTTGGATGTGAGTTATTACTTTTTCACCTAAAATAAGTGTGTTTAAAGTCATTTCTGTGCCTGAAATTGGTCAAAATTGAAGATTTTGAGTAAGCAAAACTCTGCAAAAATGGCAATTTTGGTCACTGCGAGGGTTTAAAAAGTGGTTATTCAACATGAGGCCCGATCCAAATGACATTTTGAATCATTTTTGGTAGAGTCCAAAAAATCAATTTTCTGATGAAAAACGATGACCCCGGACCAGTCGAACGTTGAAAAAATGGTCAATATTGATGAAATTTTAACATTTAATCTTTTGACTTTAAATGACGGTTGGATGTCAGTTATTACTTTTTCAACTAAAATAAGTGTGTTTAAAGTCATTTCTGTGCCTGAAATTGGTCAAAATTGAAGATTTTGAGTAAGCAAAACTCTGTAAAAATGGGAATTTTGGTCACTGTGAGGGTTTAAAAAGTGGTTATTCAACATGAGGCCCGATCCAAATGACATTTTGAATCATTTTTGGTAGAGTCCAAAAAATCAATTTTCTGATGAAAAACGATGACCCCGGACCAGTCGAACGTTGAAAAAAAGGTCAATATTGATGAAATTTTAACATTTAATCTTTTGACTTTAAATGACGGTTGGATGTGAGTTATTACTTTTTCAACTAAAATAAGTGTGTTTAAAGTCATTTCTGTGCCTGAAATTGGTCAAAATAGAAGATTTTGAGTAAGCAAAACTCTGTAAAAATGGCAATTTTGGTCACTGTGAGGGTTTAAAAAGTGGTTATTCAACATGAGGCCCGATCCAAATGACATTTTGAATCATTTTTGGTAGAGTCCAAAAAATCAATTTTCTGATGAAAAACGATGACCCCGGACCAGTCGAACGTTGAAAAAATAGTCAATATTGATGAAATTTTAACATTTAATCTTTTGACTTTAAATGACGGTTGGATGTGAGTTATTACTTTTTCAACTAAAATAAGTGTGTTTAAAGTCATTTCTGTGCCTGAAATTGGTCAAAATTGAAGATTTTGAGTAAGCAAAACTCTGTAAAAATGGCAATTTTGGTCACTGTGAGGGTTTAAAAAGTGGTTATTCAACATGAGGCCCGATCCAAATGACATTTTGAATCATTTTTGGTAGAGTCCAAAAAATCAATTTTCTGATGAAAAACGATGACCCCGGACCAGTCAAACGTTGAAAAAATGGTCAATATTGATGAAATTTTAACATTTAATCTTTTGACTTTAAATGACGGTTGGATGTGAGTTATTACTTTTTCACCTAAAATAAGTGTGTTTAAAGTCATTTCTGTGCCTGAAATTGGTCAAAATTGAAGATTTTGAGTAAGCAAAACTCTGCAAAAATGGCAATTTTGGTCACTGCGAGGGTTTAAAAAGTGGTTATTCAACATGAGGCCCGATCCAAATGACATTTTGAATCATTTTTGGTAGAGTCCAAAAAATCAATTTTCTGATGAAAAACGATGACCCCGGACCAGTCGAACGTTGAAAAAATGGTCAATATTGATGAAATTTTAACATTTAATCTTTTGACTTTAAATGACGGTTGGATGTGAGTTATTACTTTTTCAACTAAAATAAGTGTGTTTAAAGTCATTTCTGTGCCTGAAATTGGTCAAAATTGAAGATTTTGAGTAAGCAAAACTCTGTAAAAATGGCAGTTTTTGTCACTGTGAGGGTTTAAAAAGTGGTTATTCAACATGAGGCCTGATCCAAATAACATTTTGAATCATTTTTGGTAGAGTCCAAAAAATCAATTTTCTGATGAAAAACGATGACCCCGGACCAGTCGAACGTTGAAAAAATGGTCAAAATTGATGAAATTTTAACATTTAATCTTTTGACTTTAAATGACGGTTGGATGTGAGTTATTACTTTTTCAACTACAATAAGTGTGTTTAAAGTCATTTCTGTGCCTGAAATTGGTCAAAATTGAAGATTTTGAGTAAGCAAAACTCTGCAAAAATGGCAATTTTGGTCACTGTGAGGGTTTAAAAAGTGGTTATTCAACATGAGGCCCGATCCAAATGACATTTTGAATCATTTTTGGTAGAGTCCAAAAAATCAATTTTCTGATGAAAAACGATGACCCCGGACCAGTCGAACGTTGAAAAAATGGTCAATATTGATGAAATTTTAACATTTAATCTTTTGACTTTAAATGACGGTTGGATGTGAGTTATTACTTTTTCAACTAAAATAAGTGTGTTTAAAGTCATTTCTGTGCCTGAAATTGGTCAAAATTGAAGATTTTGAGTAAGCAAAACTCTGTAAAAATGGCAGTTTTGGTCACTGTGAGGGTTTAAAAAGTGGTTATTCAACATGAGGCCTGATCCAAATGACATTTTGAATCATTTTTGGTAGAGTCCAAAAAATCAATTTTCTGATGAAAAACGATGACCCCGGACCAGTCGAACGTTGAAAAAATGGTCAATATTGATGAAATTTTAACATTTAATCTTTTGACTTTAAATGACGGTTGGATGTCAGTTATTACTTTTTCAACTAAAATAAGTGTGTTTAAAGTCATTTCTGTGCCTGAAATTGGTCAAAATTGAAGATTTTGAGTAAGCAAAACTCTGTAAAAATGGCAATTTTGGTCACTGTGAGGGTTTAAAAAGTGGTTATTCAACATGAGGCCCGATCCAAATGACATTTTGAATCATTTTTGGTAGAGTCCAAAAAATCAATTTTCTGATGAAAAACGATGACCCCGGACCAGTCAAACGTTGAAAAAATGGTCAATATTGATGAAATTTTAACATTTAATCTTTTGACTTTAAATGACGGTTGGATGTGAGTTATTACTTTTTCACCTAAAATAAGTGTGTTTAAAGTCATTTCTGTGCCTGAAATTGGTCAAAATTGAAGATTTTGAGTAAGCAAAACTCTGCAAAAATGGCAATTTTGGTCACTGCGAGGGTTTAAAAAGTGGTTATTCAACATGAGGCCCGATCCAAATGACATTTTGAATCATTTTTGGTAGAGTCCAAAAAATCAATTTTCTGATGAAAAACGATGACCCCGGACCAGTCGAACGTTGAAAAAATGGTCAATATTGATGAAATTTTAACATTTAATCTTTTGACTTTAAATGACGGTTGGATGTCAGTTATTACTTTTTCAACTAAAATAAGTGTGTTTAAAGTCATTTCTGTGCCTGAAATTGGTCAAAATTGAAGATTTTGAGTAAGCAAAACTCTGTAAAAATGGGAATTTTGGTCACTGTGAGGGTTTAAAAAGTGGTTATTCAACATGAGGCCCGATCCAAATGACATTTTGAATCATTTTTGGTAGAGTCCAAAAAATCAATTTTCTGATGAAAAACGATGACCCCGGACCAGTCGAACGTTGAAAAAAAGGTCAATATTGATGAAATTTTAACATTTAATCTTTTGACTTTAAATGACGGTTGGATGTGAGTTATTACTTTTTCAACTAAAATAAGTGTGTTTAAAGTCATTTCTGTGCCTGAAATTGGTCAAAATAGAAGATTTTGAGTAAGCAAAACTCTGTAAAAATGGCAATTTTGGTCACTGTGAGGGTTTAAAAAGTGGTTATTCAACATGAGGCCCGATCCAAATGACATTTTGAATCATTTTTGGTAGAGTCCAAAAAATCAATTTTCTGATGAAAAACGATGACCCCGGACCAGTCGAACGTTGAAAAAATAGTCAATATTGATGAAATTTTAACATTTAATCTTTTGACTTTAAATGACGGTTGGATGTGAGTTATTACTTTTTCAACTACAATAAGTGTGTTTAAAGTCATTTCTGTGCCTGAAATTGGTCAAAATTGAAGATTTTGAGTAAGCAAAACTCTGTAAAAATGGCAATTTTGGTCACTGTGAGGGTTTAAAAAGTGGTTATTCAACATGAGGCCCGATCCAAATGACATTTTGAATCATTTTTGGTAGAGTCCAAAAAATCAATTTTCTGATGAAAAACGATGACCCCGGACCAGTCAAACGTTGAAAAAATGGTCAATATTGATGAAATTTTAACATTTAATCTTTTGACTTTAAATGACGGTTGGATGTGAGTTATTACTTTTTCACCTAAAATAAGTGTGTTTAAAGTCATTTCTGTGCCTGAAATTGGTCAAAATTGAAGATTTTGAGTAAGCAAAACTCTGCAAAAATGGCAATTTTGGTCACTGCGAGGGTTTAAAAAGTGGTTATTCAACATGAGGCCCGATCCAAATGACATTTTGAATCATTTTTGGTAGAGTCCAAAAAATCAATTTTCTGATGAAAAACGATGACCCCGGACCAGTCGAACGTTGAAAAAATGGTCAATATTGATGAAATTTTAACATTTAATCTTTTGACTTTAAATGACGGTTGGATGTGAGTTATTACTTTTTCAACTAAAATAAGTGTGTTTAAAGTCATTTCTGTGCCTGAAATTGGTCAAAATTGAAGATTTTGAGTAAGCAAAACTCTGTAAAAATGGCAGTTTTTGTCACTGTGAGGGTTTAAAAAGTGGTTATTCAACATGAGGCCTGATCCAAATAACATTTTGAATCATTTTTGGTAGAGTCCAAAAAATCAATTTTCTGATGAAAAACGATGACCCCGGACCAGTCGAACGTTGAAAAAATGGTCAAAATTGATGAAATTTTAACATTTAATCTTTTGACTTTAAATGACGGTTGGATGTGAGTTATTACTTTTTCAACTACAATAAGTGTGTTTAAAGTCATTTCTGTGCCTGAAATTGGTCAAAATTGAAGATTTTGAGTAAGCAAAACTCTGCAAAAATGGCAATTTTGGTCACTGTGAGGGTTTAAAAAGTGGTTATTCAACATGAGGCCCGATCCAAATGACATTTTGAATCATTTTTGGTAGAGTCCAAAAAATCAATTTTCTGATGAAAAACGATGACCCCGGACCAGTCGAACGTTGAAAAAATGGTCAATATTGATGAAATTTTAACATTTAATCTTTTGACTTTAAATGACGGTTGGATGTGAGTTATTACTTTTTCAACTAAAATAAGTGTGTTTAAAGTCATTTCTGTGCCTGAAATTGGTCAAAATTGAAGATTTTGAGTAAGCAAAACTCTGTAAAAATGGCAGTTTTGGTCACTGTGAGGGTTTAAAAAGTGGTTATTCAACATGAGGCCTGATCCAAATGACATTTTGAATCATTTTTGGTAGAGTCCAAAAAATCAATTTTCTGATGAAAAACGATGACCCCGGACCAGTCGAACGTTGAAAAAATGGTCAATATTGATGAAATTTTAACATTTAATCTTTTGACTTTAAATGACGGTTGGATGTCAGTTATTACTTTTTCAACTAAAATAAGTGTGTTTAAAGTCATTTCTGTGCCTGAAATTGGTCAAAATTGAAGATTTTGAGTAAGCAAAACTCTGTAAAAATGGGAATTTTGGTCACTGTGAGGGTTTAAAAAGTGGTTATTCAACATGAGGCCCGATCCAAATGACATTTTGAATCATTTTTGGTAGAGTCCAAAAAATCAATTTTCTGATGAAAAACGATGACCCCGGACCAGTCGAACGTTGAAAAAAAGGTCAATATTGATGAAATTTTAACATTTAATCTTTTGACTTTAAATGACGGTTGGATGTGAGTTATTACTTTTTCAACTAAAATAAGTGTGTTTAAAGTCATTTCTGTGCCTGGAATTGGTCAAAATTGAAGATTTTAAGTAAGCAAAACTCTGTAAAAATGGCAATTTTGGTCACTGTGAGGGTTTAAAAAGTGGTTATTCAACATGAGGCCCGATCCAAATGACATTTTGAATCATTGTTGGTAGAGTCCAAAAAATCCATTTTCTGATGAAAAACGATGACCCCGGACCAGTCGAACGTTGAAAAAATGGTCAATATTGAAGAAATTTTAACATTTAATCTTTTGACTTTAAATGACGGTTGGATGTGAGTTATTACTTTTTCAACTAAAATAAGTGTGTTTAAAGTCATTTCTGTGCCTGAAATTGGTCAAAATTGAAGATTTTGAGTAAGCAAAACTCTGTAAAAATGGCAGTTTTGGTCACTGTGAGGGTTTAAAAAGTGGTTATTCAACATGAGGCCTGATCCAAATGACATTTTGAATCATTTTTGGTAGAGTCCAAAAAATCAATTTTCTGATGAAAAACGATGACCCCGGACCAGTCGAACATTGAAAAAATGGTCAATATTGATGAAATTTTAATATTTAATCTTTTCACTTTAAATGACGGTTGGATGTGAGTTATTGCTTTTTCAACTAAAATAAGTGTGTTTAAAGTCATTTCTGTGCCTGAAATTGGTCAAAATTGAAGATTTTGAGTAAGCAAAACTCTGTAAAAATGGCAATTTTGGTCACTGTGAGGGTTTAAAAAGTGGTTATTCAACATGAGGCCCGATCCAAATGACATTTTGAATCATTTTTGGTAGAGTCCAAAAAATCCATTTTCTGATGAAAAACGATGACCCGGGACCAGTCGAACGTTGAAAAAATGGTCAATATTGATGAAATTTTAACATTTAATCTTTTGACTTTAAATGACGGTTGGATGTGAGTTATTACTTTTTCAACTAAAATAAGTGTGTTTAAAGTCATTTCTGTGCCTGAAATTGGTCAAAATTGAAGATTTTGAGTAAGCAAAACTCTGTAAAAATGGCAATTTTGGTCACTGTGAGGGTTTAAAAAGTGGTTATTCAACATGAGGCCCGATCCAAATGACATTTTGAATCATTTTTGGTAGAGTCCAAAAAATCAATTTTCTGATGAAAAACGATGACCCCGGACCAGTCGAACGTTGAAAAAATGGTCAATATTGATGAAATTTTAACATTTAATCTTTTGACTTTAATTGACGGTTGGATGTGAGTTATTACTTTTTCAACTAAAATAAGTGTGTTTAAAGTCATTTCTGTGCCTGAAATTGGTCAAAATTGAAGATTTTGAGTAAGCAAAACTCTGTAAAAATGGCAATTTTGGTCACTGTGAGGGTTTAAAAGGTGGTTATTGAACATGAGGCCCGATCCAAATGACATTTTGAATCATTTTTGGTAGAGTCCAAAAAATCAATTTTCTGATGAAAAACGATGACCCCGGACCAGTCGAACGTTGAAAAAATGGTCAATATTGATGAAATTTTAACATTTAATCTTTTGACTTTAAATGACGGTTGGATGTGAGTTATTACTTTTTCAACTAAAATAAGTGTGTTTAAAGTCATTTCTGTGCCTGAAATTGGTCAAAATTGAAGATTTTGAGTAAGCAAAACTCTGCAAAAATGGCAATTTTGGTCACTGTGAGGGTTTAAAAAGTGGTTATTCAACATGAGGCCCGATCCAAATGACATTTTGAATCATTTTTGGTAGAGTCCCAAAAATCAATTTTCTGATGAAAAACGATGACCCCGGACCAGTCGAACGTTGAAAAAATGGTCAATATTGATGAAATTTTAACATTTAATCTTTTGACTTTAAATGACGGTTGGATGTGAGTTATTACTTTTTCAACTAAAATAAGTGTGTTTAAAGTCATTTCTGTGCCTGAAATTGGTCAAAATTGAAGATTTTGAGTAAGCAAAACTCTGCAAAAATGGCAATTTTGGTCACTGTGAGGGTTTAAAAAGTGGTTATTCAACATGAGGCCCGATCCAAATGACATTTTGAATCATTTTTGGTAGAGTCCAAAAAATCAATTTTCTGATGAAAAACGATGACCCCGGACCAGTCGAACGTTGAAAAAATGGTCAATATTGATGAAATTTTAACATTTAATCTTTTGACTTTAATTGACGGTTGGATGTGAGTTATTACTTTTTCAACTAAAATAAGTGTGTTTAAAGTCATTTCTGTGCCTGAAATTGGTCAAAATTGAAGATTTTGAGTAAGCAAAACTCTGTAAAAATGGCAATTTTGGTCACTGTGAGGGTTTAAAAAGTGGTTATTCAACATGAGGCCCGATCCAAATGACATTTTGAATCATTTTTGGTAGAGTCCAAAAAATCAATTTTCTGATGAAAAACGATGACCCCGGACCAGTCGAACGTTGAAAAAATGGTCAATATTGATGAAATTTTAACATTTAATCTTTTGACTTTAAATGACGGTTGGATGTGAGTTATTACTTTTTCAACTAAAATAAGTGTGTTTAAAGTCATTTCTGTGCCTGAAATTGGTCAAAATTGAAGATTTTGAGTAAGCAAAACTCTGCAAAAATGGCAATTTTGGTCACTGTGAGGGTTTAAAAAGTGGTTATTCAACATGAGGCCCGATCCAAATGACATTTTGAATCATTTTTGGTAGAGTCCAAAAAATCAATTTTCTGATGAAAAACGATGACCCCGGACCAGTCGAACGTTGAAAAAATGGTCAATATTGATGAAATTTTAACATTTAATCTTTTGACTTTAAATGACGGTTGGATGTGAGTTATTACTTTTTCAACTAAAATAAGTGTGTTTAAAGTCATTTCTGTGCCTGAAATTGGTCAAAATTGAAGATTTTGAGTAAGCAAAACTCTGCAAAAATGGCAATTTTGGTCACTGTGAGGGTTTAAAAAGTGGTTATTCAACATGAGGCCCGATCCAAATGACATTTTGAATCATTTTTGGTAGAGTCCAAAAAATCAATTTTCTGATGAAAAACAATGACCCCGGACCAGTCGAACGTTGAAAAAATGGTCAATATTGATGAAATTTTAACATTTAATCTTTTGACTTTAAATGACGGTTGGATATGAGTTATTACTTTTTCAACTAAAATAAGTGTGTTTAAAGTCATTTCTGTGCCTGAAATTGGTCAAAATTGAAGATTTTGAGTAAGCAAAACTCTGTAAAAATGGCAATTTTGGTCACTGTGAGGGTTTAAAAAGTGGTTATTCAACATGAGGCCCGATCCAAATGACATTTTGAATCATTTTTGGTAGAGTCCAAAAAATCAATTTTCTGATGAAAAACGATGACCCCGGACCAGTCGAACGTTGAAAAAATGGTCAATATTGATGAAATTTTAATATTTAATCTTTTCACTTTAAATGACGGTTGGATGTGAGTTATTACTTTTTCAACTAAAATAAGTGTGTTTAAAGTCATTTCTGTGCCTGAAATTGGTCAAAATTGAAGATTTTGAGTAAGCAAAACTCTGTAAAAATGGCAATTTTGGTCACTGTGAGGGTTTAAAAAGGTGGTTATTCAACATGAGGCCCGATCCAAATGACATTTTGAATCATTTTTGGTAGAGTCCAAAACATCAATTTTCTGATGAAAAACGATGACCCGACCAGTCGAACGTTGAAAAAAATGGTCAATATTGATGAAATTTTAACATTTAATCTTTTGACTTTAAATGACGGTTGGATGTGAGTTATTACTTTTTCAACTAAAATACGTGTGTTTAAAGTCATTTCTGTGCCTGAAATTGGTCAAAATTGAAGATTTTGAGTAAGCAAAACTCTGTAAAAATGGCAATTTTGGTCACTGTGAGGGTTTAAAAAGTGGTTATTCAACATGAGGCCCGATCCAAATGACATTTTGAATCATTTTTGGTAGAGTCCAAAAAATCAATTTTCTGATGAAAACAATGACCCCGGACCAGTCGAACGTTGAAAAAATGGTCAATATTGAAAATTTTTTAACATTTAATCTTTTGACTTTAAATGACGGTTGGATGTGAGTTATTACTTTTTCAACTAAAATAAGTGTGTTTAAAGTCATTTCTGTGCCTGAAATTGGTCAAAATTGAAGATTTTGAGTAAGCAAAACTCTGTAAAATGGCAATTTTGGTCACTGTGAGGGTTTAAAAAGTGGTTATTCAACCTGAGGCCCGATCCAAATGACATTTTGAATCATTTTTGGTAGAGTCCAAAACATCAATTTTCTGATGAAAAACGATGACCCCGGACCAGTCGAACGTTGAAAAAATGGTCAATATTGATGAAATTTTAACATTTAATCTTTTGACTTTAAATGACGGTTGGATGTGAGTTATTACTTTTTCAACTAAAATAAGTGTGTTTAAAGTCATTTCTGTGCCTGAAATTGGTCAAAATTGAAGATTTTGAGTAAGCAAAACTCTGCAAAAATGGCAATTTTGGTCAATGTGAGGGTTTAAAAAGTGGTTATTCAACATGAGGCCCGATCCAAATGACATTTTGAATCATTTTTGGTAGAGTCCAAAAAATCAATTTTCTGATGAAAAACGATGACCCCGGACCAGTAGAACGTTGAAAAAATGGTCAATATTGATGAAATTTTAACATTTAATCTTTTGACTTTAAATGACGGTTGGATGTGAGTTATTACTTTTTCAACTAAAATAAGTGTGTTTAAAGTCATTTCTGTGCCTGAAATTGGTCAAAATTGAAGATTTTGAGTAAGCAAAACTCTGTAAAAATGGCAGTTTTGGTCACTGTGCGGGTTTAAAAAGTGGTTATTCAACATGAGGCCCGATCCAAATGACATTTTGAATCATTTTTGGTAGAGTCCAAAAAATCAATTTTCTGATGAAAAACGATGACCCCGGACCAGTCGAACGTTGAAAAAATGGTCAATATTGATGAAATTTTAACATTTAATCTTTTGACTTTAAATGACGGTTGGATGTGAGTTATTACTTTTTCAACTAAAATAAGTGTGTTTAAAGTCATTTCTGTGCCTGAAATTAGTCAAAATTGAAGATTTTGAGTAAGCAAAACTCTGTAAAAATGGCAATTTTGGTCACTGTGAGGGTTTAAAAAGTGGTTATTCAACATGAGGCCCGATCCAAATGACATTTTGAATCATTTTTGGTAGAGTCCAAAAAATCAATTTTCTGATGAAAAACGATGACCCCGGACCAGTCGAACGTTGAAAAAATGGTCAATATTGATGAAATTTTAATATTTAATCTTTTCACTTTAAATGACGGTTGGATGTGAGTTATTACTTTTTCAACTAAAATAAGTGTGTTTAAAGTCATTTCTGTGCCTGAAATTGGTCAAAATTGAAGATTTTGAGTAAGCAAAACTCTGTAAAAATGGCAATTTTGGTCACTGTGAGGGTTTAAAAAGTGGTTATTCAACATGAGGCCCGATCCAAATGACATTTTGAATCATTTTTGGTAGAGTCCAAAAAATCAATTTTCTGATGAAAAACGATGACCCCGGACCACTCGAACGTTGAAAAAATGGTCAATATTGATGAAATTTTAACATTTAATCTTTTGACTTTAAATGACGGTTGGATGTGAGTTATTACTTTTTCAACTAAAATAAGTGTGTTTAAAGTCATTTCTGTGCCTGAAATTGGTCAAAATTGAAAATTTTGAGTAAGCAAAACTCTGTAAAAATGGCAATTTTGGACACTGTGAGGGTTTAAAAAGTGGTTATTCAACATGAGGCCCGATCCAAATGACATTTTGAATCATTTTTGGTAGAGTCCAAAAAATCAATTTTCTGATGAAAAACGATGACCCCGGACCAGTCGAACGTTGAAAAAATGGTCAATATTGATGAAATTTTAACATTTAATCTTTTGACTTTAAATGACGGTTGGATGTGAGTTATTACTTTTTCAACTAAAATAAGTGTGTTTAAAGTCATTTCTGTGCCTGAAATTGGTCAAAATTGAAGATTTTGAGTAAGCAAAACTCTGTAAAAATGGCAGTTTTGGTCACTGTGAGGGATTAAAAAGTGGTTATTCAACATGAGGCCTGATCCAAATGACATTTTGAATCATTTTTGGTAGAGTCCAAAAAATCCATTTTCTGATGAAAAACGATGACCCCGGACCAGTCGAACGTTGAAAAAATGGTCAATATTGATGAAATTTTAACATTTAATCTTTTGACTTTAAATGACGGTTGGATGTGAGTTATTACTTTTTCAACTAAAATAAGTGTGTTTAAGTCATTTCTGTGCCCGAAATTGGTCAAAATTGAAGATTTTGAGTAAGCAAAACTCTGTAAAAATGGCAATTTTGGTCACTGTGAGGGTTTAAAAAGTGGTTATTCAACATGAGGCCTGATCCAAATGACATTTTGAATCATTTTTGGTAGAGTCCAAAAAATCAATTTTCTGATGAAAAACGATGACCCCGGACCAGTCGAACGTTGAAAAAATGGTCAATATTGATGAAATTTTAACATTTAATCTTTTGACTATAAATGACGGTTGGATGTGAGTTATTACTTTTTCAACTAAAATAAGTGTGTTTAAAGTCGTTTCTGTGCCTGAAATTGGTCAAAATTGAAGATTTTGAGTAAGCAAAACTCTGCAAAAATGGCAATTTTGGTCACTGTGAGGGTTTAAAAAGTGGTTATTCAACATGAGGCCCGATCCAAATGACATTTTGAATCATTTTTGGTAGAGTCCAAAAAATCAATTTTCTGATGAAAAACGATGACCCCGGACCAGTCGAACGTTGAAAAAATGGTCAATATTGATGAAATTTTAACATTTAATCTTTTGACTTTAAATGACGGTTGGATGTGAGTTATTACTTTTTCAACTAAAATAAGTGTGTTTAAAGTCATTTCTGTGCCTGAAATTGGTCAAAATTGAAGATTTTGAGTAAGCAAAACTCTGTAAAAATGGCAGTTTTGGTCACTGTGCGGGTTTAAAAAGTGGTTATTCAACATGAGGCCCGATCCAAATGACATTTTGAATCATTTTTGGTAGAGTCCAAAAAATCAATTTTCTGATGAAAAACGATGACCCCGGACCAGTCGAACGTTGAAAAAATGGTCAATATTGATGAAATTTTAACATTTAATCTTTTGACTTTAAATGACGGTTGGATGTGAGTTATTACTTTTTCAACTAAAATAAGTGTGTTTAAAGTCATTTCTGTGCCTGAAATTGGTCAAAATTGAAGATTTTGAGTAAGCAAAACTCTGTAAAAATGGCAATTTTGGTCACTGTGAGGGTTTAAAAAGTGGTTATTCAACATGAGGCCCGATCCAAATGACATTTTGAATCATTTTTGGTAGAGTCCAAAAAATCAATTTTCTGATGAAAAACGATGACCCCGGACCAGTCGAACGTTGAAAAAAGGTCAATATTGATGAAATTTTAACATTTAATCTTTTGACTTTAAATGACGGTTGGATGTGAGTTATTACTTTTTCAACTAAAATAAGTGTGTTTAAAGTCATTTCTGTGCCTGAAATTGGTCAAAATTGAAGATTTTGAGTAAGCAAAACTCTGTAAAAATGGCAATTTTGGTCACTGTGAGGGTTTAAAAAGTGGTTATTCAACATGAGGCCCGATCCAAATGACATTTTGAATCATTTTTGGTAGAGTCCAAAAAATCCATTTTCTGATGAAAAACGATGACCCCGGACCAGTCGAACGTTGAAAAAATGGTCAATATTGATGAAATTTTAACATTTAATCTTTTGACTTTAAATGACGGTTGGATGTGAGTTATTACTTTTTCAACTAAAATAAGTGTGTTTAAAGTCATTTCTGTGCCTGAAATTGGTCAAAATTGAAGATTTTGAGTAAGCAAAACTCTGTAAAAATGGCAATTTTGGTCACTGTGAGGGTTTAAAAAGTGGTTATTCAACATGAGGCCTGATCCAAATGACATTTTGAATCATTTTTGGTAGAGTCCAAAAAATCAATTTTCTGATGAAAAACGATGACCCCGGACCAGTCGAACGTTGAAAAAATGGTCAATATTGATGAAATTTTAACATTTAATCTTTTGACTTTAAATGACGGTTGGATGTGAGTTATTACTTTTTCAACTACAATAAGTGTGTTTAAAGTCATTTCTGTGCCTGAAATTGGTCAAAATTGAAGATTTTGAGTAAGCAAAACTCTGTAAAAATGGCAATTTTGGTCACTGTGAGGGTTTAAAAAGTGGTTATTCAACATGAGGCCCGATCCAAATGACATTTTGAATCATTTTTGGTAGAGTCCCAAAAATCCATTTTCTGATGAAAAACGATGACCCCGGACCAGTCGAACGTTGAAAAAATGGTCAATATTGATGAAATTTTAACATTTAATCTATTGACTTTAAATGACGGTTGGATGTGAGTTATTACTTTTTCAACTAAAATAAGTGTGTTTAAAGTCATTTCTGTGCCTGAAATTGGTCAAAATTGAAGAATTTGAGTAAGCAAAACTCTGTAAAAATGGCAGTTTTGGTCACTGTGAGGGTTTAAAAAGTGGTTATTCAACATGAGGCCTGATCCAAATGACATTTTGAATCATTTTTGGTAGAGTCCAAAAAATCAATTTTCTGATGAAAAACGATGACCCCGGACCAGTCGAACGTTGAAAAAATGGTCAATATTGATGAAATTTTAACATTTAATCTTTTGACTTTAAATGACGGTTGGATGTGAGTTATTACTTTTTCAACTACAATAAGTGTGTTTAAAGTCATTTCTGTGCCTGAAATTGGTCAAAATTGAAGATTTTGAGTAAGCAAAACTCTGTAAAAATGGCAATTTTGGTCACTGTGAGGGTTTAAAAAGTGGTTATTCAACATGAGGCCCGATCCAAATGACATTTTGAATCATTTTTGGTAGAGTCCAAAAAATCCATTTTCTGATGAAAAACGATGACCCCGGACCAGTCGAACGTTGAAAAAATGGTCAATATTGATGAAATTTTAACATTTAATCTTTTGACTTTAAATGACGGTTGGATGTGAGTTATTACTTTTTCAACTAAAATAAGTGTGTTTAAAGTCATTTCTGTGCCTGAAATTGGTCAAAATTGAAGATTTTGAGTAAGCAAAACTCTGTAAAAATGGCAATTTTGGTCACTGTGAGGGTTTAAAAAGTGGTTATTCAACATGAGGCCCGATCCAAATGACATTTTGAATCATTTTTGGTAGAGTCCAAAAAATCAATTTTCTGATGAAAAACGATGACCCCGGACCAGTCGAACGTTGAAAAAATGGTCAATATTGATGAAATTTTAATATTTAATGTTTTCACTTTAAATGACGGTTGGATGTGAGTTATTACTTTTTCAACTAAAATAAGTGTGTTTAAAGTCATTTCTGTGCCTGAAATTGGTCAAAATTGAAGAATTTGAGTAAGCAAAACTCTTTAAAAATGGCAGTTTTGGTCACTGTGAGGGTTTAAAAAGTGGTTATTCAACATGAGGCCTGATCCAAATGACATTTTGAATCATTTTTGGTAGAGTCCAAAAAATCAATTTTCTGATGAAAAACGATGACCCCGGACCAGTCGAACGTTGAAAAAATGGTCAATATTGATGAAATTTTAACATTTAATCTTTTGACTTTAAATGACGGTTGGATGTGAGTTATTACTTTTTCAACTAAAATAAGTGTGTTTAAAGTCATTTCTGTGCCTGAAATTGGTCAAAATTGAAGATTTTGAGTAAGCAAAACTCTGCAAAAATGGCAATTTTGGTCACTGTGAGGGTTTAAAAAGTGGTTATTCAACATGAGGCCCGATCCAAATGACATTTTGAATCATTTTTGGTAGAGTCCAAAAAATCAATTTTCTGATGAAAAACGATGACCCCGGACCAGTCGAACGTTGAAAAAATGGTCAATATTGATGAAATTTTAACATTTAATCTTTTGACTTTAAATGACGGTTGGATGTGAGTTATTACTTTTTCAACTAAAATAAGTGTGTTTAAAGTCATTTCTGTGCCTGAAATTGGTCAAAATTGAAGATTTTGAGTAAGCAAAACTCTGCAAAAATGGCAATTGTGGTCACTGTGAGGGTTTAAAAAGTGGTTATTCAACATGAGGCCCGATCCAAATGACATTTTGAATCATTTTTGGTAGAGTCCAAAAAATCCATTTTCTGATGAAAAACGATGACCCCGGACCAGTCGAACATTAAAAAAAGTGGTCAATATTGATGAAATTTTAATATTTAATCTTTTAACTTTAAATGACGGTTGGATGTGAGTTATTACTTTTTCAACTAAAATAAGTGTGTTTAAAGTCATTTCTGTGCCTGAAATTGGTCAAAATTGAAGATTTTGAGTAAGCAAAACTCTGTAAAAATGGCAATTTTGGTCACTGTGAGGGTTTAAAAAGTGGTTATTCAACATGAGGCCCGATCCAAATGACATTTTGAATCATTTTTGGTAGAGTCCAAAAAATCCATTTTCTGATGAAAAACGATGACCCGGGACCAGTCGAACGTTGAAAAAATGGTCAATATTGATGAAATTTTAACATTTAATCTTTTGACTTTAAATGACAGTTGGATGTGAGTTATTACTTTTTCAACTAAAATAAGTGTGTTTAAAGTCATTTCTGTGCCTGAAATTGGTCAAAATTGAAGATTTTGAGTAAGCAAAACTCTGTAAAAATGGCAGTTTTGGTCACTGTGAGGGTTTAAAAAGTGGTTATTCAACATGAGGCCTGATCCAAATGACATTTTGAATCATTTTTGGTAGAGTCCAAAAAATCAATTTTCTGATGAAAAACGATGACCCCGGACCAGTCGAACGTTGAAAAAATGGTCAATATTGATGAAATTTTAATATTTAATCTTTTCACTTTAAATGACGGTTGGATGTGAGTTATTACTTTTTCAACTAAAATAAGTGTGTTTAAAGTCATTTCTGTGCCTGAAATTGGTCAAAATTGAAGATTTTGAGTAAGCAAAACTCTGTAAAAATGGCAATTTTGGTCACTGTGAGGGTTTAAAAAGTGGTTATTCAACATGAGGCCCGATCCAAATGACATTTTGAATCATTTTTGGTAGAGTCCAAAAAATCAATTTTCTGATGAAAAACGATGACCCCGGACCAGTCGAACGTTGAAAAAATGGTCAATATTGATGAAATTTTAACATTTAATCTTTTGACTTTAAATGACGGTTGGATGTGAGTTATTACTTTTTCAACTAAAATAAGTGTGTTTAAAGTCATTTCTGTGCCTGAAATTGGTCAAAATTGAAGATTTTGAGTAAGCAAAACTCTGTAAAAATGGCAATTTTGGTCACTACGAGGGTTTAAAAAGTGGTTATTCAACATGAGGCCCGATCCAAATGACATTTTGAATCATTTTTGGTAGAGTCCAAAAAATCAATTTTCTGATGAAAAACGATGACCCCGGACCAGTCGAACGTTGAAAAAATGGTCAATATTGAGGAAATTTTAACATTTAATCTTTTGACTTTAAATGACGGTTGGATGTGAGTTATTACTTTTTCAACTAAAATAAGTGTGTTTAAAGTCATTTCTGTGCCTGAAATTGGTCAAAATAGAAGATTTTGAGTAAGCAAAACTCTGTAAAAATGGCAATTTTGGTCACTGTGAGGGTTTAAAAAGTGGTTATTCAACATGAGGCCCGATCCAAATGACATTTTGAATCATTTTTGGTAGAGTCCAAAAAATCAATTTTCTGATGAAAAACGATGACCCCGGACCAGTCGAACGTTGAAAAAATAGTCAATATTGATGAAATTTTAACATTTAATCTTTTGACTTTAAATGACGGTTGGATGTGAGTTATTACTTTTTCAACTAAAATAAGTGTGTTTAAAGTCATTTCTGTGCCTGAAATTGGTCAAAATTGAAGATTTTGAGTAAGCAAAACTCTGTAAAAATGGCAATTTTGGTCACTGTGAGGGTTTAAAAAGTGGTTATTCAACATGAGGCCCGATCCAAATGACATTTTGAATCATTTTTGGTAGAGTCCAAAAAATCAATTTTCTGATGAAAAACGATGACCCCGGACCAGTCGAACGTTGAAAAAATGGTCAATATTGATGAAATTTTAACATTTAATCTTTTCACTTTAAATGACGGTTGGATGTGAGTTATTACTTTTTCACCTAAAATAAGTGTGTTTAAAGTCATTTCTGTGCCTGAAATTGGTCAAAATTGAAGATTTTGAGTAAGCAAAACTCTGCAAAAATGGCAATTTTGGTCACTGCGAGGGTTTAAAAAGTGGTTATTCAACATGAGGCCCGATCCAAATGACATTTTGAATCATTTTTGGTAGAGTCCAAAAAATCAATTTTCTGATGAAAAACGATGACCCCGGACCAGTCGAACGTTGAAAAAATGGTCAATATTGATGAAATTTTAACATTTAATCTTTTGACTTTAAATGACGGTTGGATGTGAGTTATTACTTTTTCAACTAAAATAAGTGTGTTTAAAGTCATTTCTGTGCCTGAAATTGGTCAAAATTGAAGATTTTGAGTAAGCAAAACTCTGTAAAAATGGCAGTTTTTGTCACTGTGAGGGTTTAAAAAGTGGTTATTCAACATGAGGCCTGATCCAAATAACATTTTGAATCATTTTTGGTAGAGTCCAAAAAATCAATTTTCTGATGAAAAACGATGACCCCGGACCAGTCGAACGTTGAAAAAATGGTCAAAATTGATGAAATTTTAACATTTAATCTTTTGACTTTAAATGACGGTTGGATGTGAGTTATTACTTTTTCAACTACAATAAGTGTGTTTAAAGTCATTTCTGTGCCTGAAATTGGTCAAAATTGAAGATTTTGAGTAAGCAAAACTCTGCAAAAATGGCAATTTTGGTGACTGTGAGGGTTTAAAAAGTGGTTATTCAACATGAGGCCCGATCCAAATGACATTTTGAATCATTTTTGGTAGAGTCCAAAAAATCAATTTTCTGATGAAAAACGATGACCCCGGACCAGTCGAACGTTGAAAAAATGGTCAATATTGATGAAATTTTAACATTTAATCTTTTCACTTTAAATGACGGTTGGATGTGAGTTATTACTTTTTCACCTAAAATAAGTGTGTTTAAAGTCATTTCTGTGCCTGAAATTGGTCAAAATTGAAGATTTTGAGTAAGCAAAACTCTGCAAAAATGGCAATTTTGGTCACTGCGAGGGTTTAAAAAGTGGTTATTCAACATGAGGCCCGATCCAAATGACATTTTGAATCATTTTTGGTAGAGTCCAAAAAATCAATTTTCTGATGAAAAACGATGACCCCGGACCAGTCGAACGTTGAAAAAATGGTCAATATTGATGAAATTTTAACATTTAATCTTTTGACTTTAAATGACGGTTGGATGTGAGTTATTACTTTTTCAACTAAAATAAGTGTGTTTAAAGTCATTTCTGTGCCTGAAATTGGTCAAAATTGAAGATTTTGAGTAAGCAAAACTCTGTAAAAATGGCAGTTTTTGTCACTGTGAGGGTTTAAAAAGTGGTTATTCAACATGAGGCCTGATCCAAATAACATTTTGAATCATTTTTGGTAGAGTCCAAAAAATCAATTTTCTGATGAAAAACGATGACCCCGGACCAGTCGAACGTTGAAAAAATGGTCAAAATTGATGAAATGTTAACATTTAATCTTTTGACTTTAAATGACGGTTGGATGTGAGTTATTACTTTTTCAACTACAATAAGTGTGTTTAAAGTCATTTCTGTGCCTGAAATTGGTCAAAATTGAAGATTTTGAGTAAGCAAAACTCTGCAAAAATGGCAATTTTGGTGACTGTGAGGGTTTAAAAAGTGGTTATTCAACATGAGGCCCGATCCAAATGACATTTTGAATCATTTTTGGTAGAGTCCAAAAAATCAATTTTCTGATGAAAAACGATGACCCCGGACCAGTCGAACGTTGAAAAAATGGTCAATATTGATGAAATTTTAACATTTAATCTTTTCACTTTAAATGACGGTTGGATGTGAGTTATTACTTTTTCACCTAAAATAAGTGTGTTTAAAGTCATTTCTGTGCCTGAAATTGGTCAAAATTGAAGATTTTGAGTAAGCAAAACTCTGCAAAAATGGCAATTTTGGTCACTGCGAGGGTTTAAAAAGTGGTTATTCAACATGAGGCCCGATCCAAATGACATTTTGAATCATTTTTGGTAGAGTCCAAAAAATCAATTTTCTGATGAAAAACGATGACCCCGGACCAGTCGAACGTTGAAAAAATGGTCAATATTGATGAAATTTTAACATTTAATCTTTTGACTTTAAATGACGGTTGGATGTGAGTTATTACTTTTTCAACTAAAATAAGTGTGTTTAAAGTCATTTCTGTGCCTGAAATTGGTCAAAATTGAAGATTTTGAGTAAGCAAAACTCTGTAAAAATGGCAGTTTTTGTCACTGTGAGGGTTTAAAAAGTGGTTATTCAACATGAGGCCTGATCCAAATAACATTTTGAATCATTTTTGGTAGAGTCCAAAAAATCAATTTTCTGATGAAAAACGATGACCCCGGACCAGTCGAACGTTGAAAAAATGGTCAAAATTGATGAAATTTTAACATTTAATCTTTTGACTTTAAATGACGGTTGGATGTGAGTTATTACTTTTTCAACTACAATAAGTGTGTTTAAAGTCATTTCTGTGCCTGAAATTGGTCAAAATTGAAGATTTTGAGTAAGCAAAACTCTGCAAAAATGGCAATTTTGGTGACTGTGAGGGTTTAAAAAGTGGTTATTCAACATGAGGCCCGATCCAAATGACATTTTGAATCATTTTTGGTAGAGTCCAAAAAATCAATTTTCTGATGAAAAACGATGACCCCGGACCAGTCGAACGTTGAAAAAATGGTCAATATTGATGAAATTTTAACATTTAATCTTTTCACTTTAAATGACGGTTGGATGTGAGTTATTACTTTTTCACCTAAAATAAGTGTGTTTAAAGTCATTTCTGTGCCTGAAATTGGTCAAAATTGAAGATTTTGAGTAAGCAAAACTCTGCAAAAATGGCAATTTTGGTCACTGCGAGGGTTTAAAAAGTGGTTATTCAACATGAGGCCCGATCCAAATGACATTTTGAATCATTTTTGGTAGAGTCCAAAAAATCAATTTTCTGATGAAAAACGATGACCCCGGACCAGTCGAACGTTGAAAAAATGGTCAATATTGATGAAATTTTAACATTTAATCTTTTGACTTTAAATGACGGTTGGATGTGAGTTATTACTTTTTCAACTAAAATAAGTGTGTTTAAAGTCATTTCTGTGCCTGAAATTGGTCAAAATTGAAGATTTTGAGTAAGCAAAACTCTGTAAAAATGGCAGTTTTTGTCACTGTGAGGGTTTAAAAAGTGGTTATTCAACATGAGGCCTGATCCAAATAACATTTTGAATCATTTTTGGTAGAGTCCAAAAAATCAATTTTCTGATGAAAAACGATGACCCCGGACCAGTCGAACGTTGAAAAAATGGTCAAAATTGATGAAATTTTAACATTTAATCCTTTGACTTTAAATGACGGTTGGATGTGAGTTATTACTTTTTCAACTACAATAAGTGTGTTTAAAGTCATTTCTGTGCCTGAAATTGGTCAAAATTGAAGATTTTGAGTAAGCAAAACTCTGCAAAAATGGCAATTTTGGTCACTGTGAGGGTTTAAAAAGTGGTTATTCAACATGAGGCCCGATCCAAATGACATTTTGAATCATTTTTGGTAGAGTCCAAAAAATCAATTTTCTGATGAAAAACGATGACCCCGGACCAGTCGAACGTTGAAAAAATGGTCAATATTGATGAAATTTTAACATTTAATCTTTTGACTTTAAATGACGGTTGGATGTGAGTTATTACTTTTTCAACTAAAATAAGTGTTTTTAAAGTCATTTCTGTGCCTGAAATTGGTCAAAATTGAAGATTTTGAGTAAGCAAAACTCTGTAAAAATGGCAGTTTTGGTCACTGTGAGGGTTTAAAAAGTGGTTATTCAACATGAGGCCTGATCCAAATGACATTTTGAATCATTTTTGGTAGAGTCCAAAAAATCAATTTTCTGATGAAAAACGATGACCCCGGACCAGTCGAACGTTGAAAAAATGGTCAATATTGATGAAATTTTAACATTTAATCTTTTGACTTTAAATGACGGTTGGATGTCAGTTATTACTTTTTCAACTAAAATAAGTGTGTTTAAAGTCATTTCTGTGCCTGAAATTGGTCAAAATTGAAGATTTTGAGTAAGCAAAACTCTGTAAAAATGGGAATTTTGGTCACTGTGAGGGTTTAAAAAGTGGTTATTCAACATGAGGCCCGATCCAAATGACATTTTGAATCATTTTTGGTAGAGTCCAAAAAATCAATTTTCTGATGAAAAACGATGACCCCGGACCAGTCGAACGTTGAAAAAAAGGTCAATATTGATGAAATTTTAACATTTAATCTTTTGACTTTAAATGACGGTTGGATGTGAGTTATTACTTTTTCAACTAAAATAAGTGTGTTTAAAGTCATTTCTGTGCCTGAAATTGGTCAAAATTGAAGATTTTGAGTAAGCAAAACTCTGTAAAAATGGCAATTTTGGTCACTGTGAGGGTTTAAAAAGTGGTTATTCAACATGAGGCCCGATCCAAATGACATTTTGAATCATTGTTGGTAGAGTCCAAAAAATCCATTTTCTGATGAAAAACGATGACCCCGGACCAGTCGAACGTTGAAAAAATGGTCAATATTGATGAAATTTTAACATTTAATCTTTTGACTTTAAATGACGGTTGGATGTGAGTTATTACTTTTTCAACTAAAATAAGTGTGTTTAAAGTCATTTCTGTGCCTGAAATTGGTCAAAATTGAAGATTTTGAGTAAGCAAAACTCTGTAAAAATGGCAGTTTTGGTCACTGTGAGGGTTTAAAAAGTGGTTATTCAACATGAGGCCTGATCCAAATGACATTTTGAATCATTTTTGGTAGAGTCCAAAAAATCAATTTTCTGATGAAAAACGATGACCCCGGACCAGTCGAACGTTGAAAAAATAGTCAATATTGATGAAATTTTAACATTTAATCTTTTGACTTTAAATGACGGTTGGATGTGAGTTATTACTTTTTCAACTAAAATAAGTGTGTTTAAAGTCATTTCTGTGCCTGAAATTGGTCAAAATTGAAGATTTTGAGTAAGAAAAACTCTGTAAAAATGGCAATTTTGGTCACTGTGAGGGTTTAAAAAGTGGTTATTCAACATAAGGCCTGATCCAAATGACATTTTGAATCATTTTTGGTAGAGTCCAAAAAATCAATTTTCTGATGAAAAACGATGACCCCGGACCAGTCGAACGTTGAAAAAATGGTCAATATTGATGAAATTTTAACATTTAATCTTTTGACTTTAAATGACGGTTGGATGTGAGTTATTACTTTTTCAACTACAATAAGTGTGTTTAAAGTCATTTCTGTGCCTGAAATTGGTCAAAATTGAAGATTTTGAGTAAGCAAAACTCTGCAAAAATGGCAATTTTGGTCACTGTGAGGGTTTAAAAAGTGGTTATTCAACATGAGGCCCGATCCAAATGACATTTTGAATCATTTTTGGTAGAGTCCAAAAAATCAATTTTCTGATGAAAAACGATGACCCCGGACCAGTCGAACGTTGAAAAAATGGTCAATATTGATGAAATTTTAACATTTAATCTTTTGACTTTAAATGACGGTTGGATGTGAGTTATTACTTTTTCAACTACAATAAGTGTGTTTAAAGTCATTTCTGTGCCTGAAATTGGTCAAAATTGAAGATTTTGAGTAAGCAAAACTCTGCAAAAATGGCAATTTTGGTCACTGTGAGGGTTTAAAAAGTGGTTATTCAACATGAGGCCCGATCCAAATGACATTTTGAATCATTTTTGGTAGAGTCCAAAAAATCAATTTTCTGATGAAAAACGATGACCCCGGACCAGTCGAACGTTGAAAAAATGGTCAATATTGATGAAATTTTAACATTTAATCTTTTGACTTTAAATGACGGTTGGATGTGAGTTATTACTTTTTCAACTAAAATAAGTGTGTTTAAAGTAATTTCTGTGCCTGAAATTGGTCAAAATTGAAGAATTTGAGTAAGCAAAACTCTGTAAAAATGGCAGTTTTGGTCACTGTGAGGGTTTAAAAAGTGGTTATTCAACATAAGGCCTGATCCAAATGACATTTTGAATCATTTTTGGTAGAGTCCAAAAAATCAATTTTCTGATGAAAAACGATGACCCCGGACCAGTCGAACGTTGAAAAAATGGTCAATATTGATGAAATTTTAACATTTAATCTTTTGACTTTAAATGACGGTTGGATGTGAGTTATTACTTTTTCAACTACAATAAGTGTGTTTAAAGTCATTTCTGTGCCTGAAATTGGTCAAAATTGAAGATTTTGAGTAAGCAAAACTCTGCAAAAATGGCAATTTTGGTCACTGTGAGGGTTTAAAAAGTGGTTATTCAACATGAGGCCCGATCCAAATGACATTTTGAATCATTTTTGGTAGAGTCCAAAAAATCAATTTTCTGATGAAAAACGATGACCCCGGACCAGTCGAACGTTGAAAAAATGGTCAATATTGATGAAATTTTAACATTTAATCTTTTGACTTTAAATGACGGTTGGATGTGAGTTATTACTTTTTCAACTAAAATAAGTGTGTTTAAAGTCATTTCTGTGCCTGAAATTGGTCAAAATTGAAGATTTTGAGTAAGCAAAACTCTGCAAAAATGGCAATTGTGGTCACTGTGAGGGTTTAAAAAGTGGTTATTCAACATGAGGCCCGATCCAAATGACATTTTGAATCATTTTTGGTAGAGTCCAAAAAATCAATTTTCTGATGAAAAACGATGACCCCGGACCAGTCGAACGTTGAAAAAATGGTCAATATTGATGAAATTTTAACATTTAATCTTTTGACTTTAAATGACGGTTGGATGTGAGTTATTACTTTTTCAACTAAAATAATTGTGTTTAAAGTCATTTCTGTGCCTGAAATTGGTCAAAATTGAAGATTTTAAGTAAGCAAAACTCTGTAAAAATGGCAGTTTTGGTCACTGTGAGGGTTTAAAAAGTGGTTATTCAACATGAGGCCTGATCCAAATGACATTTTGAATCATTTTTGGTAGAGTCCAAAAAATCCATTTTCTGATGAAAAACGATGACCCCGGACCAGTCGAACGTTGAAAAAATGGTCAATATTGATGAAATTTTAATATTTAATCTTTTCACTTTAAATGACGGTTGGATGTGAGTTATTACTTTTTCAACTAAAATAAGTGTGTTTAAAGTCATTTCTGTGCCTGAAATTGGTCAAAATAGAAGATTTTGAGTAAGCAAAACTCTGTAAAAATGGCAATTTTGGTCACTGTGAGGGTTTAAAAAGTGGTTATTCAACATGAGGCCCGATCCAAATGACATTTTGAATCATTTTTGGTAGAGTCCAAAAAATCAATTTTCTGATGAAAAACGATGACCCCGGACCAGTCGAACGTTGAAAAAATAGTCAATATTGATGAAATTTTAACATTTAATCTTTTGACTTTAAATGACGGTTGGATGTGAGTTATTACTTTTTCAACTAAAATAAGTGTGTTTAAAGTCATTTCTGTGCCTGAAATTGGTCAAAATTGAAGATTTTGAGTAAGCAAAACTCTGTAAAAATGGCAATTTTGGTCACTGTGAGGGTTTAAAAAGTGGTTATTCAACATGAGGCCCGATCCAAATGACATTTTGAATCATTTTTGGTAGAGTCCAAAAAATCAATTTTCTGATGAAAAACGATGACCCCGGACCAGTCGAACGTTGAAAAAATGGTCAATATTGATGAAATTTTAACATTTAATCTTTTGACTTTAAATGACGGTTGGATGTGAGTTATTACTTTTTCACCTAAAATAAGTGTGTTTAAAGTCATTTCTGTGCCTGAAATTGGTCAAAATTGAAGATTTTGAGTAAGCAAAACTCTGCAAAAATGGCAATTTTGGTCACTGCGAGGGTTTAAAAAGTGGTTATTCAACATGAGGCCCGATCCAAATGACATTTTGAATCATTTTTGGTAGAGTCCAAAAAATCAATTTTCTGATGAAAAACGATGACCCCGGACCAGTCGAACGTTGAAAAAATGGTCAATATTGATGAAATTTTAACATTTAATCTTTTGACTTTAAATGACGGTTGGATGTGAGTTATTACTTTTTCAACTAAAATAAGTGTTTTTAAAGTCATTTCTGTGCCTGAAATTGGTCAAAATTGAAGATTTTGAGTAAGCAAAACTCTGTAAAAATGGCAGTTTTTGTCACTGTGAGGGTTTAAAAAGTGGTTATTCAACATGAGGCCTGATCCAAATGACATTTTGAATCATTTTTGGTAGAGTCCAAAAAATCAATTTTCTGATGAAAAACGATGACCCCGGACCAGTCGAACGTTGAAAAAATGGTCAATATTGATGAAATTTTAACATTTAATCTTTTGACTTTAAATGACGGTTGGATGTCAGTTATTACTTTTTCAACTAAAATAAGTGTGTTTAAAGTCATTTCTGTGCCTGAAATTGGTCAAAATTGAAGATTTTGAGTAAGCAAAACTCTGTAAAAATGGGAATTTTGGTCACTGTGAGGGTTTAAAAAGTGGTTATTCAACATGAGGCCCGATCCAAATGACATTTTGAATCATTTTTGGTAGAGTCCAAAAAATCAATTTTCTGATGAAAAACGATGACCCCGGACCAGTCGAACGTTGAAAAAATGGTCAATATTGATGAAATTTTAACATTTAATCTTTTGACTTTAAATGACGGTTGGATGTGAGTTATTACTTTTTCAACTAAAATAAGTGTGTTTAAAGTCATTTCTGTGCCTGAAATTGGTCAAAATTGAAGATTTTGAGTAAGCAAAACTCTGCAAAAATGGCAATTTTGGTCACTGTGAGGGTTTAAAAAGTGGTTATTCAACATGAGGCCCGATCCAAATGACATTTTGAATCATTTTTGGTAGAGTCCAAAAAATCAATTTTCTGATGAAAAACGATGACCCCGGACCAGTCGAACGTTGAAAAAAAGGTCAATATTGATGAAATTTTAACATTTAATCTTTTGACTTTAAATGACGGTTGGATGTGAGTTATTACTTTTTCAACTAAAATAAGTGTGTTTAAAGTCATTTCTGTGCCTGAAATTGGTCAAAATTGAAGATTTTGAGTAAGCAAAACTCTGTAAAAATGGCAATTTTGGTCACTGTGAGGGTTTAAAAAGTGGTTATTCAACATGAGGCCCGATCCAAATGACATTTTGAATCATTGTTGGTAGAGTCCAAAAAATCCATTTTCTGATGAAAAACGATGACCCCGGACCAGTCGAACGTTGAAAAAATGGTCAATATTGATGAAATTTTAACATTTAATCTTTTGACTTTAAATGACGGTTGGATGTGAGTTATTACTTTTTCAACTAAAATAAGTGTGTTTAAAGTCATTTCTGTGCCTGAAATTGGTCAAAATTGAAGATTTTGAGTAAGCAAAACTCTGTAAAAATGGCAGTTTTGGTCACTGTGAGGGTTTAAAAAGTGGTTATTCAACATGAGGCCTGATCCAAATGACATTTTGAATCATTTTTGGTAGAGTCCAAAAAATCAATTTTCTGATGAAAAACGATGACCCCGGACCAGTCGAACGTTGAAAAAATAGTCAATATTGATGAAATTTTAACATTTAATCTTTTGACTTTAAATGACGGTTGGATGTGAGTTATTACTTTTTCAACTAAAATAAGTGTGTTTAAAGTCATTTCTGTGCCTGAAATTGGTCAAAATTGAAGATTTTGAGTAAGCAAAACTCTGTAAAAATGGCAATTTTGGTCACTGTGAGGGTTTAAAAAGTGGTTATTCAACATGAGGCCCGATCCAAATGACATTTTGAATCATTTTTGGTAGAGTCCAAAAAATCAATTTTCTGATGAAAAACGATGACCCCGGACCAGTCGAACGTTGAAAAAATGGTCAATATTGATGAAATTTTAATATTTAATGTTTTCACTTTAAATGACGGTTGGATGTGAGTTATTACTTTTTCAACTAAAATAAGTGTGTTTAAAGTCATTTCTGTGCCTGAAATTGGTCAAAATTGAAGAATTTGAGTAAGCAAAACTCTGTAAAAATGGCAGTTTTGGTCACTGTGAGGGTTTAAAAAGTGGTTATTCAACATAAGGCCTGATCCAAATGACATTTTGAATCATTTTTGGTAGAGTCCAAAAAATCAATTTTCTGATGAAAAACGATGACCCCGGACCAGTCGAACGTTGAAAAAATGGTCAATATTGATGAAATTTTAACATTTAATCTTTTGACTTTAAATGACGGTTGGATGTGAGTTATTACTTTTTCAACTACAATAAGTGTGTTTAAAGTCATTTCTGTGCCTGAAATTGGTCAAAATTGAAGATTTTGAGTAAGCAAAACTCTGCAAAAATGGCAATTTTGGTCACTGTGAGGGTTTAAAAAGTGGTTATTCAACATGAGGCCCGATCCAAATGACATTTTGAATCATTTTTGGTAGAGTCCAAAAAATCAATTTTCTGATGAAAAACGATGACCCCGGACCAGTCGAACGTTGAAAAAATGGTCAATATTGATGAAATTTTAACATTTAATCTTTTGACTTTAAATGACGGTTGGATGTGAGTTATTACTTTTTCAACTACAATAAGTGTGTTTAAAGTCATTTCTGTGCCTGAAATTGGTCAAAATTGAAGATTTTGAGTAAGCAAAACTCTGCAAAAATGGCAATTTTGGTCACTGTGAGGGTTTAAAAAGTGGTTATTCAACATGAGGCCCGATCCAAATGACATTTTGAATCATTTTTGGTAGAGTCCAAAAAATCAATTTTCTGATGAAAAACGATGACCCCGGACCAGTCGAACGTTGAAAAAATGGTCAATATTGATGAAATTTTAATATTTAATGTTTTCACTTTAAATGACGGTTGGATGTGAGTTATTACTTTTTCACCTAAAATAAGTGTGTTTAAAGTCATTTCTGTGCCTGAAATTGGTCAAAATTGAAGATTTTGAGTAAGCAAAACTCTGCAAAAATGGCAATTTTGGTCACTGCGAGGGTTTAAAAAGTGGTTATTCAACATGAGGCCCGATCCAAATGACATTTTGAATCATTTTTGGTAGAGTCCAAAAAATCAATTTTCTGATGAAAAACGATGACCCCGGACCAGTCGAACGTTGAAAAAATGGTCAATATTGATGAAATTTTAACATTTAATCTTTTCACTTTAAATGACGGTTGGATGTGAGTTATTACTTTTTCACCTAAAATAAGTGTGTTTAAAGTCATTTCTGTGCCTGAAATTGGTCAAAATTGAAGATTTTGAGTAAGCAAAACTCTGCAAAAATGGCAATTTTGGTCACTGCGAGGGTTTAAAAAGTGGTTATTCAACATGAGGCCCGATCCAAATGACATTTTGAATCATTTTTGGTAGAGTCCAAAAAATCAATTTTCTGATGAAAAACGATGACCCCGGACCAGTCGAACGTTGAAAAAATGGTCAATATTGATGAAATTTTAACATTTAATCTTTTGACTTTAAATGACGGTTGGATGTGAGTTATTACTTTTTCAACTAAAATAAGTGTGTTTAAAGTCATTTCTGTGCCTGAAATTGGTCAAAATTGAAGATTTTGAGTAAGCAAAACTCTGTAAAAATGGCAGTTTTTGTCACTGTGAGGGTTTAAAAAGTGGTTATTCAACATGAGGCCTGATCCAAATAACATTTTGAATCATTTTTGGTAGAGTCCAAAAAATCAATTTTCTGATGAAAAACGATGACCCCGGACCAGTCGAACGTTGAAAAAATGGTCAAAATTGATGAAATTTTAACATTTAATCCTTTGACTTTAAATGACGGTTGGATGTGAGTTATTACTTTTTCAACTACAATAAGTGTGTTTAAAGTCATTTCTGTGCCTGAAATTGGTCAAAATTGAAGATTTTGAGTAAGCAAAACTCTGCAAAAATGGCAATTTTGGTCACTGTGAGGGTTTAAAAAGTGGTTATTCAACATGAGGCCCGATCCAAATGACATTTTGAATCATTTTTGGTAGAGTCCAAAAAATCAATTTTCTGATGAAAAACGATGACCCCGGACCAGTCGAACGTTGAAAAAATGGTCAATATTGATGAAATTTTAACATTTAATCTTTTGACTTTAAATGACGGTTGGATGTGAGTTATTACTTTTTCAACTAAAATAAGTGTTTTTAAAGTCATTTCTGTGCCTGAAATTGGTCAAAATTGAAGATTTTGAGTAAGCAAAACTCTGTAAAAATGGCAGTTTTGGTCACTGTGAGGGTTTAAAAAGTGGTTATTCAACATGAGGCCTGATCAAAATGACATTTTGAATCATTTTTGGTAGAGTCCAAAAAATCAATTTTCTGATGAAAAACGATGACCCCGGACCAGTCGAACGTTGAAAAAATGGTCAATATTGATGAAATTTTAACATTTAATCTTTTGACTTTAAATGACGGTTGGATGTCAGTTATTACTTTTTCAACTAAAATAAGTGTGTTTAAAGTCATTTCTGTGCCTGAAATTGGTCAAAATTGAAGATTTTGAGTAAGCAAAACTCTGTAAAAATGGGAATTTTGGTCACTGTGAGGGTTTAAAAAGTGGTTATTCAACATGAGGCCCGATCCAAATGACATTTTGAATCATTTTTGGTAGAGTCCAAAAAATCAATTTTCTGATGAAAAACGATGACCCCGGACCAGTCGAACGTTGAAAAAAAGGTCAATATTGATGAAATTTTAACATTTAATCTTTTGACTTTAAATGACGGTTGGATGTGAGTTATTACTTTTTCAACTAAAATAAGTGTGTTTAAAGTCATTTCTGTGCCTGAAATTGGTCAAAATTGAAGATTTTGAGTAAGCAAAACTCTGTAAAAATGGCAATTTTGGTCACTGTGAGGGTTTAAAAAGTGGTTATTCAACATGAGGCCCGATCCAAATGACATTTTGAATCATTGTTGGTAGAGTCCAAAAAATCCATTTTCTGATGAAAAACGATGACCCCGGACCAGTCGAACGTTGAAAAAATGGTCAATATTGATGAAATTTTAACATTTAATCTTTTGACTTTAAATGACGGTTGGATGTGAGTTATTACTTTTTCAACTAAAATAAGTGTGTTTAAAGTCATTTCTGTGCCTGAAATTGGTCAAAATTGAAGATTTTGAGTAAGCAAAACTCTGTAAAAATGGCAGTTTTGGTCACTGTGAGGGTTTAAAAAGTGGTTATTCAACATGAGGCCTGATCCAAATGACATTTTGAATCATTTTTGGTAGAGTCCAAAAAATCAATTTTCTGATGAAAAACGATGACCCCGGACCAGTCGAACGTTGAAAAAATAGTCAATATTGATGAAATTTTAACATTTAATCTTTTGACTTTAAATGACGGTTGGATGTGAGTTATTACTTTTTCAACTAAAATAAGTGTGTTTAAAGTCATTTCTGTGCCTGAAATTGGTCAAAATTGAAGATTTTGAGTAAGAAAAACTCTGTAAAAATGGCAATTTTGGTCACTGTGAGGGTTTAAAAAGTGGTTATTCAACATGAGGCCCGATCCAAATGACATTTTGAATCATTTTTGGTAGAGTCCAAAAAATCAATTTTCTGATGAAAAACGATGACCCCGGACTAGTCGAACGTTGAAAAAATGGTCAATATTGATGAAATTTTAACATTTAATCTTTTGACTTTAAATGACGGTTGGATGTGAGTTATTACTTTTTCAACTAAAATAAGTGTGTTTAAAGTCATTTCTGTGCCTGAAATTGGTCAAAATTGAAGATTTTGAGTAAGCAAAACTCTGCAAAAATGGCAATTTTGGTCACTGTGAGGGTTTAAAAAGTGGTTATTCAACATGAGGCCCGATCCAAATGACATTTTGAATCATTTTTGGTAGAGTCCAAAAAATCAATTTTCTGATGAAAAACGATGACCCCGGACCAGTCGAACGTTGAAAAAATGGTCAATATTGATGAAATTTTAACATTTAATCTTTTGACTTTAAATGACGGTTGGATGTGAGTTATTACTTTTTCAACTAAAATAAGTGTGTTTAAAGTCATTTCTGTGCCTGAAATTGGTCAAAATTGAAGATTTTGAGTAAGCAAAACTCTGCAAAAATGGCAATTGTGGTCACTGTGAGGGTTTAAAAAGTGGTTATTCAACATGAGGCCCGATCCAAATGACATTTTGAATCATTTTTGGTAGAGTCCAAAAAATCAATTTTCTGATGAAAAACGATGACCCCGGACCAGTCGAACGTTGAAAAAATGGTCAATATTGATGAAATTTTAACATTTAATCTTTTGACTTTAAATGACGGTTGGATGTGAGTTATTACTTTTTCAACTAAAATAATTGTGTTTAAAGTCATTTCTGTGCCTGAAATTGGTCAAAATTGAAGATTTTGAGTAAGCAAAACTCTGTAAAAATGGCAGTTTTGGTCACTGTGAGGGTTTAAAAAGTGGTTATTCAACATGAGGCCTGATCCAAATGACATTTTGAATCATTTTTGGTAGAGTCCAAAAAATCCATTTTCTGATGAAAAACGATGACCCCGGACCAGTCGAACGTTGAAAAAATGGTCAATATTGATGAAATTTTAATATTTAATCTTTTCACTTTAAATGACGGTTGGATGTGAGTTATTACTTTTTCAACTAAAATAAGTGTGTTTAAAGTCATTTCTGTGCCTGAAATTGGTCAAAATAGAAGATTTTGAGTAAGCAAAACTCTGTAAAAATGGCAATTTTGGTCACTGTGAGGGTTTAAAAAGTGGTTATTCAACATGAGGCCCGATCCAAATGACATTTTGAATCATTTTTGGTAGAGTCCAAAAAATCAATTTTCTGATGAAAAACGATGACCCCGGACCAGTCGAACGTTGAAAAAATAGTCAATATTGATGAAATTTTAACATTTAATCTTTTGACTTTAAATGACGGTTGGATGTGAGTTATTACTTTTTCAACTAAAATAAGTGTGTTTAAAGTCATTTCTGTGCCTGAAATTGGTCAAAATTGAAGATTTTGAGTAAGCAAAACTCTGTAAAAATGGCAATTTTGGTCACTGTGAGGGTTTAAAAAGTGGTTATTCAACATGAGGCCCGATCCAAATGACATTTTGAATCATTTTTGGTAGAGTCCAAAAAATCAATTTTCTGATGAAAAACGATGACCCCGGACCAGTCGAACGTTGAAAAAATGGTCAATATTGATGAAATTTTAACATTTAATCTTTTGACTTTAAATGACGGTTGGATGTGAGTTATTACTTTTTCACCTAAAATAAGTGTGTTTAAAGTCATTTCTGTGCCTGAAATTGGTCAAAATTGAAGATTTTGAGTAAGCAAAACTCTGCAAAAATGGCAATTTTGGTCACTGCGAGGGTTTAAAAAGTGGTTATTCAACATGAGGCCCGATCCAAATGACATTTTGAATCATTTTTGGTAGAGTCCAAAAAATCAATTTTCTGATGAAAAACGATGACCCCGGACCAGTCGAACGTTGAAAAAATGGTCAATATTGATGAAATTTTAACATTTAATCTTTTGACTTTAAATGACGGTTGGATGTGAGTTATTACTTTTTCAACTAAAATAAGTGTTTTTAAAGTCATTTCTGTGCCTGAAATTGGTCAAAATTGAAGATTTTGAGTAAGCAAAACTCTGTAAAAATGGCAGTTTTTGTCACTGTGAGGGTTTAAAAAGTGGTTATTCAACATGAGGCCTGATCCAAATGACATTTTGAATCATTTTTGGTAGAGTCCAAAAAATCAATTTTCTGATGAAAAACGATGACCCCGGACCAGTCGAACGTTGAAAAAATGGTCAATATTGATGAAATTTTAACATTTAATCTTTTGACTTTAAATGACGGTTGGATGTCAGTTATTACTTTTTCAACTAAAATAAGTGTGTTTAAAGTCATTTCTGTGCCTGAAATTGGTCAAAATTGAAGATTTTGAGTAAGCAAAACTCTGTAAAAATGGGAATTTTGGTCACTGTGAGGGTTTAAAAAGTGGTTATTCAACATGAGGCCCGATCCAAATGACATTTTGAATCATTTTTGGTAGAGTCCAAAAAATCAATTTTCTGATGAAAAACGATGACCCCGGACCAGTCGAACGTTGAAAAAATGGTCAATATTGATGAAATTTTAACATTTAATCTTTTGACTTTAAATGACGGTTGGATGTGAGTTATTACTTTTTCAACTAAAATAAGTGTGTTTAAAGTCATTTCTGTGCCTGAAATTGGTCAAAATTGAAGATTTTGAGTAAGCAAAACTCTGCAAAAATGGCAATTTTGGTCACTGTGAGGGTTTAAAAAGTGGTTATTCAACATGAGGCCCGATCCAAATGACATTTTGAATCATTTTTGGTAGAGTCCAAAAAATCAATTTTCTGATGAAAAACGATGACCCCGGACCAGTCGAACGTTGAAAAAAAGGTCAATATTGATGAAATTTTAACATTTAATCTTTTGACTTTAAATGACGGTTGGATGTGAGTTATTACTTTTTCAACTAAAATAAGTGTGTTTAAAGTCATTTCTGTGCCTGAAATTGGTCAAAATTGAAGATTTTGAGTAAGCAAAACTCTGTAAAAATGGCAATTTTGGTCACTGTGAGGGTTTAAAAAGTGGTTATTCAACATGAGGCCCGATCCAAATGACATTTTGAATCATTGTTGGTAGAGTCCAAAAAATCCATTTTCTGATGAAAAACGATGACCCCGGACCAGTCGAACGTTGAAAAAATGGTCAATATTGATGAAATTTTAACATTTAATCTTTTGACTTTAAATGACGGTTGGATGTGAGTTATTACTTTTTCAACTAAAATAAGTGTGTTTAAAGTCATTTCTGTGCCTGAAATTGGTCAAAATTGAAGAATTTGAGTAAGCAAAACTCTGTAAAAATGGCAGTTTTGGTCACTGTGAGGGTTTAAAAAGTGGTTATTCAACATAAGGCCTGATCCAAATGACATTTTGAATCATTTTTGGTAGAGTCCAAAAAATCAATTTTCTGATGAAAAACGATGACCCCGGACCAGTCGAACGTTGAAAAAATGGTCAATATTGATGAAATTTTAACATTTAATCTTTTGACTTTAAATGACGGTTGGATGTGAGTTATTACTTTTTCAACTACAATAAGTGTGTTTAAAGTCATTTCTGTGCCTGAAATTGGTCAAAATTGAAGATTTTGAGTAAGCAAAACTCTGCAAAAATGGCAATTTTGGTCACTGTGAGGGTTTAAAAAGTGGTTATTCAACATGAGGCCCGATCCAAATGACATTTTGAATCATTTTTGGTAGAGTCCAAAAAATCAATTTTCTGATGAAAAACGATGACCCCGGACCAGTCGAACGTTGAAAAAATGGTCAATATTGATGAAATTTTAACATTTAATCTTTTGACTTTAAATGACGGTTGGATGTGAGTTATTACTTTTTCAACTACAATAAGTGTGTTTAAAGTCATTTCTGTGCCTGAAATTGGTCAAAATTGAAGATTTTGAGTAAGCAAAACTCTGCAAAAATGGCAATTTTGGTCACTGTGAGGGTTTAAAAAGTGGTTATTCAACATGAGGCCCGATCCAAATGACATTTTGAATCATTTTTGGTAGAGTCCAAAAAATCAATTTTCTGATGAAAAACGATGACCCCGGACCAGTCGAACGTTGAAAAAATGGTCAATATTGATGAAATTTTAATATTTAATGTTTTCACTTTAAATGACGGTTGGATGTGAGTTATTACTTTTTCACCTAAAATAAGTGTGTTTAAAGTCATTTCTGTGCCTGAAATTGGTCAAAATTGAAGATTTTGAGTAAGCAAAACTCTGCAAAAATGGCAATTTTGGTCACTGCGAGGGTTTAAAAAGTGGTTATTCAACATGAGGCCCGATCCAAATGACATTTTGAATCATTTTTGGTAGAGTCCAAAAAATCAATTTTCTGATGAAAAACGATGACCCCGGACCAGTCGAACGTTGAAAAAATGGTCAATATTGATGAAATTTTAACATTTAATCTTTTGACTTTAAATGACGGTTGGATGTGAGTTATTACTTTTTCAACTAAAATAAGTGTGTTTAAAGTCATTTCTGTGCCTGAAATTGGTCAAAATTGAAGATTTTGAGTAAGCAAAACTCTGTAAAAATGGCAGTTTTTGTCACTGTGAGGGTTTAAAAAGTGGTTATTCAACATGAGGCCTGATCCAAATAACATTTTGAATCATTTTTGGTAGAGTCCAAAAAATCAATTTTCTGATGAAAAACGATGACCCCGGACCAGTCGAACGTTGAAAAAATGGTCAAAATTGATGAAATTTTAACATTTAATCTTTTGACTTTAAATGACGGTTGGATGTGAGTTATTACTTTTTCAACTACAATAAGTGTGTTTAAAGTCATTTCTGTGCCTGAAATTGGTCAAAATTGAAGATTTTGAGTAAGCAAAACTCTGCAAAAATGGCAATTTTGGTGACTGTGAGGGTTTAAAAAGTGGTTATTCAACATGAGGCCCGATCCAAATGACATTTTGAATCATTTTTGGTAGAGTCCAAAAAATCAATTTTCTGATGAAAAACGATGACCCCGGACCAGTCGAACGTTGAAAAAATGGTCAATATTGATGAAATTTTAACATTTAATCTTTTCACTTTAAATGACGGTTGGATGTGAGTTATTACTTTTTCACCTAAAATAAGTGTGTTTAAAGTCATTTCTGTGCCTGAAATTGGTCAAAATTGAAGATTTTGAGTAAGCAAAACTCTGCAAAAATGGCAATTTTGGTCACTGCGAGGGTTTAAAAAGTGGTTATTCAACATGAGGCCCGATCCAAATGACATTTTGAATCATTTTTGGTAGAGTCCAAAAAATCAATTTTCTGATGAAAAACGATGACCCCGGACCAGTCGAACGTTGAAAAAATGGTCAATATTGATGAAATTTTAACATTTAATCTTTTGACTTTAAATGACGGTTGGATGTGAGTTATTACTTTTTCAACTAAAATAAGTGTGTTTAAAGTCATTTCTGTGCCTGAAATTGGTCAAAATTGAAGATTTTGAGTAAGCAAAACTCTGTAAAAATGGCAGTTTTTGTCACTGTGAGGGTTTAAAAAGTGGTTATTCAACATGAGGCCTGATCCAAATAACATTTTGAATCATTTTTGGTAGAGTCCAAAAAATCAATTTTCTGATGAAAAACGATGACCCCGGACCAGTCGAACGTTGAAAAAATGGTCAAAATTGATGAAATTTTAACATTTAATCCTTTGACTTTAAATGACGGTTGGATGTGAGTTATTACTTTTTCAACTACAATAAGTGTGTTTAAAGTCATTTCTGTGCCTGAAATTGGTCAAAATTGAAGATTTTGAGTAAGCAAAACTCTGCAAAAATGGCAATTTTGGTCACTGTGAGGGTTTAAAAAGTGGTTATTCAACATGAGGCCCGATCCAAATGACATTTTGAATCATTTTTGGTAGAGTCCAAAAAATCAATTTTCTGATGAAAAACGATGACCCCGGACCAGTCGAACGTTGAAAAAATGGTCAATATTGATGAAATTTTAACATTTAATCTTTTGACTTTAAATGACGGTTGGATGTGAGTTATTACTTTTTCAACTAAAATAAGTGTTTTTAAAGTCATTTCTGTGCCTGAAATTGGTCAAAATTGAAGATTTTGAGTAAGCAAAACTCTGTAAAAATGGCAGTTTTGGTCACTGTGAGGGTTTAAAAAGTGGTTATTCAACATGAGGCCTGATCCAAATGACATTTTGAATCATTTTTGGTAGAGTCCAAAAAATCAATTTTCTGATGAAAAACGATGACCCCGGACCAGTCGAACGTTGAAAAAATGGTCAATATTGATGAAATTTTAACATTTAATCTTTTGACTTTAAATGACGGTTGGTTGTCAGTTATTACTTTTTCAACTAAAATAAGTGTGTTTAAAGTCATTTCTGTGCCTGAAATTGGTCAAAATTGAAGATTTTGAGTAAGCAAAACTCTGTAAAAATGGGAATTTTGGTCACTGTGAGGGTTTAAAAAGTGGTTATTCAACATGAGGCCCGATCCAAATGACATTTTGAATCATTTTTGGTAGAGTCCAAAAAATCAATTTTCTGATGAAAAACGATGACCCCGGACCAGTCGAACGTTGAAAAAAAGGTCAATATTGATGAAATTTTAACATTTAATCTTTTGACTTTAAATGACGGTTGGATGTGAGTTATTACTTTTTCAACTAAAATAAGTGTGTTTAAAGTCATTTCTGTGCCTGAAATTGGTCAAAATTGAAGATTTTGAGTAAGCAAAACTCTGTAAAAATGGCAATTTTGGTCACTGTGAGGGTTTAAAAAGTGGTTATTCAACATGAGGCCCGATCCAAATGACATTTTGAATCATTGTTGGTAGAGTCCAAAAAATCCATTTTCTGATGAAAAACGATGACCCCGGACCAGTCGAACGTTGAAAAAATGGTCAATATTGATGAAATTTTAACATTTAATCTTTTGACTTTAAATGACGGTTGGATGTGAGTTATTACTTTTTCAACTAAAATAAGTGTGTTTAAAGTCATTTCTGTGCCTGAAATTGGTCAAAATTGAAGATTTTGAGTAAGCAAAACTCTGTAAAAATGGCAGTTTTGGTCACTGTGAGGGTTTAAAAAGTGGTTATTCAACATGAGGCCTGATCCAAATGACATTTTGAATCATTTTTGGTAGAGTCCAAAAAATCAATTTTCTGATGAAAAACGATGACCCCGGACCAGTCGAACGTTGAAAAAATAGTCAATATTGATGAAATTTTAACATTTAATCTTTTGACTTTAAATGACGGTTGGATGTGAGTTATTACTTTTTCAACTAAAATAAGTGTGTTTAAAGTCATTTCTGTGCCTGAAATTGGTCAAAATTGAAGATTTTGAGTAAGAAAAACTCTGTAAAAATGGCAATTTTGGTCACTGTGAGGGTTTAAAAAGTGGTTATTCAACATGAGGCCCGATCCAAATGACATTTTGAATCATTTTTGGTAGAGTCCAAAAAATCAATTTTCTGATGAAAAACGATGACCCCGGACCAGTCGAACGTTGAAAAAATGGTCAATATTGATGAAATTTTAATATTTAATGTTTTCACTTTAAATGACGGTTGGATGTGAGTTATTACTTTTTCAACTAAAATAAGTGTGTTTAAAGTCATTTCTGTGCCTGAAATTGGTCAAAATTGAAGAATTTGAGTAAGCAAAACTCTGTAAAAATGGCAGTTTTGGTCACTGTGAGGGTTTAAAAAGTGGTTATTCAACATAAGGCCTGATCCAAATGACATTTTGAATCATTTTTGGTAGAGTCCAAAAAATCAATTTTCTGATGAAAAACGATGACCCCGGACCAGTCGAACGTTGAAAAAATGGTCAATATTGATGAAATTTTAACATTTAATCTTTTGACTTTAAATGACGGTTGGATGTGAGTTATTACTTTTTCAACTACAATAAGTGTGTTTAAAGTCATTTCTGTGCCTGAAATTGGTCAAAATTGAAGATTTTGAGTAAGCAAAACTCTGCAAAAATGGCAATTTTGGTCACTGTGAGGGTTTAAAAAGTGGTTATTCAACATGAGGCCCGATCCAAATGACATTTTGAATCATTTTTGGTAGAGTCCAAAAAATCTATTTTCTGATGAAAAACGATGACCCCGGACCAGTCGAACGTTGAAAAAATGGTCAATATTGATGAAATTTTAACATTTAATCTTTTGACTTTAAATGACGGTTGGATGTGAGTTATTACTTTTTCAACTACAATAAGTGTGTTTAAAGTCATTTCTGTGCCTGAAATTGGTCAAAATTGAAGATTTTGAGTAAGCAAAACTCTGCAAAAATGGCAATTTTGGTCACTGTGAGGGTTTAAAAAGTGGTTATTCAACATGAGGCCCGATCCAAATGACATTTTGAATCATTTTTGGTAGAGTCCAAAAAATCAATTTTCTGATGAAAAACGATGACCCCGGACCAGTCGAACGTTGAAAAAATGGTCAATATTGATGAAATTTTAACATTTAATCGTTTGACTTTAAATGACGGTTGGATGTGAGTTATTACTTTTTCAAC
Organism: Lissotriton vulgaris; assembly: GCF_964263255.1. Lineage (NCBI taxonomy): Eukaryota > Metazoa > Chordata > Amphibia > Caudata > Salamandridae > Lissotriton > Lissotriton vulgaris. The sequence continues at coordinate 181,129 of NW_028252894.1, forward strand.
TACAATAAGTGTGTTTAAAGTCATTTCTGTGCCTGAAATTGGTCAAAATTGAAGATTTTGAGTAAGCAAAACTCTGCAAAAATGGCAATTTTGGTCACTGTGAGGGTTTAAAAAGTGGTTATTCAACATGAGGCCCGATCCAAATGACATTTTGAATCATTTTTGGTAGAGTCCAAAAAATCAATTTTCTGATGAAAAACGATGACCCCGGACCAGTCGAACGTTGAAAAAATGGTCAATATTGATGAAATTTTAACATTTAATCTTTTGACTTTAAATGACGGTTGGATGTGAGTTATTACTTTTTCAACTAAAATAAGTGTGTTTAAAGTCATTTCTGTGCCTGAAATTGGTCAAAATTGAAGAATTTGAGTAAGCAAAACTCTGTAAAAATGGCAGTTTTGGTCACTGTGAGGGTTTAAAAAGTGGTTATTCAACATAAGGCCTGATCCAAATGACATTTTGAATCATTTTTGGTAGAGTCCAAAAAATCAATTTTCTGATGAAAAACGATGACCCCGGACCAGTCGAACGTTGAAAAAATGGTCAATATTGATGAAATTTTAACATTTAATCTTTTGACTTTAAATGACGGTTGGATGTGAGTTATTACTTTTTCAACTACAATAAGTGTGTTTAAAGTCATTTCTGTGCCTGAAATTGGTCAAAATTGAAGATTTTGAGTAAGCAAAACTCTGCAAAAATGGCAATTTTGGTCACTGTGAGGGTTTAAAAAGTGGTTATTCAACATGAGGCCCGATCCAAATGACATTTTGAATCATTTTTGGTAGAGTCCAAAAAATCAATTTTCTGATGAAAAACGATGACCCCGGACCAGTCGAACGTTGAAAAAATGGTCAATATTGATGAAATTTTAACATTTAATCTTTTGACTTTAAATGACGGTTGGATGTGAGTTATTACTTTTTCAACTAAAATAAGTGTGTTTAAAGTCATTTCTGTGCCTGAAATTGGTCAAAATTGAAGATTTTGAGTAAGCAAAACTCTGCAAAAATGGCAATTGTGGTCACTGTGAGGGTTTAAAAAGTGGTTATTCAACATGAGGCCCGATCCAAATGACATTTTGAATCATTTTTGGTAGAGTCCAAAAAATCAATTTTCTGATGAAAAACGATGACCCCGGACCAGTCGAACGTTGAAAAAATGGTCAATATTGATGAAATTTTAACATTTAATCTTTTGACTTTAAATGACGGTTGGATGTGAGTTATTACTTTTTCAACTAAAATAATTGTGTTTAAAGTCATTTCTGTGCCTGAAATTGGTCAAAATTGAAGATTTTGAGTAAGCAAAACTCTGTAAAAATGGCAGTTTTGGTCACTGTGAGGGTTTAAAAAGTGGTTATTCAACATGAGGCCTGATCCAAATGACATTTTGAATCATTTTTGGTAGAGTCCAAAAAATCCATTTTCTGATGAAAAACGATGACCCCGGACCAGTCGAACGTTGAAAAAATGGTCAATATTGATGAAATTTTAATATTTAATCTTTTCACTTTAAATGACGGTTGGATGTGAGTTATTACTTTTTCAACTAAAATAAGTGTGTTTAAAGTCATTTCTGTGCCTGAAATTGGTCAAAATAGAAGATTTTGAGTAAGCAAAACTCTGTAAAAATGGCAATTTTGGTCACTGTGAGGGTTTAAAAAGTGGTTATTCAACATGAGGCCCGATCCAAATGACATTTTGAATCATTTTTGGTAGAGTCCAAAAAATCAATTTTCTGATGAAAAACGATGACCCCGGACCAGTCGAACGTTGAAAAAATAGTCAATATTGATGAAATTTTAACATTTAATCTTTTGACTTTAAATGACGGTTGGATGTGAGTTATTACTTTTTCAACTAAAATAAGTGTGTTTAAAGTCATTTCTGTGCCTGAAATTGGTCAAAATTGAAGATTTTGAGTAAGCAAAACTCTGTAAAAATGGCAATTTTGGTCACTGTGAGGGTTTAAAAAGTGGTTATTCAACATGAGGCCCGATCCAAATGACATTTTGAATCATTTTTGGTAGAGTCCAAAAAATCAATTTTCTGATGAAAAACGATGACCCCGGACCAGTCGAACGTTGAAAAAATGGTCAATATTGATGAAATTTTAACATTTAATCTTTTGACTTTAAATGACGGTTGGATGTGAGTTATTACTTTTTCACCTAAAATAAGTGTGTTTAAAGTCATTTCTGTGCCTGAAATTGGTCAAAATTGAAGATTTTGAGTAAGCAAAACTCTGCAAAAATGGCAATTTTGGTCACTGCGAGGGTTTAAAAAGTGGTTATTCAACATGAGGCCCGATCCAAATGACATTTTGAATCATTTTTGGTAGAGTCCAAAAAATCAATTTTCTGATGAAAAACGATGACCCCGGACCAGTCGAACGTTGAAAAAATGGTCAATATTGATGAAATTTTAACATTTAATCTTTTGACTTTAAATGACGGTTGGATGTGAGTTATTACTTTTTCAACTAAAATAAGTGTTTTTAAAGTCATTTCTGTGCCTGAAATTGGTCAAAATTGAAGATTTTGAGTAAGCAAAACTCTGTAAAAATGGCAGTTTTTGTCACTGTGAGGGTTTAAAAAGTGGTTATTCAACATGAGGCCTGATCCAAATGACATTTTGAATCATTTTTGGTAGAGTCCAAAAAATCAATTTTCTGATGAAAAACGATGACCCCGGACCAGTCGAACGTTGAAAAAATGGTCAATATTGATGAAATTTTAACATTTAATCTTTTGACTTTAAATGACGGTTGGATGTCAGTTATTACTTTTTCAACTAAAATAAGTGTGTTTAAAGTCATTTCTGTGCCTGAAATTGGTCAAAATTGAAGATTTTGAGTAAGCAAAACTCTGTAAAAATGGGAATTTTGGTCACTGTGAGGGTTTAAAAAGTGGTTATTCAACATGAGGCCCGATCCAAATGACATTTTGAATCATTTTTGGTAGAGTCCAAAAAATCAATTTTCTGATGAAAAACGATGACCCCGGACCAGTCGAACGTTGAAAAAATGGTCAATATTGATGAAATTTTAACATTTAATCTTTTGACTTTAAATGACGGTTGGATGTGAGTTATTACTTTTTCAACTAAAATAAGTGTGTTTAAAGTCATTTCTGTGCCTGAAATTGGTCAAAATTGAAGATTTTGAGTAAGCAAAACTCTGCAAAAATGGCAATTTTGGTCACTGTGAGGGTTTAAAAAGTGGTTATTCAACATGAGGCCCGATCCAAATGACATTTTGAATCATTTTTGGTAGAGTCCAAAAAATCAATTTTCTGATGAAAAACGATGACCCCGGACCAGTCGAACGTTGAAAAAAAGGTCAATATTGATGAAATTTTAACATTTAATCTTTTGACTTTAAATGACGGTTGGATGTGAGTTATTACTTTTTCAACTAAAATAAGTGTGTTTAAAGTCATTTCTGTGCCTGAAATTGGTCAAAATTGAAGATTTTGAGTAAGCAAAACTCTGTAAAAATGGCAATTTTGGTCACTGTGAGGGTTTAAAAAGTGGTTATTCAACATGAGGCCCGATCCAAATGACATTTTGAATCATTGTTGGTAGAGTCCAAAAAATCCATTTTCTGATGAAAAACGATGACCCCGGACCAGTCGAACGTTGAAAAAATGGTCAATATTGATGAAATTTTAACATTTAATCTTTTGACTTTAAATGACGGTTGGATGTGAGTTATTACTTTTTCAACTAAAATAAGTGTGTTTAAAGTCATTTCTGTGCCTGAAATTGGTCAAAATTGAAGATTTTGAGTAAGCAAAACTCTGTAAAAATGGCAGTTTTGGTCACTGTGAGGGTTTAAAAAGTGGTTATTCAACATGAGGCCTGATCCAAATGACATTTTGAATCATTTTTGGTAGAGTCCAAAAAATCAATTTTCTGATGAAAAACGATGACCCCGGACCAGTCGAACGTTGAAAAAATAGTCAATATTGATGAAATTTTAACATTTAATCTTTTGACTTTAAATGACGGTTGGATGTGAGTTATTACTTTTTCAACTAAAATAAGTGTGTTTAAAGTCATTTCTGTGCCTGAAATTGGTCAAAATTGAAGATTTTGAGTAAGCAAAACTCTGTAAAAATGGCAATTTTGGTCACTGTGAGGGTTTAAAAAGTGGTTATTCAACATGAGGCCCGATCCAAATGACATTTTGAATCATTTTTGGTAGAGTCCAAAAAATCAATTTTCTGATGAAAAACGATGACCCCGGACCAGTCGAACGTTGAAAAAATGGTCAATATTGATGAAATTTTAATATTTAATGTTTTCACTTTAAATGACGGTTGGATGTGAGTTATTACTTTTTCAACTAAAATAAGTGTGTTTAAAGTCATTTCTGTGCCTGAAATTGGTCAAAATTGAAGAATTTGAGTAAGCAAAACTCTGTAAAAATGGCAGTTTTGGTCACTGTGAGGGTTTAAAAAGTGGTTATTCAACATAAGGCCTGATCCAAATGACATTTTGAATCATTTTTGGTAGAGTCCAAAAAATCAATTTTCTGATGAAAAACGATGACCCCGGACCAGTCGAACGTTGAAAAAATGGTCAATATTGATGAAATTTTAACATTTAATCTTTTGACTTTAAATGACGGTTGGATGTGAGTTATTACTTTTTCAACTACAATAAGTGTGTTTAAAGTCATTTCTGTGCCTGAAATTGGTCAAAATTGAAGATTTTGAGTAAGCAAAACTCTGCAAAAATGGCAATTTTGGTCACTGTGAGGGTTTAAAAAGTGGTTATTCAACATGAGGCCCGATCCAAATGACATTTTGAATCATTTTTGGTAGAGTCCAAAAAATCAATTTTCTGATGAAAAACGATGACCCCGGACCAGTCGAACGTTGAAAAAATGGTCAATATTGATGAAATTTTAACATTTAATCTTTTGACTTTAAATGACGGTTGGATGTGAGTTATTACTTTTTCAACTACAATAAGTGTGTTTAAAGTCATTTCTGTGCCTGAAATTGGTCAAAATTGAAGATTTTGAGTAAGCAAAACTCTGCAAAAATGGCAATTTTGGTCACTGTGAGGGTTTAAAAAGTGGTTATTCAACATGAGGCCCGATCCAAATGACATTTTGAATCATTTTTGGTAGAGTCCAAAAAATCAATTTTCTGATGAAAAACGATGACCCCGGACCAGTCGAACGTTGAAAAAATGGTCAATATTGATGAAATTTTAATATTTAATGTTTTCACTTTAAATGACGGTTGGATGTGAGTTATTACTTTTTCACCTAAAATAAGTGTGTTTAAAGTCATTTCTGTGCCTGAAATTGGTCAAAATTGAAGATTTTGAGTAAGCAAAACTCTGCAAAAATGGCAATTTTGGTCACTGCGAGGGTTTAAAAAGTGGTTATTCAACATGAGGCCCGATCCAAATGACATTTTGAATCATTTTTGGTAGAGTCCAAAAAATCAATTTTCTGATGAAAAACGATGACCCCGGACCAGTCGAACGTTGAAAAAATGGTCAATATTGATGAAATTTTAACATTTAATCTTTTGACTTTAAATGACGGTTGGATGTGAGTTATTACTTTTTCAACTAAAATAAGTGTGTTTAAAGTCATTTCTGTGCCTGAAATTGGTCAAAATTGAAGATTTTGAGTAAGCAAAACTCTGTAAAAATGGCAGTTTTTGTCACTGTGAGGGTTTAAAAAGTGGTTATTCAACATGAGGCCTGATCCAAATAACATTTTGAATCATTTTTGGTAGAGTCCAAAAAATCAATTTTCTGATGAAAAACGATGACCCCGGACCAGTCGAACGTTGAAAAAATGGTCAAAATTGATGAAATTTTAACATTTAATCTTTTGACTTTAAATGACGGTTGGATGTGAGTTATTACTTTTTCAACTACAATAAGTGTGTTTAAAGTCATTTCTGTGCCTGAAATTGGTCAAAATTGAAGATTTTGAGTAAGCAAAACTCTGCAAAAATGGCAATTTTGGTGACTGTGAGGGTTTAAAAAGTGGTTATTCAACATGAGGCCCGATCCAAATGACATTTTGAATCATTTTTGGTAGAGTCCAAAAAATCAATTTTCTGATGAAAAACGATGACCCCGGACCAGTCGAACGTTGAAAAAATGGTCAATATTGATGAAATTTTAACATTTAATCTTTTCACTTTAAATGACGGTTGGATGTGAGTTATTACTTTTTCACCTAAAATAAGTGTGTTTAAAGTCATTTCTGTGCCTGAAATTGGTCAAAATTGAAGATTTTGAGTAAGCAAAACTCTGCAAAAATGGCAATTTTGGTCACTGCGAGGGTTTAAAAAGTGGTTATTCAACATGAGGCCCGATCCAAATGACATTTTGAATCATTTTTGGTAGAGTCCAAAAAATCAATTTTCTGATGAAAAACGATGACCCCGGACCAGTCGAACGTTGAAAAAATGGTCAATATTGATGAAATTTTAACATTTAATCTTTTGACTTTAAATGACGGTTGGATGTGAGTTATTACTTTTTCAACTAAAATAAGTGTGTTTAAAGTCATTTCTGTGCCTGAAATTGGTCAAAATTGAAGATTTTGAGTAAGCAAAACTCTGTAAAAATGGCAGTTTTTGTCACTGTGAGGGTTTAAAAAGTGGTTATTCAACATGAGGCCTGATCCAAATAACATTTTGAATCATTTTTGGTAGAGTCCAAAAAATCAATTTTCTGATGAAAAACGATGACCCCGGACCAGTCGAACGTTGAAAAAATGGTCAAAATTGATGAAATTTTAACATTTAATCCTTTGACTTTAAATGACGGTTGGATGTGAGTTATTACTTTTTCAACTACAATAAGTGTGTTTAAAGTCATTTCTGTGCCTGAAATTGGTCAAAATTGAAGATTTTGAGTAAGCAAAACTCTGCAAAAATGGCAATTTTGGTCACTGTGAGGGTTTAAAAAGTGGTTATTCAACATGAGGCCCGATCCAAATGACATTTTGAATCATTTTTGGTAGAGTCCAAAAAATCAATTTTCTGATGAAAAACGATGACCCCGGACCAGTCGAACGTTGAAAAAATGGTCAATATTGATGAAATTTTAACATTTAATCTTTTGACTTTAAATGACGGTTGGATGTGAGTTATTACTTTTTCAACTAAAATAAGTGTTTTTAAAGTCATTTCTGTGCCTGAAATTGGTCAAAATTGAAGATTTTGAGTAAGCAAAACTCTGTAAAAATGGCAGTTTTGGTCACTGTGAGGGTTTAAAAAGTGGTTATTCAACATGAGGCCTGATCCAAATGACATTTTGAATCATTTTTGGTAGAGTCCAAAAAATCAATTTTCTGATGAAAAACGATGACCCCGGACCAGTCGAACGTTGAAAAAATGGTCAATATTGATGAAATTTTAACATTTAATCTTTTGACTTTAAATGACGGTTGGATGTCAGTTATTACTTTTTCAACTAAAATAAGTGTGTTTAAAGTCATTTCTGTGCCTGAAATTGGTCAAAATTGAAGATTTTGAGTAAGCAAAACTCTGTAAAAATGGGAATTTTGGTCACTGTGAGGGTTTAAAAAGTGGTTATTCAACATGAGGCCCGATCCAAATGACATTTTGAATCATTTTTGGTAGAGTCCAAAAAATCAATTTTCTGATGAAAAACGATGACCCCGGACCAGTCGAACGTTGAAAAAAAGGTCAATATTGATGAAATTTTAACATTTAATCTTTTGACTTTAAATGACGGTTGGATGTGAGTTATTACTTTTTCAACTAAAATAAGTGTGTTTAAAGTCATTTCTGTGCCTGAAATTGGTCAAAATTGAAGATTTTGAGTAAGCAAAACTCTGTAAAAATGGCAATTTTGGTCACTGTGAGGGTTTAAAAAGTGGTTATTCAACATGAGGCCCGATCCAAATGACATTTTGAATCATTGTTGGTAGAGTCCAAAAAATCCATTTTCTGATGAAAAACGATGACCCCGGACCAGTCGAACGTTGAAAAAATGGTCAATATTGATGAAATTTTAACATTTAATCTTTTGACTTTAAATGACGGTTGGATGTGAGTTATTACTTTTTCAACTAAAATAAGTGTGTTTAAAGTCATTTCTGTGCCTGAAATTGGTCAAAATTGAAGATTTTGAGTAAGCAAAACTCTGTAAAAATGGCAGTTTTGGTCACTGTGAGGGTTTAAAAAGTGGTTATTCAACATGAGGCCTGATCCAAATGACATTTTGAATCATTTTTGGTAGAGTCCAAAAAATCAATTTTCTGATGAAAAACGATGACCCCGGACCAGTCGAACGTTGAAAAAATAGTCAATATTGATGAAATTTTAACATTTAATCTTTTGACTTTAAATGACGGTTGGATGTGAGTTATTACTTTTTCAACTAAAATAAGTGTGTTTAAAGTCATTTCTGTGCCTGAAATTGGTCAAAATTGAAGATTTTGAGTAAGAAAAACTCTGTAAAAATGGCAATTTTGGTCACTGTGAGGGTTTAAAAAGTGGTTATTCAACATGAGGCCCGATCCAAATGACATTTTGAATCATTTTTGGTAGAGTCCAAAAAATCAATTTTCTGATGAAAAACGATGACCCCGGACCAGTCGAACGTTGAAAAAATGGTCAATATTGATGAAATTTTAATATTTAATGTTTTCACTTTAAATGACGGTTGGATGTGAGTTATTACTTTTTCAACTAAAATAAGTGTGTTTAAAGTCATTTCTGTGCCTGAAATTGGTCAAAATTGAAGAATTTGAGTAAGCAAAACTCTGTAAAAATGGCAGTTTTGGTCACTGTGAGGGTTTAAAAAGTGGTTATTCAACATAAGGCCTGATCCAAATGACATTTTGAATCATTTTTGGTAGAGTCCAAAAAATCAATTTTCTGATGAAAAACGATGACCCCGGACCAGTCGAACGTTGAAAAAATGGTCAATATTGATGAAATTTTAACATTTAATCTTTTGACTTTAAATGACGGTTGGATGTGAGTTATTACTTTTTCAACTACAATAAGTGTGTTTAAAGTCATTTCTGTGCCTGAAATTGGTCAAAATTGAAGATTTTGAGTAAGCAAAACTCTGCAAAAATGGCAATTTTGGTCACTGTGAGGGTTTAAAAAGTGGTTATTCAACATGAGGCCCGATCCAAATGACATTTTGAATCATTTTTGGTAGAGTCCAAAAAATCAATTTTCTGATGAAAAACGATGACCCCGGACCAGTCGAACGTTGAAAAAATGGTCAATATTGATGAAATTTTAACATTTAATCTTTTGACTTTAAATGACGGTTGGATGTGAGTTATTACTTTTTCAACTACAATAAGTGTGTTTAAAGTCATTTCTGTGCCTGAAATTGGTCAAAATTGAAGATTTTGAGTAAGCAAAACTCTGCAAAAATGGCAATTTTGGTCACTGTGAGGGTTTAAAAAGTGGTTATTCAACATGAGGCCCGATCCAAATGACATTTTGAATCATTTTTGGTAGAGTCCAAAAAATCAATTTTCTGATGAAAAACGATGACCCCGGACCAGTCGAACGTTGAAAAAATGGTCAATATTGATGAAATTTTAACATTTAATCTTTTGACTTTAAATGACGGTTGGATGTGAGTTATTACTTTTTCAACTACAATAAGTGTGTTTAAAGTCATTTCTGTGCCTGAAATTGGTCAAAATTGAAGATTTTGAGTAAGCAAAACTCTGCAAAAATGGCAATTTTGGTCACTGTGAGGGTTTAAAAAGTGGTTATTCAACATGAGGCCCGATCCAAATGACATTTTGAATCATTTTTGGTAGAGTCCAAAAAATCAATTTTCTGATGAAAAACGATGACCCCGGACCAGTCGAACGTTGAAAAAATGGTCAATATTGATGAAATTTTAACATTTAATCTTTTGACTTTAAATGACGGTTGGATGTGAGTTATTACTTTTTCAACTAAAATAAGTGTGTTTAAAGTCATTTCTGTGCCTGAAATTGGTCAAAATTGAAGAATTTGAGTAAGCAAAACTCTGTAAAAATGGCAGTTTTGGTCACTGTGAGGGTTTAAAAAGTGGTTATTCAACATAAGGCCTGATCCAAATGACATTTTGAATCATTTTTGGTAGAGTCCAAAAAATCAATTTTCTGATGAAAAACGATGACCCCGGACCAGTCGAACGTTGAAAAAATGGTCAATATTGATGAAATTTTAACATTTAATCTTTTGACTTTAAATGACGGTTGGATGTGAGTTATTACTTTTTCAACTACAATAAGTGTGTTTAAAGTCATTTCTGTGCCTGAAATTGGTCAAAATTGAAGATTTTGAGTAAGCAAAACTCTGCAAAAATGGCAATTTTGGTCACTGTGAGGGTTTAAAAAGTGGTTATTCAACATGAGGCCCGATCCAAATGACATTTTGAATCATTTTTGGTAGAGTCCAAAAAATCAATTTTCTGATGAAAAACGATGACCCCGGACCAGTCGAACGTTGAAAAAATGGTCAATATTGATGAAATTTTAACATTTAATCTTTTGACTTTAAATGACGGTTGGATGTGAGTTATTACTTTTTCAACTAAAATAAGTGTGTTTAAAGTCATTTCTGTGCCTGAAATTGGTCAAAATTGAAGATTTTGAGTAAGCAAAACTCTGCAAAAATGGCAATTGTGGTCACTGTGAGGGTTTAAAAAGTGGTTATTCAACATGAGGCCCGATCCAAATGACATTTTGAATCATTTTTGGTAGAGTCCAAAAAATCAATTTTCTGATGAAAAACGATGACCCCGGACCAGTCGAACGTTGAAAAAATGGTCAATATTGATGAAATTTTAACATTTAATCTTTTGACTTTAAATGACGGTTGGATGTGAGTTATTACTTTTTCAACTAAAATAATTGTGTTTAAAGTCATTTCTGTGCCTGAAATTGGTCAAAATTGAAGATTTTGAGTAAGCAAAACTCTGTAAAAATGGCAGTTTTGGTCACTGTGAGGGTTTAAAAAGTGGTTATTCAACATGAGGCCTGATCCAAATGACATTTTGAATCATTTTTGGTAGAGTCCAAAAAATCCATTTTCTGATGAAAAACGATGACCCCGGACCAGTCGAACGTTGAAAAAATGGTCAATATTGATGAAATTTTAATATTTAATCTTTTCACTTTAAATGACGGTTGGATGTGAGTTATTACTTTTTCAACTAAAATAAGTGTGTTTAAAGTCATTTCTGTGCCTGAAATTGGTCAAAATAGAAGATTTTGAGTAAGCAAAACTCTGTAAAAATGGCAATTTTGGTCACTGTGAGGGTTTAAAAAGTGGTTATTCAACATGAGGCCCGATCCAAATGACATTTTGAATCATTTTTGGTAGAGTCCAAAAAATCAATTTTCTGATGAAAAACGATGACCCCGGACCAGTCGAACGTTGAAAAAATAGTCAATATTGATGAAATTTTAACATTTAATCTTTTGACTTTAAATGACGGTTGGATGTGAGTTATTACTTTTTCAACTAAAATAAGTGTGTTTAAAGTCATTTCTGTGCCTGAAATTGGTCAAAATTGAAGATTTTGAGTAAGCAAAACTCTGTAAAAATGGCAATTTTGGTCACTGTGAGGGTTTAAAAAGTGGTTATTCAACATGAGGCCCGATCCAAATGACATTTTGAATCATTTTTGGTAGAGTCCAAAAAATCAATTTTCTGATGAAAAACGATGACCCCGGACCAGTCGAACGTTGAAAAAATGGTCAATATTGATGAAATTTTAACATTTAATCTTTTGACTTTAAATGACGGTTGGATGTGAGTTATTACTTTTTCACCTAAAATAAGTGTGTTTAAAGTCATTTCTGTGCCTGAAATTGGTCAAAATTGAAGATTTTGAGTAAGCAAAACTCTGCAAAAATGGCAATTTTGGTCACTGCGAGGGTTTAAAAAGTGGTTATTCAACATGAGGCCCGATCCAAATGACATTTTGAATCATTTTTGGTAGAGTCCAAAAAATCAATTTTCTGATGAAAAACGATGACCCCGGACCAGTCGAACGTTGAAAAAATGGTCAATATTGATGAAATTTTAACATTTAATCTTTTGACTTTAAATGACGGTTGGATGTGAGTTATTACTTTTTCAACTAAAATAAGTGTTTTTAAAGTCATTTCTGTGCCTGAAATTGGTCAAAATTGAAGATTTTGAGTAAGCAAAACTCTGTAAAAATGGCAGTTTTTGTCACTGTGAGGGTTTAAAAAGTGGTTATTCAACATGAGGCCTGATCCAAATGACATTTTGAATCATTTTTGGTAGAGTCCAAAAAATCAATTTTCTGATGAAAAACGATGACCCCGGACCAGTCGAACGTTGAAAAAATGGTCAATATTGATGAAATTTTAACATTTAATCTTTTGACTTTAAATGACGGTTGGATGTGAGTTATTACTTTTTCAACTAAAATAAGTGTGTTTAAAGTCATTTCTGTGCCTGAAATTGGTCAAAATTGAAGATTTTGAGTAAGCAAAACTCTGCAAAAATGGCAATTTTGGTCACTGTGAGGGTTTAAAAAGTGGTTATTCAACATGAGGCCCGATCCAAATGACATTTTGAATCATTTTTGGTAGAGTCCAAAAAATCAATTTTCTGATGAAAAACGATGACCCCGGACCAGTCGAACGTTGAAAAAATGGTCAATATTGATGAAATTTTAACATTTAATCTTTTGACTTTAAATGACGGTTGGATGTGAGTTATTACTTTTTCAACTAAAATAAGTGTGTTTAAAGTCATTTCTGTGCCTGAAATTGGTCAAAATTGAAGATTTTGAGTAAGCAAAACTCTGCAAAAATGGCAATTGTGGTCACTGTGAGGGTTTAAAAAGTGGTTATTCAACATGAGGCCCGATCCAAATGACATTTTGAATCATTTTTGGTAGAGTCCAAAAAATCAATTTTCTGATGAAAAACGATGACCCCGGACCAGTCGAACGTTGAAAAAATGGTCAATATTGATGAAATTTTAACATTTAATCTTTTGACTTTAAATGACGGTTGGATGTGAGTTATTACTTTTTCAACTAAAATAATTGTGTTTAAAGTCATTTCTGTGCCTGAAATTGGTCAAAATTGAAGATTTTGAGTAAGCAAAACTCTGTAAAAATGGCAGTTTTGGTCACTGTGAGGGTTTAAAAAGTGGTTATTCAACATGAGGCCTGATCCAAATGACATTTTGAATCATTTTTGGTAGAGTCCAAAAAATCCATTTTCTGATGAAAAACGATGACCCCGGACCAGTCGAACGTTGAAAAAATGGTCAATATTGATGAAATTTTAATATTTAATCTTTTCACTTTAAATGACGGTTGGATGTGAGTTATTACTTTTTCAACTAAAATAAGTGTGTTTAAAGTCATTTCTGTGCCTGAAATTGGTCAAAATAGAAGATTTTGAGTAAGCAAAACTCTGTAAAAATGGCAATTTTGGTCACTGTGAGGGTTTAAAAAGTGGTTATTCAACATGAGGCCCGATCCAAATGACATTTTGAATCATTTTTGGTAGAGTCCAAAAAATCAATTTTCTGATGAAAAACGATGACCCCGGACCAGTCGAACGTTGAAAAAATAGTCAATATTGATGAAATTTTAACATTTAATCTTTTGACTTTAAATGACGGTTGGATGTGAGTTATTACTTTTTCAACTAAAATAAGTGTGTTTAAAGTCATTTCTGTGCCTGAAATTGGTCAAAATTGAAGATTTTGAGTAAGCAAAACTCTGTAAAAATGGCAATTTTGGTCACTGTGAGGGTTTAAAAAGTGGTTATTCAACATGAGGCCCGATCCAAATGACATTTTGAATCATTTTTGGTAGAGTCCAAAAAATCAATTTTCTGATGAAAAACGATGACCCCGGACCAGTCGAACGTTGAAAAAATGGTCAATATTGATGAAATTTTAACATTTAATCTTTTGACTTTAAATGACGGTTGGATGTGAGTTATTACTTTTTCACCTAAAATAAGTGTGTTTAAAGTCATTTCTGTGCCTGAAATTGGTCAAAATTGAAGATTTTGAGTAAGCAAAACTCTGCAAAAATGGCAATTTTGGTCACTGCGAGGGTTTAAAAAGTGGTTATTCAACATGAGGCCCGATCCAAATGACATTTTGAATCATTTTTGGTAGAGTCCAAAAAATCAATTTTCTGATGAAAAACGATGACCCCGGACCAGTCGAACGTTGAAAAAATGGTCAATATTGATGAAATTTTAACATTTAATCTTTTGACTTTAAATGACGGTTGGATGTGAGTTATTACTTTTTCAACTAAAATAAGTGTTTTTAAAGTCATTTCTGTGCCTGAAATTGGTCAAAATTGAAGATTTTGAGTAAGCAAAACTCTGTAAAAATGGCAGTTTTTGTCACTGTGAGGGTTTAAAAAGTGGTTATTCAACATGAGGCCTGATCCAAATGACATTTTGAATCATTTTTGGTAGAGTCCAAAAAATCAATTTTCTGATGAAAAACGATGACCCCGGACCAGTCGAACGTTGAAAAAATGGTCAATATTGATGAAATTTTAACATTTAATCTTTTGACTTTAAATGACGGTTGGATGTCAGTTATTACTTTTTCAACTAAAATAAGTGTGTTTAAAGTCATTTCTGTGCCTGAAATTGGTCAAAATTGAAGATTTTGAGTAAGCAAAACTCTGTAAAAATGGGAATTTTGGTCACTGTGAGGGTTTAAAAAGTGGTTATTCAACATGAGGCCCGATCCAAATGACATTTTGAATCATTTTTGGTAGAGTCCAAAAAATCAATTTTCTGATGAAAAACGATGACCCCGGACCAGTCGAACGTTGAAAAAATGGTCAATATTGATGAAATTTTAACATTTAATCTTTTGACTTTAAATGACGGTTGGATGTGAGTTATTACTTTTTCAACTAAAATAAGTGTGTTTAAAGTCATTTCTGTGCCTGAAATTGGTCAAAATTGAAGATTTTGAGTAAGCAAAACTCTGCAAAAATGGCAATTTTGGTCACTGCGAGGGTTTAAAAAGTGGTTATTCAACATGAGGCCCGATCCAAATGACATTTTGAATCATTTTTGGTAGAGTCCAAAAAATCAATTTTCTGATGAAAAACGATGACCCCGGACCAGTCGAACGTTGAAAAAATGGTCAATATTGATGAAATTTTAACATTTAATCTTTTGACTTTAAATGACGGTTGGATGTGAGTTATTACTTTTTCAACTAAAATAAGTGTTTTTAAAGTCATTTCTGTGCCTGAAATTGGTCAAAATTGAAGATTTTGAGTAAGCAAAACTCTGTAAAAATGGCAGTTTTTGTCACTGTGAGGGTTTAAAAAGTGGTTATTCAACATGAGGCCTGATCCAAATGACATTTTGAATCATTTTTGGTAGAGTCCAAAAAATCAATTTTCTGATGAAAAACGATGACCCCGGACCAGTCGAACGTTGAAAAAATGGTCAATATTGATGAAATTTTAATATTTAATCTTTTCACTTTAAATGACGGTTGGATGTGAGTTATTACTTTTTCAACTAAAATAAGTGTGTTTAAAGTCATTTCTGTGCCTGAAATTGGTCAAAATAGAAGATTTTGAGTAAGCAAAACTCTGTAAAAATGGCAATTTTGGTCACTGTGAGGGTTTAAAAAGTGGTTATTCAACATGAGGCCCGATCCAAATGACATTTTGAATCATTTTTGGTAGAGTCCAAAAAATCAATTTTCTGATGAAAAACGATGACCCCGGACCAGTCGAACGTTGAAAAAATAGTCAATATTGATGAAATTTTAACATTTAATCTTTTGACTTTAAATGACGGTTGGATGTGAGTTATTACTTTTTCAACTAAAATAAGTGTGTTTAAAGTCATTTCTGTGCCTGAAATTGGTCAAAATTGAAGATTTTGAGTAAGCAAAACTCTGTAAAAATGGCAATTTTGGTCACTGTGAGGGTTTAAAAAGTGGTTATTCAACATGAGGCCCGATCCAAATGACATTTTGAATCATTTTTGGTAGAGTCCAAAAAATCAATTTTCTGATGAAAAACGATGACCCCGGACCAGTCGAACGTTGAAAAAATGGTCAATATTGATGAAATTTTAACATTTAATCTTTTGACTTTAAATGACGGTTGGATGTGAGTTATTACTTTTTCACCTAAAATAAGTGTGTTTAAAGTCATTTCTGTGCCTGAAATTGGTCAAAATTGAAGATTTTGAGTAAGCAAAACTCTGCAAAAATGGCAATTTTGGTCACTGCGAGGGTTTAAAAAGTGGTTATTCAACATGAGGCCCGATCCAAATGACATTTTGAATCATTTTTGGTAGAGTCCAAAAAATCAATTTTCTGATGAAAAACGATGACCCCGGACCAGTCGAACGTTGAAAAAATGGTCAATATTGATGAAATTTTAACATTTAATCTTTTGACTTTAAATGACGGTTGGATGTGAGTTATTACTTTTTCAACTAAAATAAGTGTTTTTAAAGTCATTTCTGTGCCTGAAATTGGTCAAAATTGAAGATTTTGAGTAAGCAAAACTCTGTAAAAATGGCAGTTTTTGTCACTGTGAGGGTTTAAAAAGTGGTTATTCAACATGAGGCCTGATCCAAATGACATTTTGAATCATTTTTGGTAGAGTCCAAAAAATCAATTTTCTGATGAAAAACGATGACCCCGGACCAGTCGAACGTTGAAAAAATGGTCAATATTGATGAAATTTTAACATTTAATCTTTTGACTTTAAATGACGGTTGGATGTCAGTTATTACTTTTTCAACTAAAATAAGTGTGTTTAAAGTCATTTCTGTGCCTGAAATTGGTCAAAATTGAAGATTTTGAGTAAGCAAAACTCTGTAAAAATGGGAATTTTGGTCACTGTGAGGGTTTAAAAAGTGGTTATTCAACATGAGGCCCGATCCAAATGACATTTTGAATCATTTTTGGTAGAGTCCAAAAAATCAATTTTCTGATGAAAAACGATGACCCCGGACCAGTCGAACGTTGAAAAAATGGTCAATATTGATGAAATTTTAACATTTAATCTTTTGACTTTAAATGACGGTTGGATGTGAGTTATTACTTTTTCACCTAAAATAAGTGTGTTTAAAGTCATTTCTGTGCCTGAAATTGGTCAAAATTGAAGATTTTGAGTAAGCAAAACTCTGCAAAAATGGCAATTTTGGTCACTGCGAGGGTTTAAAAAGTGGTTATTCAACATGAGGCCCGATCCAAATGACATTTTGAATCATTTTTGGTAGAGTCCAAAAAATCAATTTTCTGATGAAAAACGATGACCCCGGACCAGTCGAACGTTGAAAAAATGGTCAATATTGATGAAATTTTAACATTTAATCTTTTGACTTTAAATGACGGTTGGATGTGAGTTATTACTTTTTCAACTAAAATAAGTGTTTTTAAAGTCATTTCTGTGCCTGAAATTGGTCAAAATTGAAGATTTTGAGTAAGCAAAACTCTGTAAAAATGGCAGTTTTTGTCACTGTGAGGGTTTAAAAAGTGGTTATTCAACATGAGGCCTGATCCAAATGACATTTTGAATCATTTTTGGTAGAGTCCAAAAAATCAATTTTCTGATGAAAAACGATGACCCCGGACCAGTCGAACGTTGAAAAAATGGTCAATATTGATGAAATTTTAACATTTAATCTTTTGACTTTAAATGACGGTTGGATGTCAGTTATTACTTTTTCAACTAAAATAAGTGTGTTTAAAGTCATTTCTGTGCCTGAAATTGGTCAAAATTGAAGATTTTGAGTAAGCAAAACTCTGTAAAAATGGGAATTTTGGTCACTGTGAGGGTTTAAAAAGTGGTTATTCAACATGAGGCCCGATCCAAATGACATTTTGAATCATTTTTGGTAGAGTCCAAAAAATCAATTTTCTGATGAAAAACGATGACCCCGGACCAGTCGAACGTTGAAAAAATGGTCAATATTGATGAAATTTTAACATTTAATCTTTTGACTTTAAATGACGGTTGGATGTGAGTTATTACTTTTTCAACTAAAATAAGTGTGTTTAAAGTCATTTCTGTGCCTGAAATTGGTCAAAATTGAAGATTTTGAGTAAGCAAAACTCTGCAAAAATGGCAATTTTGGTCACTGTGAGGGTTTAAAAAGTGGTTATTCAACATGAGGCCCGATCCAAATGACATTTTGAATCATTTTTGGTAGAGTCCAAAAAATCAATTTTCTGATGAAAAACGATGACCCCGGACCAGTCGAACGTTGAAAAAAAGGTCAATATTGATGAAATTTTAACATTTAATCTTTTGACTTTAAATGACGGTTGGATGTGAGTTATTACTTTTTCAACTAAAATAAGTGTGTTTAAAGTCATTTCTGTGCCTGAAATTGGTCAAAATTGAAGATTTTGAGTAAGCAAAACTCTGTAAAAATGGCAATTTTGGTCACTGTGAGGGTTTAAAAAGTGGTTATTCAACATGAGGCCCGATCCAAATGACATTTTGAATCATTGTTGGTAGAGTCCAAAAAATCCATTTTCTGATGAAAAACGATGACCCCGGACCAGTCGAACGTTGAAAAAATGGTCAATATTGATGAAATTTTAACATTTAATCTTTTGACTTTAAATGACGGTTGGATGTGAGTTATTACTTTTTCAACTAAAATAAGTGTGTTTAAAGTCATTTCTGTGCCTGAAATTGGTCAAAATTGAAGATTTTGAGTAAGCAAAACTCTGTAAAAATGGCAGTTTTGGTCACTGTGAGGGTTTAAAAAGTGGTTATTCAACATGAGGCCTGATCCAAATGACATTTTGAATCATTTTTGGTAGAGTCCAAAAAATCAATTTTCTGATGAAAAACGATGACCCCGGACCAGTCGAACGTTGAAAAAATAGTCAATATTGATGAAATTTTAACATTTAATCTTTTGACTTTAAATGACGGTTGGATGTGAGTTATTACTTTTTCAACTAAAATAAGTGTGTTTAAAGTCATTTCTGTGCCTGAAATTGGTCAAAATTGAAGATTTTGAGTAAGCAAAACTCTGTAAAAATGGCAATTTTGGTCACTGTGAGGGTTTAAAAAGTGGTTATTCAACATGAGGCCCGATCCAAATGACATTTTGAATCATTTTTGGTAGAGTCCAAAAAATCAATTTTCTGATGAAAAACGATGACCCCGGACCAGTCGAACGTTGAAAAAATGGTCAATATTGATGAAATTTTAATATTTAATGTTTTCACTTTAAATGACGGTTGGATGTGAGTTATTACTTTTTCAACTAAAATAAGTGTGTTTAAAGTCATTTCTGTGCCTGAAATTGGTCAAAATTGAAGAATTTGAGTAAGCAAAACTCTGTAAAAATGGCAGTTTTGGTCACTGTGAGGGTTTAAAAAGTGGTTATTCAACATAAGGCCTGATCCAAATGACATTTTGAATCATTTTTGGTAGAGTCCAAAAAATCAATTTTCTGATGAAAAACGATGACCCCGGACCAGTCGAACGTTGAAAAAATGGTCAATATTGATGAAATTTTAACATTTAATCTTTTGACTTTAAATGACGGTTGGATGTGAGTTATTACTTTTTCAACTACAATAAGTGTGTTTAAAGTCATTTCTGTGCCTGAAATTGGTCAAAATTGAAGATTTTGAGTAAGCAAAACTCTGCAAAAATGGCAATTTTGGTCACTGTGAGGGTTTAAAAAGTGGTTATTCAACATGAGGCCCGATCCAAATGACATTTTGAATCATTTTTGGTAGAGTCCAAAAAATCAATTTTCTGATGAAAAACGATGACCCCGGACCAGTCGAACGTTGAAAAAATGGTCAATATTGATGAAATTTTAACATTTAATCTTTTGACTTTAAATGACGGTTGGATGTGAGTTATTACTTTTTCAACTACAATAAGTGTGTTTAAAGTCATTTCTGTGCCTGAAATTGGTCAAAATTGAAGATTTTGAGTAAGCAAAACTCTGCAAAAATGGCAATTTTGGTCACTGTGAGGGTTTAAAAAGTGGTTATTCAACATGAGGCCCGATCCAAATGACATTTTGAATCATTTTTGGTAGAGTCCAAAAAATCAATTTTCTGATGAAAAACGATGACCCCGGACCAGTCGAACGTTGAAAAAATGGTCAATATTGATGAAATTTTAATATTTAATGTTTTCACTTTAAATGACGGTTGGATGTGAGTTATTACTTTTTCACCTAAAATAAGTGTGTTTAAAGTCATTTCTGTGCCTGAAATTGGTCAAAATTGAAGATTTTGAGTAAGCAAAACTCTGCAAAAATGGCAATTTTGGTCACTGCGAGGGTTTAAAAAGTGGTTATTCAACATGAGGCCCGATCCAAATGACATTTTGAATCATTTTTGGTAGAGTCCAAAAAATCAATTTTCTGATGAAAAACGATGACCCCGGAGCAGTCGAACGTTGAAAAAATGGTCAATATTGATGAAATTTTAACATTTAATCTTTTGACTTTAAATGACGGTTGGATGTGAGTTATTACTTTTTCAACTAAAATAAGTGTGTTTAAAGTCATTTCTGTGCCTGAAATTGGTCAAAATTGAAGATTTTGAGTAAGCAAAACTCTGTAAAAATGGCAGTTTTTGTCACTGTGAGGGTTTAAAAAGTGGTTATTCAACATGAGGCCTGATCCAAATAACATTTTGAATCATTTTTGGTAGAGTCCAAAAAATCAATTTTCTGATGAAAAACGATGACCCCGGACCAGTCGAACGTTGAAAAAATGGTCAAAATTGATGAAATTTTAACATTTAATCTTTTGACTTTAAATGACGGTTGGATGTGAGTTATTACTTTTTCAACTACAATAAGTGTGTTTAAAGTCATTTCTGTGCCTGAAATTGGTCAAAATTGAAGATTTTGAGTAAGCAAAACTCTGCAAAAATGGCAATTTTGGTGACTGTGAGGGTTTAAAAAGTGGTTATTCAACATGAGGCCCGATCCAAATGACATTTTGAATCATTTTTGGTAGAGTCCAAAAAATCAATTTTCTGATGAAAAACGATGACCCCGGACCAGTCGAACGTTGAAAAAATGGTCAATATTGATGAAATTTTAACATTTAATCTTTTCACTTTAAATGACGGTTGGATGTGAGTTATTACTTTTTCACCTAAAATAAGTGTGTTTAAAGTCATTTCTGTGCCTGAAATTGGTCAAAATTGAAGATTTTGAGTAAGCAAAACTCTGCAAAAATGGCAATTTTGGTCACTGCGAGGGTTTAAAAAGTGGTTATTCAACATGAGGCCCGATCCAAATGACATTTTGAATCATTTTTGGTAGAGTCCAAAAAATCAATTTTCTGATGAAAAACGATGACCCCGGACCAGTCGAACGTTGAAAAAATGGTCAATATTGATGAAATTTTAACATTTAATCTTTTGACTTTAAATGACGGTTGGATGTGAGTTATTACTTTTTCAACTAAAATAAGTGTGTTTAAAGTCATTTCTGTGCCTGAAATTGGTCAAAATTGAAGATTTTGAGTAAGCAAAACTCTGTAAAAATGGCAGTTTTTGTCACTGTGAGGGTTTAAAAAGTGGTTATTCAACATGAGGCCTGATCCAAATAACATTTTGAATCATTTTTGGTAGAGTCCAAAAAATCAATTTTCTGATGAAAAACGATGACCCCGGACCAGTCGAACGTTGAAAAAATGGTCAAAATTGATGAAATTTTAACATTTAATCCTTTGACTTTAAATGACGGTTGGATGTGAGTTATTACTTTTTCAACTACAATAAGTGTGTTTAAAGTCATTTCTGTGCCTGAAATTGGTCAAAATTGAAGATTTTGAGTAAGCAAAACTCTGCAAAAATGGCAATTTTGGTCACTGTGAGGGTTTAAAAAGTGGTTATTCAACATGAGGCCCGATCCAAATGACATTTTGAATCATTTTTGGTAGAGTCCAAAAAATCAATTTTCTGATGAAAAACGATGACCCCGGACCAGTCGAACGTTGAAAAAATGGTCAATATTGATGAAATTTTAACATTTAATCTTTTGACTTTAAATGACGGTTGGATGTGAGTTATTACTTTTTCAACTAAAATAAGTGTTTTTAAAGTCATTTCTGTGCCTGAAATTGGTCAAAATTGAAGATTTTGAGTAAGCAAAACTCTGTAAAAATGGCAGTTTTGGTCACTGTGAGGGTTTAAAAAGTGGTTATTCAACATGAGGCCTGATCCAAATGACATTTTGAATCATTTTTGGTAGAGTCCAAAAAATCAATTTTCTGATGAAAAACGATGACCCCGGACCAGTCGAACGTTGAAAAAATGGTCAATATTGATGAAATTTTAACATTTAATCTTTTGACTTTAAATGACGGTTGGATGTCAGTTATTACTTTTTCAACTAAAATAAGTGTGTTTAAAGTCATTTCTGTGCCTGAAATTGGTCAAAATTGAAGATTTTGAGTAAGCAAAACTCTGTAAAATGGGAATTTTGGTCACTGTGAGGGTTTAAAAAGTGGTTATTCAACATGAGGCCCGATCCAAATGACATTTTGAATCATTTTTGGTAGAGTCCAAAAAATCAATTTTCTGATGAAAAACGATGACCCCGGACCAGTCGAACGTTGAAAAAAAGGTCAATATTGATGAAATTTTAACATTTAATCTTTTGACTTTAAATGACGGTTGGATGTGAGTTATTACTTTTTCAACTAAAATAAGTGTGTTTAAAGTCATTTCTGTGCCTGAAATTGGTCAAAATTGAAGATTTTGAGTAAGCAAAACTCTGTAAAAATGGCAATTTTGGTCACTGTGAGGGTTTAAAAAGTGGTTATTCAACATGAGGCCCGATCCAAATGACATTTTGAATCATTGTTGGTAGAGTCCAAAAAATCCATTTTCTGATGAAAAACGATGACCCCGGACCAGTCGAACGTTGAAAAAATGGTCAATATTGATGAAATTTTAACATTTAATCTTTTGACTTTAAATGACGGTTGGATGTGAGTTATTACTTTTTCAACTAAAATAAGTGTGTTTAAAGTCATTTCTGTGCCTGAAATTGGTCAAAATTGAAGATTTTGAGTAAGCAAAACTCTGTAAAAATGGCAGTTTTGGTCACTGTGAGGGTTTAAAAAGTGGTTATTCAACATGAGGCCTGATCCAAATGACATTTTGAATCATTTTTGGTAGAGTCCAAAAAATCAATTTTCTGATGAAAAACGATGACCCCGGACCAGTCGAACGTTGAAAAAATAGTCAATATTGATGAAATTTTAACATTTAATCTTTTGACTTTAAATGACGGTTGGATGTGAGTTATTACTTTTTCAACTAAAATAAGTGTGTTTAAAGTCATTTCTGTGCCTGAAATTGGTCAAAATTGAAGATTTTGAGTAAGAAAAACTCTGTAAAAATGGCAATTTTGGTCACTGTGAGGGTTTAAAAAGTGGTTATTCAACATGAGGCCCGATCCAAATGACATTTTGAATCATTTTTGGTAGAGTCCAAAAAATCAATTTTCTGATGAAAAACGATGACCCCGGACCAGTCGAACGTTGAAAAAATGGTCAATATTGATGAAATTTTAATATTTAATGTTTTCACTTTAAATGACGGTTGGATGTGAGTTATTACTTTTTCAACTAAAATAAGTGTGTTTAAAGTCATTTCTGTGCCTGAAATTGGTCAAAATTGAAGAATTTGAGTAAGCAAAACTCTGTAAAAATGGCAGTTTTGGTCACTGTGAGGGTTTAAAAAGTGGTTATTCAACATAAGGCCTGATCCAAATGACATTTTGAATCATTTTTGGTAGAGTCCAAAAAATCAATTTTCTGATGAAAAACGATGACCCCGGACCAGTCGAACGTTGAAAAAATGGTCAATATTGATGAAATTTTAACATTTAATCTTTTGACTTTAAATGACGGTTGGATGTGAGTTATTACTTTTTCAACTACAATAAGTGTGTTTAAAGTCATTTCTGTGCCTGAAATTGGTCAAAATTGAAGATTTTGAGTAAGCAAAACTCTGCAAAAATGGCAATTTTGGTCACTGTGAGGGTTTAAAAAGTGGTTATTCAACATGAGGCCCGATCCAAATGACATTTTGAATCATTTTTGGTAGAGTCCAAAAAATCAATTTTCTGATGAAAAACGATGACCCCGGACCAGTCGAACGTTGAAAAAATGGTCAATATTGATGAAATTTTAACATTTAATCTTTTGACTTTAAATGACGGTTGGATGTGAGTTATTACTTTTTCAACTACAATAAGTGTGTTTAAAGTCATTTCTGTGCCTGAAATTGGTCAAAATTGAAGATTTTGAGTAAGCAAAACTCTGCAAAAATGGCAATTTTGGTCACTGTGAGGGTTTAAAAAGTGGTTATTCAACATGAGGCCCGATCCAAATGACATTTTGAATCATTTTTGGTAGAGTCCAAAAAATCAATTTTCTGATGAAAAACGATGACCCCGGACCAGTCGAACGTTGAAAAAATGGTCAATATTGATGAAATTTTAACATTTAATCTTTTGACTTTAAATGACGGTTGGATGTGAGTTATTACTTTTTCAACTACAATAAGTGTGTTTAAAGTCATTTCTGTGCCTGAAATTG
The DNA here is from genome assembly GCF_964263255.1 of Lissotriton vulgaris. Taxonomy (NCBI): domain Eukaryota; kingdom Metazoa; phylum Chordata; class Amphibia; order Caudata; family Salamandridae; genus Lissotriton; species Lissotriton vulgaris. The sequence goes on from NW_028252894.1 coordinate 205,738, forward strand.
GTCAAAATTGAAGATTTTGAGTAAGCAAAACTCTGCAAAAATGGCAATTTTGGTCACTGTGAGGGTTTAAAAAGTGGTTATTCAACATGAGGCCCGATCCAAATGACATTTTGAATCATTTTTGGTAGAGTCCAAAAAATCAATTTTCTGATGAAAAACGATGACCCCGGACCAGTCGAACGTTGAAAAAATGGTCAATATTGATGAAATTTTAACATTTAATCTTTTGACTTTAAATGACGGTTGGATGTGAGTTATTACTTTTTCAACTAAAATAAGTGTGTTTAAAGTCATTTCTGTGCCTGAAATTGGTCAAAATTGAAGAATTTGAGTAAGCAAAACTCTGTAAAAATGGCAGTTTTGGTCACTGTGAGGGTTTAAAAAGTGGTTATTCAACATAAGGCCTGATCCAAATGACATTTTGAATCATTTTTGGTAGAGTCCAAAAAATCAATTTTCTGATGAAAAACGATGACCCCGGACCAGTCGAACGTTGAAAAAATGGTCAATATTGATGAAATTTTAACATTTAATCTTTTGACTTTAAATGACGGTTGGATGTGAGTTATTACTTTTTCAACTACAATAAGTGTGTTTAAAGTCATTTCTGTGCCTGAAATTGGTCAAAATTGAAGATTTTGAGTAAGCAAAACTCTGCAAAAATGGCAATTTTGGTCACTGTGAGGGTTTAAAAAGTGGTTATTCAACATGAGGCCCGATCCAAATGACATTTTGAATCATTTTTGGTAGAGTCCAAAAAATCAATTTTCTGATGAAAAACGATGACCCCGGACCAGTCGAACGTTGAAAAAATGGTCAATATTGATGAAATTTTAACATTTAATCTTTTGACTTTAAATGACGGTTGGATGTGAGTTATTACTTTTTCAACTAAAATAAGTGTGTTTAAAGTCATTTCTGTGCCTGAAATTGGTCAAAATTGAAGATTTTGAGTAAGCAAAACTCTGCAAAAATGGCAATTGTGGTCACTGTGAGGGTTTAAAAAGTGGTTATTCAACATGAGGCCCGATCCAAATGACATTTTGAATCATTTTTGGTAGAGTCCAAAAAATCAATTTTCTGATGAAAAACGATGACCCCGGACCAGTCGAACGTTGAAAAAATGGTCAATATTGATGAAATTTTAACATTTAATCTTTTGACTTTAAATGACGGTTGGATGTGAGTTATTACTTTTTCAACTAAAATAATTGTGTTTAAAGTCATTTCTGTGCCTGAAATTGGTCAAAATTGAAGATTTTGAGTAAGCAAAACTCTGTAAAAATGGCAGTTTTGGTCACTGTGAGGGTTTAAAAAGTGGTTATTCAACATGAGGCCTGATCCAAATGACATTTTGAATCATTTTTGGTAGAGTCCAAAAAATCCATTTTCTGATGAAAAACGATGACCCCGGACCAGTCGAACGTTGAAAAAATGGTCAATATTGATGAAATTTTAATATTTAATCTTTTCACTTTAAATGACGGTTGGATGTGAGTTATTACTTTTTCAACTAAAATAAGTGTGTTTAAAGTCATTTCTGTGCCTGAAATTGGTCAAAATAGAAGATTTTGAGTAAGCAAAACTCTGTAAAAATGGCAATTTTGGTCACTGTGAGGGTTTAAAAAGTGGTTATTCAACATGAGGCCCGATCCAAATGACATTTTGAATCATTTTTGGTAGAGTCCAAAAAATCAATTTTCTGATGAAAAACGATGACCCCGGACCAGTCGAACGTTGAAAAAATAGTCAATATTGATGAAATTTTAACATTTAATCTTTTGACTTTAAATGACGGTTGGATGTGAGTTATTACTTTTTCAACTAAAATAAGTGTGTTTAAAGTCATTTCTGTGCCTGAAATTGGTCAAAATTGAAGATTTTGAGTAAGCAAAACTCTGTAAAAATGGCAATTTTGGTCACTGTGAGGGTTTAAAAAGTGGTTATTCAACATGAGGCCCGATCCAAATGACATTTTGAATCATTTTTGGTAGAGTCCAAAAAATCAATTTTCTGATGAAAAACGATGACCCCGGACCAGTCGAACGTTGAAAAAATGGTCAATATTGATGAAATTTTAACATTTAATCTTTTGACTTTAAATGACGGTTGGATGTGAGTTATTACTTTTTCACCTAAAATAAGTGTGTTTAAAGTCATTTCTGTGCCTGAAATTGGTCAAAATTGAAGATTTTGAGTAAGCAAAACTCTGCAAAAATGGCAATTTTGGTCACTGCGAGGGTTTAAAAAGTGGTTATTCAACATGAGGCCCGATCCAAATGACATTTTGAATCATTTTTGGTAGAGTCCAAAAAATCAATTTTCTGATGAAAAACGATGACCCCGGACCAGTCGAACGTTGAAAAAATGGTCAATATTGATGAAATTTTAACATTTAATCTTTTGACTTTAAATGACGGTTGGATGTGAGTTATTACTTTTTCAACTAAAATAAGTGTTTTTAAAGTCATTTCTGTGCCTGAAATTGGTCAAAATTGAAGATTTTGAGTAAGCAAAACTCTGTAAAAATGGCAGTTTTTGTCACTGTGAGGGTTTAAAAAGTGGTTATTCAACATGAGGCCTGATCCAAATGACATTTTGAATCATTTTTGGTAGAGTCCAAAAAATCAATTTTCTGATGAAAAACGATGACCCCGGACCAGTCGAACGTTGAAAAAATGGTCAATATTGATGAAATTTTAACATTTAATCTTTTGACTTTAAATGACGGTTGGATGTCAGTTATTACTTTTTCAACTAAAATAAGTGTGTTTAAAGTCATTTCTGTGCCTGAAATTGGTCAAAATTGAAGATTTTGAGTAAGCAAAACTCTGTAAAAATGGGAATTTTGGTCACTGTGAGGGTTTAAAAAGTGGTTATTCAACATGAGGCCCGATCCAAATGACATTTTGAATCATTTTTGGTAGAGTCCAAAAAATCAATTTTCTGATGAAAAACGATGACCCCGGACCAGTCGAACGTTGAAAAAATGGTCAATATTGATGAAATTTTAACATTTAATCTTTTGACTTTAAATGACGGTTGGATGTGAGTTATTACTTTTTCAACTAAAATAAGTGTGTTTAAAGTCATTTCTGTGCCTGAAATTGGTCAAAATTGAAGATTTTGAGTAAGCAAAACTCTGCAAAAATGGCAATTTTGGTCACTGTGAGGGTTTAAAAAGTGGTTATTCAACATGAGGCCCGATCCAAATGACATTTTGAATCATTTTTGGTAGAGTCCAAAAAATCAATTTTCTGATGAAAAACGATGACCCCGGACCAGTCGAACGTTGAAAAAAAGGTCAATATTGATGAAATTTTAACATTTAATCTTTTGACTTTAAATGACGGTTGGATGTGAGTTATTACTTTTTCAACTAAAATAAGTGTGTTTAAAGTCATTTCTGTGCCTGAAATTGGTCAAAATTGAAGATTTTGAGTAAGCAAAACTCTGTAAAAATGGCAATTTTGGTCACTGTGAGGGTTTAAAAAGTGGTTATTCAACATGAGGCCCGATCCAAATGACATTTTGAATCATTGTTGGTAGAGTCCAAAAAATCCATTTTCTGATGAAAAACGATGACCCCGGACCAGTCGAACGTTGAAAAAATGGTCAATATTGATGAAATTTTAACATTTAATCTTTTGACTTTAAATGACGGTTGGATGTGAGTTATTACTTTTTCAACTAAAATAAGTGTGTTTAAAGTCATTTCTGTGCCTGAAATTGGTCAAAATTGAAGATTTTGAGTAAGCAAAACTCTGTAAAAATGGCAGTTTTGGTCACTGTGAGGGTTTAAAAAGTGGTTATTCAACATGAGGCCTGATCCAAATGACATTTTGAATCATTTTTGGTAGAGTCCAAAAAATCAATTTTCTGATGAAAAACGATGACCCCGGACCAGTCGAACGTTGAAAAAATAGTCAATATTGATGAAATTTTAACATTTAATCTTTTGACTTTAAATGACGGTTGGATGTGAGTTATTACTTTTTCAACTAAAATAAGTGTGTTTAAAGTCATTTCTGTGCCTGAAATTGGTCAAAATTGAAGATTTTGAGTAAGCAAAACTCTGTAAAAATGGCAATTTTGGTCACTGTGAGGGTTTAAAAAGTGGTTATTCAACATGAGGCCCGATCCAAATGACATTTTGAATCATTTTTGGTAGAGTCCAAAAAATCAATTTTCTGATGAAAAACGATGACCCCGGACCAGTCGAACGTTGAAAAAATGGTCAATATTGATGAAATTTTAATATTTAATGTTTTCACTTTAAATGACGGTTGGATGTGAGTTATTACTTTTTCAACTAAAATAAGTGTGTTTAAAGTCATTTCTGTGCCTGAAATTGGTCAAAATTGAAGAATTTGAGTAAGCAAAACTCTGTAAAAATGGCAGTTTTGGTCACTGTGAGGGTTTAAAAAGTGGTTATTCAACATAAGGCCTGATCCAAATGACATTTTGAATCATTTTTGGTAGAGTCCAAAAAATCAATTTTCTGATGAAAAACGATGACCCCGGACCAGTCGAACGTTGAAAAAATGGTCAATATTGATGAAATTTTAACATTTAATCTTTTGACTTTAAATGACGGTTGGATGTGAGTTATTACTTTTTCAACTACAATAAGTGTGTTTAAAGTCATTTCTGTGCCTGAAATTGGTCAAAATTGAAGATTTTGAGTAAGCAAAACTCTGCAAAAATGGCAATTTTGGTCACTGTGAGGGTTTAAAAAGTGGTTATTCAACATGAGGCCCGATCCAAATGACATTTTGAATCATTTTTGGTAGAGTCCAAAAAATCAATTTTCTGATGAAAAACGATGACCCCGGACCAGTCGAACGTTGAAAAAATGGTCAATATTGATGAAATTTTAACATTTAATCTTTTGACTTTAAATGACGGTTGGATGTGAGTTATTACTTTTTCAACTACAATAAGTGTGTTTAAAGTCATTTCTGTGCCTGAAATTGGTCAAAATTGAAGATTTTGAGTAAGCAAAACTCTGCAAAAATGGCAATTTTGGTCACTGTGAGGGTTTAAAAAGTGGTTATTCAACATGAGGCCCGATCCAAATGACATTTTGAATCATTTTTGGTAGAGTCCAAAAAATCAATTTTCTGATGAAAAACGATGACCCCGGACCAGTCGAACGTTGAAAAAATGGTCAATATTGATGAAATTTTAATATTTAATGTTTTCACTTTAAATGACGGTTGGATGTGAGTTATTACTTTTTCACCTAAAATAAGTGTGTTTAAAGTCATTTCTGTGCCTGAAATTGGTCAAAATTGAAGATTTTGAGTAAGCAAAACTCTGCAAAAATGGCAATTTTGGTCACTGCGAGGGTTTAAAAAGTGGTTATTCAACATGAGGCCCGATCCAAATGACATTTTGAATCATTTTTGGTAGAGTCCAAAAAATCAATTTTCTGATGAAAAACGATGACCCCGGACCAGTCGAACGTTGAAAAAATGGTCAATATTGATGAAATTTTAACATTTAATCTTTTGACTTTAAATGACGGTTGGATGTGAGTTATTACTTTTTCAACTAAAATAAGTGTGTTTAAAGTCATTTCTGTGCCTGAAATTGGTCAAAATTGAAGATTTTGAGTAAGCAAAACTCTGTAAAAATGGCAGTTTTTGTCACTGTGAGGGTTTAAAAAGTGGTTATTCAACATGAGGCCTGATCCAAATAACATTTTGAATCATTTTTGGTAGAGTCCAAAAAATCAATTTTCTGATGAAAAACGATGACCCCGGACCAGTCGAACGTTGAAAAAATGGTCAAAATTGATGAAATTTTAACATTTAATCTTTTGACTTTAAATGACGGTTGGATGTGAGTTATTACTTTTTCAACTACAATAAGTGTGTTTAAAGTCATTTCTGTGCCTGAAATTGGTCAAAATTGAAGATTTTGAGTAAGCAAAACTCTGCAAAAATGGCAATTTTGGTCACTGTGAGGGTTTAAAAAGTGGTTATTCAACATGAGGCCCGATCCAAATGACATTTTGAATCATTTTTGGTAGAGTCCAAAAAATCAATTTTCTGATGAAAAACGATGACCCCGGACCAGTCGAACGTTGAAAAAATGGTCAATATTGATGAAATTTTAACATTTAATCTTTTGACTTTAAATGACGGTTGGATGTGAGTTATTACTTTTTCAACTAAAATAAGTGTGTTTAAAGTCATTTCTGTGCCTGAAATTGGTCAAAATTGAAGATTTTGAGTAAGCAAAACTCTGTAAAAATGGCAGTTTTGGTCACTGTGAGGGTTTAAAAAGTGGTTGTTCAACATGAGGCCTGATCCAAATGACATTTTGAATCATTTTTGGTAGAGTCCAAAAAATCAATTTTCTGATGAAAAACGATGACCCCGGACCAGTCGAACGTTGAAAAAATGGTCAATATTGATGAAATTTTAACATTTAATCTTTTGACTTTAAATGACGGTTGGATGTCAGTTATTACTTTTTCAACTAAAATAAGTGTGTTTAAAGTCATTTCTGTGCCTGAAATTGGTCAAAATTGAAGATTTTGAGTAAGCAAAACTCTGTAAAAATGGGAATTTTGGTCACTGTGAGGGTTTAAAAAGTGTTTATTCAACATGAGGCCCGATCCAAATGACATTTTGAATCATTTTTGGTAGAGTCCAAAAAATCAATTTTCTGATGAAAAACGATGACCCCGGACCAGTCGAACGTTGAAAAAAAGGTCAATATTGATGAAATTTTAACATTTAATCTTTTGACTTTAAATGACGGTTGGATGTGAGTTATTACTTTTTCAACTAAAATAAGTGTGTTTAAAGTCATTTCTGTGCCTGGAATTGGTCAAAATTGAAGATTTTGAGTAAGCAAAACTCTGTAAAAATGGCAGTTTTGGTCACTGTGAGGGTTTAAAAAGTGGTTATTCAACATGAGGCCTGATCCAAATGACATTTTGAATCATTTTTGGTAGAGTCCAAAAAATCAATTTTCTGATGAAAAACGATGACCCCGGACCAGTCGAACATTGAAAAAATGGTCAATATTGATGAAATTTTAATATTTAATCTTTTCACTTTAAATGACGGTTGGATGTGAGTTATTGCTTTTTCAACTAAAATAAGTGTGTTTAAAGTCATTTCTGTGCCTGAAATTGGTCAAAATTGAAGATTTTGAGTAAGCAAAACTCTGTAAAAATGGCAATTTTGGTCACTGTGAGGGTTTAAAAAGTGGTTATTCAACATGAGGCCCGATCCAAATGACATTTTGAATCATTTTTGGTAGAGTCCAAAAAATCCATTTTCTGATGAAAAACGATGACCCGGGACCAGTCGAACGTTGAAAAAATGGTCAATATTGATGAAATTTTAACATTTAATCTTTTGACTTTAAATGACGGTTGGATGTGAGTTATTACTTTTTCAACTAAAATAAGTGTGTTTAAAGTCATTTCTGTGCCTGAAATTGGTCAAAATTGAAGATTTTGAGTAAGCAAAACTCTGTAAAAATGGCAAATTTGGTCACTGTGAGGGTTTAAAAAGTGGTTATTCAACATGAGGCCCGATCCAAATGACATTTTGAATCATTTTTGGTAGAGTCCAAAAAATCAATTTTCTGATGAAAAACGATGACCCCGGACCAGTCGAACGTTGAAAAAATGGTCAATATTGATGAAATTTTAACATTTAATCTTTTGACTTTAATTGACGGTTGGATGTGAGTTATTACTTTTTCAACTAAAATAAGTGTGTTTAAAGTCATTTCTGTGCCTGAAATTGGTCAAAATTGAAGATTTTGAGTAAGCAAAACTCTGTAAAAATGGCAATTTTGGTCACTGTGAGGGTTTAAAAAGTGGTTATTGAACATGAGGCCCGATCCAAATGACATTTTGAATCATTTTTGGTAGAGTCCAAAAAATCAATTTTCTGATGAAAAACGATGACCCCGGACCAGTCGAACGTTGAAAAAATGGTCAATATTGATGAAATTTTAACATTTAATCTTTTGACTTTAAATGACGGTTGGATGTGAGTTATTACTTTTTCAACTAAAATAAGTGTGTTTAAAGTCATTTCTGTGCCTGAAATTGGTCAAAATTGAAGATTTTGAGTAAGCAAAACTCTGCAAAAATGGCAATTTTGGTCACTGTGAGGGTTTAAAAAGTGGTTATTCAACATGAGGCCCGATCCAAATGACATTTTGAATCATTTTTGGTAGAGTCCAAAAAATCAATTTTCTGATGAAAAACGATGACCCCGGACCAGTCGAACGTTGAAAAAATGGTCAATATTGATGAAATTTTAACATTTAATCTTTTGACTTTAAATGACGGTTGGATGTGAGTTATTACTTTTTCAACTAAAATAAGTGTGTTTAAAGTCATTTCTGTGCCTGAAATTGGTCAAAATTGAAGATTTTGAGTAAGCAAAACTCTGCAAAAATGGCAATTTTGGTCACTGTGAGGGTTTAAAAAGTGGTTATTCAACATGAGGCCCGATCCAAATGACATTTTGAATCATTTTTGGTAGAGTCCAAAAAATCAATTTTCTGATGAAAAACGATGACCCCGGACCAGTCGAACGTTGAAAAAATGGTCAATATTGATGAAATTTTAACATTTAATCTTTTGACTTTAATTGATGGTTGGATGTGAGTTATTACTTTTTCAACTAAAATAAGTGTGTTTAAAGTCATTTCTGTGCCTGAAATTGGTCAAAATTGAAGATTTTGAGTAAGCAAAACTCTGTAAAAATGGCAATTTTGGTCACTGTGAGGGTTTAAAAAGTGGTTATTCAACATGAGGCCCGATCCAAATGACATTTTGAATCATTTTTGGTAGAGTCCAAAAAATCAATTTTCTGATGAAAAACGATGACCCCGGACCAGTCGAACGTTGAAAAAATGGTCAATATTGATGAAATTTTAACATTTAATCTTTTGACTTTAAATGACGGTTGGATGTGAGTTATTACTTTTTCAACTAAAATAAGTGTGTTTAAAGTCATTTCTGTGCCTGAAATTGGTCAAAATTGAAGATTTTGAGTAAGCAAAACTCTGCAAAAATGGCAATTTTGGTCACTGTGAGGGTTTAAAAAGTGGTTATTCAACATGAGGCCCGATCCAAATGACATTTTGAATCATTTTTGGTAGAGTCCAAAAAATCAATTTTCTGATGAAAAACGATGACCCCGGACCAGTCGAACGTTGAAAAAATGGTCAATATTGATGAAATTTTAACATTTAATCTTTTGACTTTAAATGACGGTTGGATGTGAGTTATTACTTTTTCAACTAAAATAAGTGTGTTTAAAGTCATTTCTGTGCCTGAAATTGGTCAAAATTGAAGATTTTGAGTAAGCAAAACTCTGCAAAAATGGCAATTTTGGTCACTGTGAGGGTTTAAAAAGTGGTTATTCAACATGAGGCCCGATCCAAATGACATTTTGAATCATTTTTGGTAGAGTCCAAAAAATCAATTTTCTGATGAAAAACAATGACCCCGGACCAGTCGAACGTTGAAAAAATGGTCAATATTGATGAAATTTTAACATTTAATCTTTTGACTTTAAATGACGGTTGGATATGAGTTATTACTTTTTCAACTAAAATAAGTGTGTTTAAAGTCGTTTCTGTGCCTGAAATTGGTCAAAATTGAAGATTTTGAGTAAGCAAAACTCTGCAAAAATGGCAATTTTGGTCACTGTGAGGGTTTAAAAAGTGGTTATTCAACATGAGGCCCGATCCAAATGACATTTTGAATCATTTTTGGTAGAGTCCAAAAAATCAATTTTCTGATGAAAAACGATGACCCCGGACCAGTCGAACGTTGAGAAAATGGTCAAGATTGATGAAATTTTAACATTTAATCTTTTGACTTTAAATGACGGTTGGATGTGAGTTATTACTTTTTCAACTAAAATAAGTGTGTTTAAAGTCATTTCTGTGCCTGAAATTGGTCAAAATTGAAGATTTTGAGTAAGCAAAACTCTGTAAAAATGGCAATTTTGGTCACTGTGAGGGTTTAAAAAGTGGTTATTCAACATGAGGCCCGATCCAAATGACATTTTGAATCATTTTTGGTAGAGTCCAAAAAATCAATTTTCTGATGAAAAACGATGACCCCGGACCAGTCGAACGTTGAAAAAATGGTCAATATTGATGAAATTTTAACATTTAATCTTTTGACTTTAAATGACGGTTGGATGTGAGTTATTACTTTTTCAACTAAAATACGTGTGTTTAAAGTCATTTCTGTGCCTGAAATTGGTCAAAATTGAAGATTTTGAGTAAGCAAAACTCTGTAAAAATGGCAATTTTGGTCACTGTGAGGGTTTAAAAAGTGGTTATTCAACATGAGGCCCGATCCAAATGACATTTTGAATCATTTTTGGTAGAGTCCAAAAAATCAATTTTCTGATGAAAAACGATGACCCCGGACCAGTCGAACGTTGAAAAAATGGTCAATATTGAAAAAATTTTAACATTTAATCTTTTGACTTTAAATGACGGTTGGATGTGAGTTATTACTTTTTCAACTAAAATAAGTGTGTTTAAAGTCATTTCTGTGCCTGAAATTGGTCAAAATTGAAGATTTTGAGTAAGCAAAACTCTGCAAAAATGGCAATTTTGGTCACTGTGAGGGTTTAAAAAGTGGTTATTCAACATGAGGCCCGATCCAAATGACATTTTGAATCATTTTTGGTAGAGTCCAAAAAATCAATTTTCTGATGAAAAACGATGACCCCGGACCAGTCGAACGTTGAAAAAATGGTCAATATTGATGAAATTTTAACATTTAATCTTTTGACTTTAAATGACGGTTGGATGTGAGTTATTACTTTTTGAACTAAAATAAGTGTGTTTAAAGTCATTTCTGTGCCTGAAATTGGTCAAAATTGAAGATTTTGAGTAAGCAAAACTCTGCAAAAATGGCAATTTTGGTCAATGTGAGGGTTTAAAAAGTGGTTATTCAACATGAGGCCCGATCCAAATGACATTTTGAATCATTTTTGGTAGAGTCCAAAAAATCAATTTTCTGATGAAAAACGATGACCCCGGACCAGTAGAACGTTGAAAAAATGGTCAATATTGATGAAATTTTAACATTTAATCTTTTGACTTTAAATGACGGTTGGATGTGAGTTATTACTTTTTCAACTAAAATAAGTGTGTTTAAAGTCATTTCTGTGCCTGAAATTGGTCAAAATTGAAGATTTTGAGTAAGCAAAACTCTGTAAAAATGGCAGTTTTGGTCACTGTGCGGGTTTAAAAAGTGGTTATTCAACATGAGGCCCGATCCAAATGACATTTTGAATCATTTTTGGTAGAGTCCAAAAAATCAATTTTCTGATGAAAAACGATGACCCCGGACCAGTCGAACGTTGAAAAAATGGTCAATATTGATGAAATTTTAACATTTAATCTTTTGACTTTAAATGACGGTTGGATGTGAGTTATTACTTTTTCAACTAAAATAAGTGTGTTTAAAGTCATTTCTGTGCCTGAAATTAGTCAAAATTGAAGATTTTGAGTAAGCAAAACTCTGTAAAAATGGCAATTTTGGTCACTGTGAGGGTTTAAAAAGTGGTTATTCAACATGAGGCCCGATCCAAATGACATTTTGAATCATTTTTGGTAGAGTCCAAAAAATCAATTTTCTGATGAAAAACGATGACCCCGGACCAGTCGAACGTTGAAAAAATGGTCAATATTGATGAAATTTTAATATTTAATCTTTTCACTTTAAATGACGGTTGGATGTGAGTTATTACTTTTTCAACTAAAATAAGTGTGTTTAAAGTCATTTCTGTGCCTGAAATTGGTCAAAATTGAAGATTTTGAGTAAGCAAAACTCTGTAAAAATGGCAATTTTGGTCACTGTGAGGGTTTAAAAAGTGGTTATTCAACATGAGGCCCGATCCAAATGACATTTTGAATCATTTTTGGTAGAGTCCAAAAAATCAATTTTCTGATGAAAAACGATGACCCCGGACCACTCGAACGTTGAAAAAATGGTCAATATTGATGAAATTTTAACATTTAATCTTTTGACTTTAAATGACGGTTGGATGTGAGTTATTACTTTTTCAACTAAAATAAGTGTGTTTAAAGTCATTTCTGTGCCTGAAATTGGTCAAAATTGAAAATTTTGAGTAAGCAAAACTCTGTAAAAATGGCAATTTTGGACACTGTGAGGGTTTAAAAAGTGGTTATTCAACATGAGGCCCGATCCAAATGACATTTTGAATCATTTTTGGTAGAGTCCAAAAAATCAATTTTCTGATGAAAAACGATGACCCCGGACCAGTCGAACGTTGAAAAAATGGTCAATATTGATGAAATTTTAACATTTAATCTTTTGACTTTAAATGACGGTTGGATGTGAGTTATTACTTTTTCAACTAAAATAAGTGTGTTTAAAGTCATTTCTGTGCCTGAAATTGGTCAAAATTGAAGATTTTGAGTAAGCAAAACTCTGTAAAAATGGCAATTTTGGTCACTGTGAGGGTTTAAAAAGTGGTTATTCAACATGAGGCCCGATCCAAATGACATTTTGAATCATTTTTGGTAGAGTCCAAAAAATCAATTTTCTGATGAAAAACGATGACCCCGGACCACTCGAACGTTGAAAAAATGGTCAATATTGATGAAATTTTAACATTTAATCTTTTGACTTTAAATGACGGTTGGATGTGAGTTATTACTTTTTCAACTAAAATAAGTGTGTTTAAAGTCATTTCTGTGCCTGAAATTGGTCAAAATTGAAAATTTTGAGTAAGCAAAACTCTGTAAAAATGGCAATTTTGGACACTGTGAGGGTTTAAAAAGTGGTTATTCAACATGAGGCCCGATCCAAATGACATTTTGAATCATTTTTGGTAGAGTCCAAAAAATCAATTTTCTGATGAAAAACGATGACCCCGGACCAGTCGAACGTTGAAAAAATGGTCAATATTGATGAAATTTTAACATTTAATCTTTTGACTTTAAATGACGGTTGGATGTGAGTTATTACTTTTTCAACTAAAATAAGTGTGTTTAAAGTCATTTCTGTGCCTGAAATTGGTCAAAATTGAAGATTTTGAGTAAGCAAAACTCTGTAAAAATGGCAGTTTTGGTCACTGTGAGGGATTAAAAAGTGGTTATTCAACATGAGGCCTGATCCAAATGACATTTTGAATCATTTTTGGTAGAGTCCAAAAAATCAATTTTCTGATGAAAAACGATGACCCCGGACCAGTCGAACGTTGAAAAAATGGTCAATATTGATGAAATTTTAACATTTAATCTTTTGACTTTAAATGACGGTTGGATGTGAGTTATTACTTTTTCAACTAAAATAAGTGTGTTTAAAGTCATTTCTGTGCCTGAAATTGGTCAAAATTGAAGATTTTGAGTAAGCAAAACTCTGTAAAAATGGCAATTTTGGTCACTGTGAGGGTTTAAAAAGTGGTTATTCAACATGAGGCCCGATCCAAATGACATTTTGAATCATTTTTGGTAGAGTCCAAAAAATCAATTTTCTGATGAAAAACGATGACCCCGGACCAGTCGAACATTGAAAAAATGGTCAATATTGATGAAATTTTAATATTTAATCTTTTCACTTTAAATGACGGTTGGATGTGAGTTATTACTTTTTCAACTAAAATAAGTGTGTTTAAAGTCATTTCTGTGCCTGAAATTGGTCAAAATTGAAGATTTTGAGTAAGCAAAACTCTGTAAAAATGGCAATTTTGGTCACTGTGAGGGTTTAAAAAGTGGTTATTCAACATGAGGCCCGATCCAAATGACATTTTGAATCATTTTTGGTAGAGTCCAAAAAATCCATTTTCTGATGAAAAACGATGACCCGGACCAGTCGAAGGTTGAAAAAATGGTCAATATTGATGAAATTTTAACATTTAATCTTTTGACTTTAAATGACGGTTGGATGTGAGTTATTACTTTTCAACTAAAATAAGTGTGTTTAAAGTCATTTCTGTGCCTGAAATTGGTCAAAATTGAAGATTTTGAGTAAGCAAAACTCTGTAAAAATGGCAGTTTTGGTCACTGTGAGGGATTAAAAAGTGGTTATTCAACATGAGGCCTGATCCAAATGACATTTTGAATCATTTTTGGTAGAGTCCAAAAAATCAATTTTCTGATGAAAAACGATGACCCCGGACCAGTCGAACGTTGAAAAAATGGTCAATATTGATGAAATTTTAATATTTAATCTTTTCACTTTAAATGACGGTTGGATGTGAGTTATTACTTTTTCAACTAAAATAAGTGTGTTTAAAGTCATTTCTGTGCCTGAAATTGGTCAAAATTGAAGATTTTGAGTAAGCAAAACTCTGTAAAAATGGCAATTTTGGTCACTGTGAGGGTTTAAAAAGTGGTTATTCAACATGAGGCCCGATCCAAATGACATTTTGAATCATTTTTGGTAGAGTCCAAAAATCAATTTTCTGATGAAAAACGATGACCCCGGACCAGTCGAACGTTGAAAAAATGGTCAATATTGATGAAATTTTAACATTTAATCTTTTGACTTTAAATGACGGTTGGATGTGAGTTATTACTTTTTCAACTAAAATACGTGTGTTTAAAGTCATTTCTGTGCCTGAAATTGGTCAAAATTGAAGATTTTGAGTAAGCAAAACTCTGTAAAAATGGCAATTTTGGTCACTGTGAGGGTTTAAAAAGTGGTTATTCAACATGAGGCCCGATCCAAATGACATTTTGAATCATTTTTGGTAGAGTCCAAAAAATCAATTTTCTGATGAAAAACGATGACCCCGGACCAGTCGAACGTTGAAAAAATGGTCAATATTGAAAAAATTTTAACATTTAATCTTTTGACTTTAAATGACGGTTGGATGTGAGTTATTACTTTTTCAACTAAAATAAGTGTGTTTAAAGTCATTTCTGTGCCTGAAATTGGTCAAAATTGAAGATTTTGAGTAAGCAAAACTCTGCAAAAATGGCAATTTTGGTCACTGTGAGGGTTTAAAAAGTGGTTATTCAACATGAGGCCCGATCCAAATGACATTTTGAATCATTTTTGGTAGAGTCCAAAAAATCAATTTTCTGATGAAAAACGATGACCCCGGACCAGTCGAACGTTGAAAAAATGGTCAATATTGATGAAATTTTAACATTTAATCTTTTGACTTTAAATGACGGTTGGATGTGAGTTATTACTTTTTCAACTAAAATAAGTGTGTTTAAAGTCATTTCTGTGCCTGAAATTGGTCAAAATTGAAGATTTTGAGTAAGCAAAACTCTGCAAAAATGGCAATTTTGGTCAATGTGAGGGTTTAAAAAAGTGGTTATTCAACATGAGGCCCGATCCAAATGACATTTTGAATCATTTTTGGTAGAGTCCAAAAAATCAATTTTCTGATGAAAAACGATGACCCCGGACCAGTAGAACGTTGAAAAAATGGTCAATATTGATGAAATTTTAACATTTAATCTTTTGACTTTAAATGACGGTTGGATGTGAGTTATTACTTTTTCAACTAAAATAAGTGTGTTTAAAGTCATTTCTGTGCCTGAAATTGGTCAAAATTGAAGATTTTGAGTAAGCAAAACTCTGTAAAAATGGCAGTTTTGGTCACTGTGCGGGTTTAAAAAGTGGTTATTCAACATGAGGCCCGATCCAAATGACATTTTGAATCATTTTTGGTAGAGTCCAAAAAATCAATTTTCTGATGAAAAACGATGACCCCGGACCAGTCGAACGTTGAAAAAATGGTCAATATTGATGAAATTTTAACATTTAATCTTTTGACTTTAAATGACGGTTGGATGTGAGTTATTACTTTTTCAACTAAAATAAGTGTGTTTAAAGTCATTTCTGTGCCTGAAATTAGTCAAAATTGAAGATTTTGAGTAAGCAAAACTCTGTAAAAATGGCAATTTTGGTCACTGTGAGGGTTTAAAAAGTGGTTATTCAACATGAGGCCCCGATCCAAATGACATTTTGAATCATTTTTGGTAGAGTCCAAAAAATCAATTTTCTGATGAAAAACGATGACCCCCGGACCAGTCGAACGTTGAAAAAATGGTCAATATTGATGAAATTTTAATATTAATCTTTTCACTTTAAATGACGGTTGGATGTGAGTTATTACTTTTTCAACTAAAATAAGTGTGTTTAAAGTCATTTCTGTGCCTGAAATTGGTCAAAATTGAAGATTTTGAGTAAGCAAAACTCTGTAAAAATGGCAATTTTGGTCACTGTGAGGGTTTAAAAAGTGGTTATTCAACATGAGGCCCGATCCAAATGACATTTTGAATCATTTTTGGTAGAGTCCAAAAAATCAATTTTCTGATGAAAAACGATGACCCCGGACCACTCGAACGTTGAAAAAATGGTCAATATTGATGAAATTTTAACATTTAATCTTTTGACTTTAAATGACGGTTGGATGTGAGTTATTACTTTTTCAACTAAAATAAGTGTGTTTAAAGTCATTTCTGTGCCTGAAATTGGTCAAAATTGAAAATTTTGAGTAAGCAAAACTCTGTAAAAATGGCAATTTTGGACACTGTGAGGGTTTAAAAAGTGGTTATTCAACATGAGGCCCGATCCAAATGACATTTTGAATCATTTTTGGTAGAGTCCAAAAAATCAATTTTCTGATGAAAAACGATGACCCCGGACCAGTCGAACGTTGAAAAATGGTCAATATTGATGAAATTTTAACATTTAATCTTTTGACTTTAAATGACGGTTGGATGTGAGTTATTACTTTTTCAACTAAAATAAGTGTGTTTAAAGTCATTTCTGTGCCTGAAATTGGTCAAAATTGAAGATTTTGAGTAAGCAAAACTCTGTAAAAATGGCAGTTTTGGTCACTGTGAGGGATTAAAAAGTGGTTATTCAACATGAGGCCTGATCCAAATGACATTTTGAATCATTTTTGGTAGAGTCCAAAAAATCAATTTTCTGATGAAAAACGATGACCCCGGACCAGTCGAACGTTGAAAAAATGGTCAATATTGATGAAATTTTAACATTTAATCTTTTGACTATAAATGACGGTTGGATGTGAGTTATTACTTTTTCAACTAAAATAAGTGTGTTTAAAGTCGTTTCTGTGCCTGAAATTGGTCAAAATTGAAGATTTTGAGTAAGCAAAACTCTGCAAAAATGGCAATTTTGGTCACTGTGAGGGTTTAAAAAGTGGTTATTCAACATGAGGCCCGATCCAAATGACATTTTGAATCATTTTTGGTAGAGTCCAAAAAATCAATTTTCTGATGAAAAACGATGACCCCGGACCAGTCGAACGTTGAAAAAATGGTCAATATTGATGAAATTTTAACATTTAATCTTTTGACTTTAAATGACGGTTGGATGTGAGTTATTACTTTTTCAACTAAAATAAGTGTGTTTAAAGTCATTTCTGTGCCTGAAATTGGTCAAAATTGAAGATTTTGAGTAAGCAAAACTCTGTAAAAATGGCAGTTTTGGTCACTGTGCGGGTTTAAAAAGTGGTTATTCAACATGAGGCCCGATCCAAATGACATTTTGAATCATTTTTGGTAGAGTCCAAAAAATCAATTTTCTGATGAAAAACGATGACCCCGGACCAGTCGAACGTTGAAAAAATGGTCAATATTGATGAAATTTTAACATTTAATCTTTTGACTTTAAATGACGGTTGGATGTGAGTTATTACTTTTTCAACTAAAATAAGTGTGTTTAAAGTCATTTCTGTGCCTGAAATTGGTCAAAATTGAAGATTTTGAGTAAGCAAAACTCTGTAAAAATGGCAATTTTGGTCACTGTGAGGGTTTAAAAAGTGGTTATTCAACATGAGGCCCGATCCAAATGACATTTTGAATCATTTTTGGTAGAGTCCAAAAAATCAATTTTCTGATGAAAAACGATGACCCCGGACCAGTCGAACATTGAAAAAATGGTCAATATTGATGAAATTTTAATATTTAATCTTTTCACTTTAAATGACGGTTGGATGTGAGTTATTACTTTTTCAACTAAAATAAGTGTGTTTAAAGTCATTTCTGTGCCTGAAATTGGTCAAAATTGAAGATTTTGAGTAAGCAAAACTCTGTAAAAATGGCAATTTTGGTCACTGTGAGGGTTTAAAAAGTGGTTATTCAACATGAGGCCCGATCCAAATGACATTTTGAATCATTTTTGGTAGAGTCCAAAAAATCCATTTTCTGATGAAAAACGATGACCCGGACCAGTCGAACGTTGAAAAAAATGGTCAATATTGATGAAATTTTAACATTTAATCTTTTGACTTTAAATGACGGTTGGGATGTGAGTTATTACTTTTTCAACTAAAATAAGTGTGTTTAAAGTCATTTCTGTGCCTGAAATTGGTCAAAATTGAAGATTTTGAGTAAGCAAAAACTCTGTAAAAATGGCAGTTTTGGTCACTGTGACGGATTAAAAAGTGGTTATTCAACATGAGGCCTGATCCAAATGACATTTTGAATCATTTTTGGTAGAGTCCAAAAAATCAATTTTCTGATGAAAAACGATGACCCCGGACCAGTCGAACGTTGAAAAAATGGTCAATATTGATGAAATTTTAACATTTAATCTTTTGACTATAAATGACGGTTGGATGTGAGTTATTACTTTTTCAACTAAAATAAGTGTGTTTAAAGTCGTTTCTGTGCCTGAAATTGGTCAAAATTGAAGATTTTGAGTAAGCAAAACTCTGCAAAAATGGCAATTTTGGTCACTGTGAGGGTTTAAAAAGTGGTTATTCAACATGAGGCCCGATCCAAATGACATTTTGAATCATTTTTGGTAGAGTCCAAAAAATCAATTTTCTGATGAAAAACGATGACCCCGGACCAGTCGAACGTTGAAAAAATGGTCAATATTGATGAAATTTTAACATTTAATCTTTTGACTTTAAATGACGGTTGGATGTGAGTTATTACTTTTTCAACTAAAATAAGTGTGTTTAAAGTCATTTCTGTGCCTGAAATTGGTCAAAATTGAAGATTTTGAGTAAGCAAAACTCTGTAAAAATGGCAGTTTTGGTCACTGTGCGGGTTTAAAAAGTGGTTATTCAACATGAGGCCCGATCCAAATGACATTTTGAATCATTTTTGGTAGAGTCCAAAAAATCAATTTTCTGATGAAAAACGATGACCCCGGACCAGTCGAACGTTGAAAAAATGGTCAATATTGATGAAATTTTAACATTTAATCTTTTGACTTTAAATGACGGTTGGATGTGAGTTATTACTTTTTCAACTAAAATAAGTGTGTTTAAAGTCATTTCTGTGCCTGAAATTGGTCAAAATTGAAGATTTTGAGTAAGCAAAACTCTGTAAAAATGGCAATTTTGGTCACTGTGAGGGTTTAAAAAGTGGTTATTCAACATGAGGCCCGATCCAAATGACATTTTGAATCATTTTTGGTAGAGTCCAAAAAATCAATTTTCTGATGAAAAACGATGACCCCGGACCAGTCGAACATTGAAAAAATGGTCAATATTGATGAAATTTTAATATTTAATCTTTTCACTTTAAATGACGGTTGGATGTGAGTTATTACTTTTTCAACTAAAATAAGTGTGTTTAAAGTCATTTCTGTGCCTGAAATTGGTCAAAATTGAAGATTTTGAGTAAGCAAAACTCTGTAAAAATGGCAATTTTGGTCACTGTGAGGGTTTAAAAAGTGGTTATTCAACATGAGGCCCGATCCAAATGACATTTTGAATCATTTTTGGTAGAGTCCAAAAAATCCATTTTCTGATGAAAAACGATGACCCGGACCAGTCGAACGTTGAAAAAATGGTCAATATTGATGAAATTTTAACATTTAATCTTTTGACTTTAAATGACGGTTGGATGTGAGTTATTACTTTTTCAACTAAAATAAGTGTGTTTAAAGTCATTTCTGTGCCTGAAATTGGTCAAAATTGAAGATTTTGAGTAAGCAAAACTCTGTAAAAATGGCAGTTTTGGTCACTGTGAGGGTTTAAAAAGTGGTTATTCAACATGAGGCCTGATCCAAATGACATTTTGAATCATTTTTGGTAGAGTCCAAAAAATCAATTTTCTGATGAAAAACGATGACCCCGGACCAGTCGAACGTTGAAAAAATGGTCAATATTGATGAAATTTTAACATTTAATCTTTTGACTTTAAATGACGGTTGGATGTGAGTTATTACTTTTTCAACTACAATAAGGGTGTTTAAAGTCATTTCTGTGCCTGAAATTGGTCAAAATTGAAGATTTTGAGTAAGCAAAACTCTGTAAAAATGGCAATTTTGGTCACTGTGAGGGTTTAAAAAGTGGTTATTCAACATGAGGCCCGATCCAAATGACATTTTGAATCATTTTTGGTAGAGTCCAAAAAATCCATTTTCTGATGAAAAACGATGACCCCGGACCAGTCGAACGTTGAAAAAATGGTCAATATTGATGACATTTTAACATTTAATCTTTTGACTTTAAATGACGGTTGGATGTGAGTTATTACTTTTCAACTAAAATAAGTGTGTTTAAAGTCATTTCTGTGCCTGAAATTGGTCAAAATTGAAGATTTTGAGTAAGCAAAACTCTGTAAAAATGGCAATTTTGGTCACTGTGAGGGTTTAAAAAGTGGTTATTCAACATGAGGCCCGATCCAAATGACATTTTGAATCATTTTTGGTAGAGTCCAAAAAATCAATTTTCTGATGAAAAACGATGACCCCGGACCAGTCGAACGTTGAAAAAATGGTCAATATTGATGAAATTTTAACATTTAATCTTTTGACTTTAAATGACGGTTGGATGTGAGTTATTACTTTTTCAACTAAAATAAGTGTGTTTAAAGTCATTTCTGTGCCTGAAATTGGTCAAAATTGAAGATTTTGAGTAAGCAAAACTCTGCAAAAATGGCAATTGTGGTCACTGTGAGGGTTTAAAAAGTGGTTATTCAACATGAGGCCTGATCCAAATGACATTTTGAATCATTTTTGGTAGAGTCCAAAAAATCAATTTTCTGATGAAAAACGATGACCCCGGACCAGTCGAACGTTGAAAAAATGGTCAATATTGATGAAATTTTAACATTTAATCTTTTGACTTTAAATGACGGTTGGATGTCAGTTATTACTTTTTCAACTAAAATAAGTGTGTTTAAAGTCATTTCTGTGCCTGAAATTGGTCAAAATTGAAGATTTTGAGTAAGCAAAACTCTGTAAAAATGGCAATTTTGGTCACTACGAGGGTTTAAAAAGTGGTTATTCAACATGAGGCCCGATCCAAATGACATTTTGAATCATTTTTGGTAGAGTCCAAAAAATCAATTTTCTGATGAAAAACGATGACCCCGGACCAGTCAAACGTTGAAAAAATGGTCAATATTGAGGAAATTTTAACATTTAATCTTTTGACTTTAAATGACGGTTGGATGTGAGTTATTACTTTTTCAACTAAAATAAGTGTGTTTAAAGTCATTTCTGTGCCTGAAATTGGTCAAAATTGAAGAATTTGAGTAAGCAAAACTCTGTAAAAATGGCAGTTTTGGTCACTGTGAGGGTTTAAAAAGTGGTTATTCAACATGAGGCCTGATCCAAATGACATTTTGAATCATTTTTGGTAGAGTCCAAAAAATCAATTTTCTGATGAAAAACGATGACCCCGGACCAGTCGAACGTTGAAAAAATGGTCAATATTGATGAAATTTTAACATTTAATCTTTTGACTTTAAATGACGGTTGGATGTGAGTTATTACTTTTTCAACTAAAATAAGTGTGTTTAAAGTCATTTCTGTGCCTGAAATTGGTCAAAATAGAAGATTTTGAGTAAGCAAAACTCTGTAAAAATGGCAGTTTTGGTCACTGTGAGGGTTTAAAAAGTGGTTATTCAACATGAGGCCTGATCCAAATGACATTTTGAATCATTTTTGGTAGAGTCCAAAAAATCAATTTTCTGATGAAAAACGATGACCCCGGACCAGTCGAACGTTGAAAAAATGGTCAATATTGATGAAATTTTAACATTTAATCTTTTGACTTTAAATGACGGTTGGATGTGAGTTATTACTTTTTCAACTACAATAAGGGTGTTTAAAGTCATTTCTGTGCCTGAAATTGGTCAAAATTGAAGATTTTGAGTAAGCAAAACTCTGTAAAAATGGCAATTTTGGTCACTGTGAGGGTTTAAAAAGTGGTTATTCAACATGAGGCCCGATCCAAATGACATTTTGAATCATTTTTGGTAGAGTCCAAAAAATCCATTTTCTGATGAAAAACGATGACCCCGGACCAGTCGAACGTTGAAAAAATGGTCAATATTGATGAAATTTTAACATTTAATCTTTTGACTTTAAATGACGGTTGGATGTGAGTTATTACTTTTCAACTAAAATAAGTGTGTTTAAAGTCATTTCTGTGCCTGAAATTGGTCAAAATTGAAGATTTTGAGTAAGCAAAACTCTGTAAAAATGGCAATTTTGGTCACTGTGAGGGTTTAAAAAGTGGTTATTCAACATGAGGCCCGATCCAAATGACATTTTGAATCATTTTTGGTAGAGTCCAAAAAATCAATTTTCTGATGAAAAACGATGACCCCGGACCAGTCGAACGTTGAAAAAATGGTCAATATTGATGAAATTTTAATATTTAATCTTTTCACTTTAAATGACGGTTGGATGTGAGTTATTACTTTTTCAACTAAAATAAGTGTGTTTAAAGTCATTTCTGTGCCTGAAATTGGTCAAAATTGAAGAATTTGAGTAAGCAAAACTCTGTAAAAATAACAATTTTGGTCACTGTGAGGGTTTAAAAAGTGGTCATTCAACATGAGGCCCGATCCAAATGACATTTTGAATCATTTTTGGTAGAGTCCAAAAAATCCATTTTCTGATGAAAAACGATGACCCCGGACCAGTCGAACGTTGAAAAAATGGTCAATATTGATGAAATTTTAACATTTAATCTTTTGACTTTAAATGACGGTTGGATGTGAGTTATTACTTTTTCAACTAAAATAAGTGTGTTTAAGTCATTTCTGTGCCCGAAATTGGTCAAAATTGAAGATTTTGAGTAAGCAAAACTCTGTAAAAATGGCAATTTTGGTCACTGTGAGGGTTTAAAAAGTGGTTATTCAACATGAGGCCTGATCCAAATGACATTTTGAATCATTTTTGGTGGAGTCCAAAAAAATCAATTTTCTGATGAAAAACGATGACCCCGGACCAGTCGAACGTTGAAAAAATTGTCAATATTGATGAAATTTTAACATTTAATCTTTTGACTTTAAATGACGGTTGGATGTGAGTTATTACTTTTTCAACTACAATAAGTGTGTTTAAAGTCATTTCTGTGCCTGAAATTGGTCAAAATTGAAGATTTTGAGTAAGCAAAACTCTGCAAAAATGGCAATTTTGGTCACTGTGAGGGTTTAAAAAGTGGTTATTCAACATGAGGCCCGATCCAAATGACATTTTGAATCATTTTTGGTAGAGTCCAAAAAATCAATTTTCTGATGAAAAACGATGACCGCGGACCAGTCGAACGTTGAAAAAATGGTCAATATTGATGAAATTTTAACATTTAATCTTTTGACTTTAAATGACGGTTGGATGTGAGTTATTACTTTTTCAACTAAAATAAGTGTGTTTAAAGTCATTTCTGTGCCTGAAATTGGTCAAAATTGAAGATTTTGAGTAAGCAAAACTCTGCAAAAATGGCAATTGTGGTCACTGTGAGGGTTTAAAAAGTGGTTATTCAACATGAGGCCCGATCCAAATGACATTTTGAATCATTTTTGGTAGAGTCCAAAAAATCAATTTTCTGATGAAAAACGATGACCCCGGACCAGTCGAACATTGAAAAAATGGTCAATATTGATGAAATTTTAATATTTAATCTTTTCACTTTAAATGACGGTTGGATGTGAGTTATTACTTTTTCAACTAAAATAAGTGTGTTTAAAGTCATTTCTGTGCCTGAAATTGGTCAAAATTGAAGATTTTGAGTAAGCAAAACTCTGTAAAAATGGCAATTTTGGTCACTGTGAGGGTTTAAAAAGTGGTTATTCAACATGAGGCCCGATCCAAATGACATTTTGAATCATTTTTGGTAGAGTCCAAAAAATCAATTTTCTGATGAAAAACGATGACCCCGGACCAGTCGAACGTTGAAAAAATGGTCAATATTGATGAAATTTTAACATTTAATCTTTTGACTTTAAATGACGGTTGGATGTGAGTTATTACTTTTTCAACTAAAATAATTGTGTTTAAAGTCATTTCTGTGCCTGAAATTGGTCAAAATTGAAGATTTTGAGTAAGCAAAACTCTGTAAAAATGGCAGTTTTGGTCACTGTGAGGGTTTAAAAAGTGGTTATTCAACATGAGGCCTGATCCAAATGACATTTTGAATCATTTTTGGTAGAGTCCAAAAAATCCATTTTCTGATGAAAAACGATGACCCCGGACCAGTCGAACGTTGAAAAAATGGTCAATATTGATGAAATTTTAATATTTAATCTTTTCACTTTAAATGACGGTTGGATGTGAGTTATTACTTTTTCAACTAAAATAAGTGTGTTTAAAGTCATTTCTGTGCCTGAAATTGGTCAAAATTGAAGATTTTGAGTAAGCAAAACTCTGTAAAAATGGCAATTTTGGTCACTGTGAGGGTTTAAAAAGTGGTTATTCAACATGAGGCCCGATCCAAATGACATTTTGAATCATTTTTGGTAGAGTCCAAAAAATCAATTTTCTGATGAAAAACGATGACCCCGGACCAGTCGAACGTTGAAAAAATGGTCAATATTGATGAAATTTTAACATTTAATCTTTTGACTTTAAATGACGGTTGGATGTGAGTTATTACTTTTTCAACTAAAATAAGTGTGTTTAAAGTCATTTCTAAGCCTGAAATTGGTCAAAATTGAAGATTTTGAGTAAGCAAAACTCTGTAAAAATGGCAATTTTGGTCACTACGAGGGTTTAAAAAGTGGTTATTCAACATGAGGCCCGATCCAAATGACATTTTGAATCATTTTTGGTAGAGTCCAAAAAATCAATTTTCTGATGAAAAACGATGACCCCGGACCAGTCAAACGTTGAAAAAATGGTCAATATTGAGGAAATTTTAACATTTAATCTTTTGACTTTAAATGACGGTTGGATGTGAGTTATTACTTTTTCAACTAAAATAAGTGTGTTTAAAGTCATTTCTGTGCCTGAAATTGGTCAAAATTGAAGAATTTGAGTAAGCAAAACTCTGTAAAAATGGCAGTTTTGGTCACTGTGAGGGTTTAAAAAGTGGTTATTCAACATGAGGCCTGATCCAAATGACATTTTGAATCATTTTTGGTAGAGTCCAAAAAATCAATTTTCTGATGAAAAACGATGACCCCGGACCAGTCGAACGTTGAAAAAATGGTCAATATTGATGAAATTTTAACATTTAATCTTTTGACTTTAAATGACGGTTGGATGTGAGTTATTACTTTTTCAACTAAAATAAGTGTGTTTAAAGTCATTTCTGTGCCTGAAATTGGTCAAAATAGAAGATTTTGAGTAAGCAAAACTCTGTAAAAATGGCAGTTTTGGTCACTGTGAGGGTTTAAAAAGTGGTTATTCAACATGAGGCCTGATCCAAATGACATTTTGAATCATTTTTGGTAGAGTCCAAAAAATCCATTTTCTGATGAAAAACGATGACCCCGGACCAGTCGAACGTTGAAAAAATGGTCAATATTGATGAAATTTTAATATTTAATCTTTTCACTTTAAATGACGGTTGGATGTGAGTTATTACTTTTTCAACTAAAATAAGTGTGTTTAAAGTCATTTCTGTGCCTGAAATTGGTCAAAATTGAAGATTTTGAGTAAGCAAAACTCTGTAAAAATGGCAATTTTGGTCACTGTGAGGGTTTAAAAAGTGGTTATTCAACATGAGGCCCGATCCAAATGACATTTTGAATCATTTTTGGTAGAGTCCAAAAAATCAATTTTCTGATGAAAAACGATGACCCCGGACCAGTCGAACGTTGAAAAAATGGTCAATATTGATGAAATTTTAACATTTAATCTTTTGACTTTAAATGACGGTTGGATGTGAGTTATTACTTTTTCAACTAAAATAAGTGTGTTTAAAGTCATTTCTAAGCCTGAAATTGGTCAAAATTGGAGATTTTGAGTAAGCAAAACTCTGTAAAAATGGCAATTTTGGTCACTACGAGGGTTTAAAAAGTGGTTATTCAACATGAGGCCCGATCCAAATGACATTTTGAATCATTTTTGGTAGAGTCCAAAAAATCAATTTTCTGATGAAAAACGATGACCCCGGACCAGTCAAACGTTGAAAAAATGGTCAATATTGAGGAAATTTTAACATTTAATCTTTTGACTTTAAATGACGGTTGGATGTGAGTTATTACTTTTTCAACTAAAATAAGTGTGTTTAAAGTCATTTCTGTGCCTGAAATTGGTCAAAATTGAAGAATTTGAGTAAGCAAAACTCTGTAAAAATGGCAGTTTTGGTCACTGTGAGGGTTTAAAAAGTGGTTATTCAACATGAGGCCTGATCCAAATGACATTTTGAATCATTTTTGGTAGAGTCCAAAAAATCAATTTTCTGATGAAAAACGATGACCCCGGACCAGTCGAACGTTGAAAAAATGGTCAATATTGATGAAATTTTAACATTTAATCTTTTGACTTTAAATGACGGTTGGATGTGAGTTATTACTTTTTCAACTAAAATAAGTGTGTTTAAAGTCATTTCTGTGCCTGAAATTGGTCAAAATTGAAGATTTTGAGTAAGCAAAACTCTGCAAAAATGGCAATTTTGGTCACTGTGAGGGTTTAAAAAGTGGTTATTCAACATGAGGCCCGATCCAAATGACATTTTGAATCATTTTTGGTAGAGTCCAAAAAATCAATTTTCTGATGAAAAACGATGACCCCGGACCAGTCGAACGTTGAAAAAATGGTCAATATTGATGAAATTTTAACATTTAATCTTTTGACTTTAAATGACGGTTGGATATGAGTTATTACTTTTTCAACTAAAATAAGTGTGTTTAAAGTCATTTCTGTGCCTGAAATTGGTCAAAATTGAAGATTTTGAGTAAGCAAAACTCTGTAAAAATGGCAATTTTGGTCACTGTGAGGGTTTAAAAAGTGGTTATTCAACATGAGGCCCGATCCAAATGACATTTTGAATCATTTTTGGTAGAGTCCAAAAAATCAATTTTCTGATGAAAAACGATGACCCCGGACCAGTCGAACGTTGAAAAAATGGTCAATATTGATGAAATTTTAATATTTAATCTTTTCACTTTAAATGACGGTTGGATGTGAGTTATTACTTTTTCAACTAAAATAAGTGTGTTTAAAGTCATTTCTGTGCCTGAAATTGGTCAAAATTGAAGATTTTGAGTAAGCAAAACTCTGTAAAAATGGCAATTTTGGTCACTGTGAGGGTTTAAAAAGTGGTTATTCAACATGAGGCCCGATCCAAATGACATTTTGAATCATTTTTGGTAGAGTCCAAAAAATCAATTTTCTGATGAAAAACGATGACCCCGGACCAGTCGAACGTTGAAAAAATGGTCAATATTGATGAAATTTTAACATTTAATCTTTTGACTTTAAATGACGGTTGGATGTGAGTTATTACTTTTTCAACTAAAATACGTGTGTTTAAAGTCATTTCTGTGCCTGAAATTGGTCAAAATTGAAGATTTTGAGTAAGCAAAACTCTGTAAAAATGGCAATTTTGGTCACTGTGAGGGTTTAAAAAGTGGTTATTCAACATGAGGCCCGATCCAAATGACATTTTGAATCATTTTTGGTAGAGTCCAAAAAATCAATTTTCTGATGAAAAACGATGACCCCGGACCAGTCGAACGTTGAAAAAATGGTCAATATTGAAAATTTTTTAACATTTAATCTTTTGACTTTAAATGACGGTTGGATGTGAGTTATTACTTTTTCAACTAAAATAAGTGTGTTTAAAGTCATTTCTGTGCCTGAAATTGGTCAAAATTGAAGATTTTGAGTAAGCAAAACTCTGCAAAAATGGCAATTTTGGTCACTGTGAGGGTTTAAAAAGTGGTTATTCAACATGAGGCCCGATCCAAATGACATTTTGAATCATTTTTGGTAGAGTCCAAAAAATCAATTTTCTGATGAAATACGATGACCCCGGACCAGTCGAACGTTGAAAAAATGGTCAATATTGATGAAATTTTAACATTTAATCTTTTGACTTTAAATGACGGTTGGATGTGAGTTATTACTTTTTCAACTAAAATAAGTGTGTTTAAAGTCATTTCTGTGCCTGAAATTGGTCAAAATTGAAGATTTTGAGTAAGCAAAACTCTGCAAAAATGGCAATTTTGGTCAATGTGAGGGTTTAAAAAGTGGTTATTCAACATGAGGCCCGATCCAAATGACATTTTGAATCATTTTTGGTAGAGTCCAAAAAATCAATTTTCTGATGAAAAACGATGACCCCGGACCAGTAGAACGTTGAAAAAATGGTCAATATTGATGACATTTTAACATTTAATCTTTTGACTTTAAATGACGGTTGGATGTGAGTTATTACTTTTTCAACTAAAATAAGTGTGTTTAAAGTCATTTCTGTGCCTGAAATTGGTCAAAATTGAAGATTTTGAGTAAGCAAAACTCTGTAAAAATGGCAGTTTTGGTCACTGTGCGGGTTTAAAAAGTGGTTATTCAACATGAGGCCCGATCCAAATGACATTTTGAATCATTTTTGGTAGAGTCCAAAAAATCAATTTTCTGATGAAAAACGATGACCCCGGACCAGTCGAACGTTGAAAAAATGGTCAATATTGATGAAATTTTAACATTTAATCTTTTGACTTTAAATGACGGTTGGATGTGAGTTATTACTTTTTCAACTAAAATAAGTGTGTTTAAAGTCATTTCTGTGCCTGAAATTAGTCAAAATTGAAGATTTTGAGTAAGCAAAACTCTGTAAAAATGGCAATTTTGGTCACTGTGAGGGTTTAAAAAGTGGTTATTCAACATGAGGCCCGATCCAAATGACATTTTGAATCATTTTTGGTAGAGTCCAAAAAATCAATTTTCTGATGAAAAACGATGACCCCGGACCAGTCGAACGTTGAAAAAATGGTCAATATTGATGAAATTTTAACATTTAATCTTTTGACTTTAAATGACGGTTGGATGTGAGTTATTACTTTTTCAACTAAAATAATTGTGTTTAAAGTCATTTCTGTGCCTGAAATTGGTCAAAATTGAAGATTTTGAGTAAGCAAAACTCTGTAAAAATGGCAGTTTTGGTCACTGTGAGGGTTTAAAAAGTGGTTATTCAACATGAGGCCTGATCCAAATGACATTTTGAATCATTTTTGGTAGAGTCCAAAAAATCCATTTTCTGATGAAAAACGATGACCCCGGACCAGTCGAACGTTGAAAAAATGGTCAATATTGATGAAATTTTAATATTTAATCTTTTCACTTTAAATGACGGTTGGATGTGAGTTATTACTTTTTCAACTAAAATAAGTGTGTTTAAAGTCATTTCTGTGCCTGAAATTGGTCAAAATTGAAGATTTTGAGTAAGCAAAACTCTGTAAAAATGGCAATTTTGGTCACTGTGAGGGTTTAAAAAGTGGTTATTCAACATGAGGCCCGATCCAAATGACATTTTGAATCATTTTTGGTAGAGTCCAAAAAATCAATTTTCTGATGAAAAACGATGACCCCGGACCAGTCGAACGTTGAAAAAATGGTCAATATTGATGAAATTTTAACATTTAATCTTTTGACTTTAAATGACGGTTGGATGTGAGTTATTACTTTTTCAACTAAAATAAGTGTGTTTAAAGTCATTTCTAAGCCTGAAATTGGTCAAAATTGAAGATTTTGAGTAAGCAAAACTCTGTAAAAATGGCAATTTTGGTCACTACGAGGGTTTAAAAAGTGGTTATTCAACATGAGGCCCGATCCAAATGACATTTTGAATCATTTTTGGTAGAGTCCAAAAAATCAATTTTCTGATGAAAAACGATGACCCCGGACCAGTCAAACGTTGAAAAAATGGTCAATATTGAGGAAATTTTAACATTTAATCTTTTGACTTTAAATGACGGTTGGATGTGAGTTATTACTTTTTCAACTAAAATAAGTGTGTTTAAAGTCATTTCTGTGCCTGAAATTGGTCAAAATTGAAGAATTTGAGTAAGCAAAACTCTGTAAAAATGGCAGTTTTGGTCACTGTGAGGGTTTAAAAAGTGGTTATTCAACATGAGGCCTGATCCAAATGACATTTTGAATCATTTTTGGTAGAGTCCAAAAAATCAATTTTCTGATGAAAAACGATGACCCCGGACCAGTCGAACGTTGAAAAAATGGTCAATATTGATGAAATTTTAACATTTAATCTTTTGACTTTAAATGACGGTTGGATGTGAGTTATTACTTTTTCAACTAAAATAAGTGTGTTTAAAGTCATTTCTGTGCCTGAAATTGGTCAAAATAGAAGATTTTGAGTAAGCAAAACTCTGTAAAAATGGCAGTTTTGGTCACTGTGAGGGTTTAAAAAGTGGTTATTCAACATGAGGCCTGATCCAAATGACATTTTGAATCATTTTTGGTAGAGTCCAAAAAATCCATTTTCTGATGAAAAACGATGACCCCGGACCAGTCGAACGTTGAAAAAATGGTCAATATTGATGAAATTTTAATATTTAATCTTTTCACTTTAAATGACGGTTGGATGTGAGTTATTACTTTTTCAACTAAAATAAGTGTGTTTAAAGTCATTTCTGTGCCTGAAATTGGTCAAAATTGAAGATTTTGAGTAAGCAAAACTCTGTAAAAATGGCAATTTTGGTCACTGTGAGGGTTTAAAAAGTGGTTATTCAACATGAGGCCCGATCCAAATGACATTTTGAATCATTTTTGGTAGAGTCCAAAAAATCAATTTTCTGATGAAAAACGATGACCCCGGACCAGTCGAACGTTGAAAAAATGGTCAATATTGATGAAATTTTAACATTTAATCTTTTGACTTTAAATGACGGTTGGATGTGAGTTATTACTTTTTCAACTAAAATAAGTGTGTTTAAAGTCATTTCTAAGCCTGAAATTGGTCAAAATTGAAGATTTTGAGTAAGCAAAACTCTGTAAAAATGGCAATTTTGGTCACTACGAGGGTTTAAAAAGTGGTTATTCAACATGAGGCCCGATCCAAATGACATTTTGAATCATTTTTGGTAGAGTCCAAAAAATCAATTTTCTGATGAAAAACGATGACCCCGGACCAGTCAAACGTTGAAAAAATGGTCAATATTGAGGAAATTTTAACATTTAATCTTTTGACTTTAAATGACGGTTGGATGTGAGTTATTACTTTTTCAACTAAAATAAGTGTGTTTAAAGTCATTTCTGTGCCTGAAATTGGTCAAAATTGAAGAATTTGAGTAAGCAAAACTCTGTAAAAATGGCAGTTTTGGTCACTGTGAGGGTTTAAAAAGTGGTTATTCAACATGAGGCCTGATCCAAATGACATTTTGAATCATTTTTGGTAGAGTCCAAAAAATCAATTTTCTGATGAAAAACGATGACCCCGGACCAGTCGAACGTTGAAAAAATGGTCAATATTGATGAAATTTTAACATTTAATCTTTTGACTTTAAATGACGGTTGGATGTGAGTTATTACTTTTTCAACTAAAATAAGTGTGTTTAAAGTCATTTCTGTGCCTGAAATTGGTCAAAATTGAAGATTTTGAGTAAGCAAAACTCTGCAAAAATGGCAATTTTGGTCACTGTGAGGGTTTAAAAAGTGGTTATTCAACATGAGGCCCGATCCAAATGACATTTTGAATCATTTTTGGTAGAGTCCAAAAAATCAATTTTCTGATGAAAAACGATGACCCCGGACCAGTCGAACGTTGAAAAAATGGTCAATATTGATGAAATTTTAACATTTAATCTTTTGACTTTAAATGACGGTTGGATATGAGTTATTACTTTTTCAACTAAAATAAGTGTGTTTAAAGTCATTTCTGTGCCTGAAATTGGTCAAAATTGAAGATTTTGAGTAAGCAAAACTCTGTAAAAATGGCAATTTTGGTCACTGTGAGGGTTTAAAAAGTGGTTATTCAACATGAGGCCCGATCCAAATGACATTTTGAATCATTTTTGGTAGAGTCCAAAAAATCAATTTTCTGATGAAAAACGATGACCCCGGACCAGTCGAACGTTGAAAAAATGGTCAATATTGATGAAATTTTAACATTTAATCTTTTGACTTTAAATGACGGTTGGATGTGAGTTATTACTTTTTCAACTAAAATACGTGTGTTTAAAGTCATTTCTGTGCCTGAAATTGGTCAAAATTGAAGATTTTGAGTAAGCAAAACTCTGTAAAAATGGCAATTTTGGTCACTGTGAGGGTTTAAAAAGTGGTTATTCAACATGAGGCCCGATCCAAATGACATTTTGAATCATTTTTGGTAGAGTCCAAAAAATCAATTTTCTGATGAAAAACGATGACCCCGGACCAGTCGAACGTTGAAAAAATGGTCAATATTGAAAATTTTTTAACATTTAATCTTTTGACTTTAAATGACGGTTGGATGTGAGTTATTACTTTTTCAACTAAAATAAGTGTGTTTAAAGTCATTTCTGTGCCTGAAATTGGTCAAAATTGAAGATTTTGAGTAAGCAAAACTCTGCAAAAATGGCAATTTTGGTCACTGTGAGGGTTTAAAAAGTGGTTATTCAACATGAGGCCCGATCCAAATGACATTTTGAATCATTTTTGGTAGAGTCCAAAAAATCAATTTTCTGATGAAAAACGATGACCCCGGACCAGTCGAACGTTGAAAAAATGGTCAATATTGATGAAATTTTAACATTTAATCTTTTGACTTTAAATGACGGTTGGATGTGAGTTATTACTTTTTCAACTAAAATAAGTGTGTTTAAAGTCATTTCTGTGCCTGAAATTGGTCAAAATTGAAGATTTTGAGTAAGCAAAACTCTGCAAAAATGGCAATTTTGGTCAATGTGAGGGTTTAAAAAGTGGTTATTCAACATGAGGCCCGATCCAAATGACATTTTGAATCATTTTTGGTAGAGTCCAAAAAATCAATTTTCTGATGAAAAACGATGACCCCGGACCAGTAGAACGTTGAAAAAATGGTCAATATTGATGACATTTTAACATTTAATCTTTTGACTTTAAATGACGGTTGGATGTGAGTTATTACTTTTTCAACTAAAATAAGTGTGTTTAAAGTCATTTCTGTGCCTGAAATTGGTCAAAATTGAAGATTTTGAGTAAGCAAAACTCTGTAAAAATGGCAGTTTTGGTCACTGTGCGGGTTTAAAAAGTGGTTATTCAACATGAGGCCCGATCCAAATGACATTTTGAATCATTTTTGGTAGAGTCCAAAAAATCAATTTTCTGATGAAAAACGATGACCCCGGACCAGTCGAACGTTGAAAAAATGGTCAATATTGATGAAATTTTAACATTTAATCTTTTGACTTTAAATGACGGTTGGATGTGAGTTATTACTTTTTCAACTAAAATAAGTGTGTTTAAAGTCATTTCTGTGCCTGAAATTAGTCAAAATTGAAGAGTTTGAGTAAGCAAAACTCTGTAAAAATGGCAATTTTGGTCACTGTGAGGGTTTAAAAAGTGGTTATTCAACATGAGGCCCGATCCAAATGACATTTTGAATCATTTTTGGTAGAGTCCAAAAAATCAATTTTCTGATGAAAAACGATGACCCCGGACCAGTCGAACGTTGAAAAAATGGTCAATATTGATGAAATTTTAATATTTAATCTTTTCACTTTAAATGACGGTTGGATGTGAGTTATTACTTTTTCAACTAAAATAAGTGTGTTTAAAGTCATTTCTGTGCCTGAAATTGGTCAAAATTGAAGATTTTGAGTAAGCAAAACTCTGTAAAAATGGCAATTTTGGTCACTGTGAGGGTTTAAAAAGTGGTTATTCAACATGAGGCCCGATCCAAATGACATTTTGAATCATTTTTGGTAGAGTCCAAAAAATCAATTTTCTGATGAAAAACGATGACCCCGGACCACTCGAACGTTGAAAAAATGGTCAATATTGATGAAATTTTAACATTTAATCTTTTGACTTTAAATGACGGTTGGATGTGAGTTATTACTTTTTCAACTAAAATAAGTGTGTTTAAAGTCATTTCTGTGCCTGAAATTGGTCAAAATTGAAAATTTTGAGTAAGCAAAACTCTGTAAAAATGGCAATTTTGGACACTGTGAGGGTTTAAAAAGTGGTTATTCAACATGAGGCCCGATCCAAATGACATTTTGAATCATTTTTGGTAGAGTCCAAAAAATCAATTTTCTGATGAAAAACGATGACCCCGGACCAGTCGAACGTTGAAAAAATGGTCAATATTGATGAAATTTTAACATTTAATCTTTTGACTTTAAATGACGGTTGGATGTGAGTTATTACTTTTTCAACTAAAATAAGTGTGTTTAAAGTCATTTCTGTGCCTGAAATTGGTCAAAATTGAAGATTTTGAGTAAGCAAAACTCTGCAAAAATGGCAATTTTGGTCACTGTGAGGGTTTAAAAAGTGGTTATTCAACATGAGGCCCGATCCAAATGACATTTTGAATCATTTTTGGTAGAGTCCAAAAAATCAATTTTCTGATGAAAAACGATGACCCCGGACCAGTCGAACGTTGAAAAAATGGTCAATATTGATGAAATTTTAACATTTAATCTTTTGACTTTAAATGACGGTTGGATGTGAGTTATTACTTTTTCAACTAAAATAAGTGTGTTTAAAGTCATTTCTGTGCCTGAAATTGGTCAAAATTGAAGATTTTGAGTAAGCAAAACTCTGCAAAAATGGCAATTTTGGTCAATGTGAGGGTTTAAAAAGTGGTTATTCAACATGAGGCCCGATCCAAATGACATTTTGAATCATTTTTGGTAGAGTCCAAAAAATCAATTTTCTGATGAAAAACGATGACCCCGGACCAGTAGAACGTTGAAAAAATGGTCAATATTGATGACATTTTAACATTTAATCTTTTGACTTTAAATGACGGTTGGATGTGAGTTATTACTTTTTCAACTAAAATAAGTGTGTTTAAAGTCATTTCTGTGCCTGAAATTGGTCAAAATTGAAGATTTTGAGTAAGCAAAACTCTGTAAAAATGGCAGTTTTGGTCACTGTGCGGGTTTAAAAAGTGGTTATTCAACATGAGGCCCGATCCAAATGACATTTTGAATCATTTTTGGTAGAGTCCAAAAAATCAATTTTCTGATGAAAAACGATGACCCCGGACCAGTCGAACGTTGAAAAAATGGTCAATATTGATGAAATTTTAACATTTAATCTTTTGACTTTAAATGACGGTTGGATGTGAGTTATTACTTTTTCAACTAAAATAAGTGTGTTTAAAGTCATTTCTGTGCCTGAAATTAGTCAAAATTGAAGAGTTTGAGTAAGCAAAACTCTGTAAAAATGGCAATTTTGGTCACTGTGAGGGTTTAAAAAGTGGTTATTCAACATGAGGCCCGATCCAAATGACATTTTGAATCATTTTTGGTAGAGTCCAAAAAATCAATTTTCTGATGAAAAACGATGACCCCGGACCAGTCGAACGTTGAAAAAATGGTCAATATTGATGAAATTTTAATATTTAATCTTTTCACTTTAAATGACGGTTGGATGTGAGTTATTACTTTTTCAACTAAAATAAGTGTGTTTAAAGTCATTTCTGTGCCTGAAATTGGTCAAAATTGAAGATTTTGAGTAAGCAAAACTCTGTAAAAATGGCAATTTTGGTCACTGTGAGGGTTTAAAAAGTGGTTATTCAACATGAGGCCCGATCCAAATGACATTTTGAATCATTTTTGGTAGAGTCCAAAAAATCAATTTTCTGATGAAAAACGATGACCCCGGACCACTCGAACGTTGAAAAAATGGTCAATATTGATGAAATTTTAACATTTAATCTTTTGACTTTAAATGACGGTTGGATGTGAGTTATTACTTTTTCAACTAAAATAAGTGTGTTTAAAGTCATTTCTGTGCCTGAAATTGGTCAAAATTGAAAATTTTGAGTAAGCAAAACTCTGTAAAAATGGCAATTTTGGACACTGTGAGGGTTTAAAAAGTGGTTATTCAACATGAGGCCCGATCCAAATGACATTTTGAATCATTTTTGGTAGAGTCCAAAAAATCAATTTTCTGATGAAAAACGATGACCCCGGACCAGTCGAACGTTGAAAAAATGGTCAATATTGATGAAATTTTAACATTTAATCTTTTGACTTTAAATGACGGTTGGATGTGAGTTATTACTTTTTCAACTAAAATAAGTGTGTTTAAAGTCATTTCTGTGCCTGAAATTGGTCAAAATTGAAGATTTTGAGTAAGCAAAACTCTGTAAAAATGGCAGTTTTGGTCACTGTGAGGGATTAAAAAGTGGTTATTCAACATGAGGCCTGATCCAAATGACATTTTGAATCATTTTTGGTAGAGTCCAAAAAATCCATTTTCTGATGAAAAACGATGACCCCGGACCAGTCGAACGTTGAAAAAATGGTCAATATTGATGAAATTTTAACATTTAATCTTTTGACTTTAAATGACGGTTGGATGTGAGTTATTACTTTTTCAACTAAAATAAGTGTGTTTAAGTCATTTCTGTGCCCGAAATTGGTCAAAATTGAAGATTTTGAGTAAGCAAAACTCTGTAAAAATGGCAATTTTGGTCACTGTGAGGGTTTAAAAAGTGGTTATTCAACATGAGGCCTGATCCAAATGACATTTTGAATCATTTTTGGTAGAGTCCAAAAAATCAATTTTCTGATGAAAAACGATGACCCCGGACCAGTCGAACGTTGAAAAAATGGTCAATATTGATGAAATTTTAACATTTAATCTTTTGACTATAAATGACGGTTGGATGTGAGTTATTACTTTTTCAACTAAAATAAGTGTGTTTAAAGTCGTTTCTGTGCCTGAAATTGGTCAAAATTGAAGATTTTGAGTAAGCAAAACTCTGCAAAAATGGCAATTTTGGTCACTGTGAGGGTTTAAAAAGTGGTTATTCAACATGAGGCCCGATCCAAATGACATTTTGAATCATTTTTGGTAGAGTCCAAAAAATCAATTTTCTGATGAAAAACGATGACCCCGGACCAGTCGAACGTTGAAAAAATGGTAAATATTGATGAAATTTTAACATTTAATCTTTTGACTTTAAATGACGGTTGGATGTGAGTTATTACTTTTTCAACTAAAATAAGTGTGTTTAAAGTCATTTCTGTGCCTGAAATTGGTCAAAATTGAAGATTTTGAGTAAGCAAAACTCTGTAAAAATGGCAGTTTTGGTCACTGTGAGGGATTAAAAAGTGGTTATTCAACATGAGGCCTGATCCAAATGACATTTTGAATCATTTTTGGTAGAGTCCAAAAAATCCATTTTCTGATGAAAAACGATGACCCCGGACCAGTCGAACGTAGAAAAAATGGTCAATATTGATGAAATTTTAACATTTAATCTTTTGACTTTAAATGACGGTTGGATGTGAGTTATTACTTTTTCAACTAAAATAAGTGTGTTTAAGTCATTTCTGTGCCCGAAATTGGTCAAAATTGAAGATTTTGAGTAAGCAAAACTCTGTAAAAATGGCAATTTTGGTCACTGTGAGGGTTTAAAAAGTGGTTATTCAACATGAGGCCTGATCCAAATGACATTTTGAATCATTTTTGGTAGAGTCCAAAAAATCAATTTTCTGATGAAAAACGATGACCCCGGACCAGTCGAACGTTGAAAAAATGGTCAATATTGATGAAATTTTAACATTTAATCTTTTGACTATAAATGACGGTTGGATGTGAGTTATTACTTTTTCAACTAAAATAAGTGTGTTTAAAGTCGTTTCTGTGCCTGAAATTGGTCAAAATTGAAGATTTTGAGTAAGCAAAACTCTGCAAAAATGGCAATTTTGGTCACTGTGAGGGTTTAAAAAGTGGTTATTCAACATGAGGCCCGATCCAAATGACATTTTGAATCATTTTTGGTAGAGTCCAAAAAATCAATTTTCTGATGAAAAACGATGACCCCGGACCAGTCGAACGTTGAAAAAATGGTAAATATTGATGAAATTTTAACATTTAATCTTTTGACTTTAAATGACGGTTGGATGTGAGTTATTACTTTTTCAACTAAAATAAGTGTGTTTAAAGTCATTTCTGTGCCTGAAATTGGTCAAAATTGAAGATTTTGAGTAAGCAAAACTCTGTAAAAATGGCAGTTTTGGTCACTGTGCGGGTTTAAAAAGTGGTTATTCAACATGAGGCCCGATCCAAATGACATTTTGAATCATTTTTGGTAGAGTCCAAAAAATCAATTTTCTGATGAAAAACGATGACCCCGGACCAGTCGAACGTTGAAAAAATGGTCAATATTGATGAAATTTTAACATTTAATCTTTTGACTTTAAATGACGGTTGGATGTGAGTTATTACTTTTTCAACTAAAATAAGTGTGTTTAAAGTCATTTCTGTGCCTGAAATTGGTCAAAATTGAAGATTTTGAGTAAGCAAAACTCTGTAAAAATGGCAATTTTGGTCACTGTGAGGGTTTAAAAAGTGGTTATTCAACATGAGGCCCGATCCAAATGACATTTTGAATCATTTTTGGTAGAGTCCAAAAAATCAATTTTCTGATGAAAAACGATGACCCCGGACCAGTCGAACATTGAAAAAATGGTCAATATTGATGAAATTTTAATATTTAATCTTTTCACTTTAAATGACGGTTGGATGTGAGTTATTACTTTTTCAACTAAAATAAGTGTGTTTAAAGTCATTTCTGTGCCTGAAATTGGTCAAAATTGAAGATTTTGAGTAAGCAAAACTCTGTAAAAATGGCAATTTTGGTCACTGTGAGGGTTTAAAAAGTGGTTATTCAACATGAGGCCCGATCCAAATGACATTTTGAATCATTTTTGGTAGAGTCCAAAAAATCAATTTTCTGATGAAAAACGATGACCCCGGACCAGTCGAACGTTGAAAAAATGGTCAATATTGAAAAATTTTTAACATTTAATCTTTTGACTTTAAATGACGGTTGGATGTGAGTTATTACTTTTTCAACTAAAATAAGTGTGTTTAAAGTCATTTCTGTGCCTGAAATTGGTCAAAATTGAAGATTTTGAGTAAGCAAAACTCTGCAAAAATGGCAATTTTGGTCACTGTGAGGGTTTAAAAAGTGGTTATTCAACATGAGGCCCGATCCAAATGACATTTTGAATCATTTTTGGTAGAGTCCAAAAAATCAATTTTCTGATGAAAAACGATGACCCCGGACCAGTCGAACGTTGAAAAAATGGTCAATATTGATGAAATTTTAACATTTAATCTTTTGACTTTAAATGACGGTTGGATGTGAGTTATTACTTTTTCAACTAAAATAAGTGTGTTTAAAGTCATTTCTGTGCCTGAAATTGGTCAAAATTGAAGATTTTGAGTAAGCAAAACTCTGCAAAAATGGCAATTTTGGTCAATGTGAGGGTTTAAAAAGTGGTTATTCAACATGAGGCCCAATCCAAATGACATTTTGAATCATTTTTGGTAGAGTCCAAAAAATCAATTTTCTGATGAAAAACGATGACCCCGGACCAGTAGAACGTTGAAAAAATGGTCAATATTGATGACATTTTAACATTTAATCTTTTGACTTTAAATGACGGTTGGATGTGAGTTATTACTTTTTCAACTAAAATAAGTGTGTTTAAAGTCATTTCTGTGCCTGAAATTGGTCAAAATTGAAGATTTTGAGTAAGCAAAACTCTGTAAAAATGGCAGTTTTGGTCACTGTGCGGGTTTAAAAAGTGGTTATTCAACATGAGGCCCGATCCAAATGACATTTTGAATCATTTTTGGTAGAGTCCAAAAAATCAATTTTCTGATGAAAAACGATGACCCCGGACCAGTCGAACGTTGAAAAAATGGTCAATATTGATGAAATTTTAACATTTAATCTTTTGACTTTAAATGACGGTTGGATGTGAGTTATTACTTTTTCAACTAAAATAAGTGTGTTTAAAGTCATTTCTGTGCCTGAAATTAGTCAAAATTGAAGATTTTGAGTAAGCAAAACTCTGTAAAAATGGCAATTTTGGTCACTGTGAGGGTTTAAAAAGTGGTTATTCAACATGAGGCCCGATCCAAATGACATTTTGAATCATTTTTGGTAGAGTCCAAAAAATCAATTTTCTGATGAAAAACGATGACCCCGGACCAGTCGAACGTTGAAAAAATGGTCAATATTGATGAAATTTTAATATTTAATCTTTTCACTTTAAATGACGGTTGGATGTGAGTTATTACTTTTTCAACTAAAATAAGTGTGTTTAAAGTCATTTCTGTGCCTGAAATTGGTCAAAATTGAAGATTTTGAGTAAGCAAAACTCTGTAAAAATGGCAATTTTGGTCACTGTGAGGGTTTAAAAAGTGGTTATTCAACATGAGGCCCGATCCAAATGACATTTTGAATCATTTTTGGTAGAGTCCAAAAAATCAATTTTCTGATGAAAAACGATGACCCCGGACCACTCGAACGTTGAAAAAATGGTCAATATTGATGAAATTTTAACATTTAATCTTTTGACTTTAAATGACGGTTGGATGTGAGTTATTACTTTTTCAACTAAAATAAGTGTGTTTAAAGTCATTTCTGTGCCTGAAATTGGTCAAAATTGAAAATTTTGAGTAAGCAAAACTCTGTAAAAATGGCAATTTTGGACACTGTGAGGGTTTAAAAAGTGGTTATTCAACATGAGGCCCGATCCAAATGACATTTTGAATCATTTTTGGTAGAGTCCAAAAAATCAATTTTCTGATGAAAAACGATGACCCCGGACCAGTCGAACGTTGAAAAAATGGTCAATATTGATGAAATTTTAACATTTAATCTTTTGACTTTAAATGACGGTTGGATGTGAGTTATTACTTTTTCAACTAAAATAAGTGTGTTTAAAGTCATTTCTGTGCCTGAAATTGGTCAAAATTGAAGATTTTGAGTAAGCAAAACTCTGTAAAAATGGCAGTTTTGGTCACTGTGAGGGATTAAAAAGTGGTTATTCAACATGAGGCCTGATCCAAATGACATTTTGAATCATTTTTGGTAGAGTCCAAAAAATCCATTTTCTGATGAAAAACGATGACCCCGGACCAGTCGAACGTTGAAAAAATGGTCAATATTGATGAAATTTTAACATTTAATCTTTTGACTTTAAATGACGGTTGGATGTGAGTTATTACTTTTTCAACTAAAATAAGTGTGTTTAAGTCATTTCTGTGCCCGAAATTGGTCAAAATTGAAGATTTTGAGTAAGCAAAACTCTGTAAAAATGGCAATTTTGGTCACTGTGAGGGTTTAAAAAGTGGTTATTCAACATGAGGCCTGATCCAAATGACATTTTGAATCATTTTTGGTAGAGTCCAAAAAATCAATTTTCTGATGAAAAACGATGACCCCGGACCAGTCGAACGTTGAAAAAATGGTCAATATTGATGACATTTTAACATTTAATCTTTTGACTATAAATGACGGTTGGATGTGAGTTATTACTTTTTCAACTAAAATAAGTGTGTTTAAAGTCGTTTCTGTGCCTGAAATTGGTCAAAATTGAAGATTTTGAGTAAGCAAAACTCTGCAAAAATGGCAATTTTGGTCACTGTGAGGGTTTAAAAAGTGGTTATTCAACATGAGGCCCGATCCAAATGACATTTTGAATCATTTTTGGTAGAGTCCAAAAAATCAATTTTCTGATGAAAAACGATGACCCCGGACCAGTCGAACGTTGAAAAAATGGTAAATATTGATGAAATTTTAACATTTAATCTTTTGACTTTAAATGACGGTTGGATGTGAGTTATTACTTTTTCAACTAAAATAAGTGTGTTTAAAGTCATTTCTGTGCCTGAAATTGGTCAAAATTGAAGATTTTGAGTAAGCAAAACTCTGTAAAAATGGCAGTTTTGGTCACTGTGCGGGTTTAAAAAGTGGTTATTCAACATGAGGCCCGATCCAAATGACATTTTGAATCATTTTTGGTAGAGTCCAAAAAATCAATTTTCTGATGAAAAACGATGACCCCGGACCAGTCGAACGTTGAAAAAATGGTCAATATTGATGAAATTTTAACATTTAATCTTTTGACTTTAAATGACGGTTGGATGTGAGTTATTACTTTTTCAACTAAAATAAGTGTGTTTAAAGTCATTTCTGTGCCTGAAATTGGTCAAAATTGAAGATTTTGAGTAAGCAAAACTCTGTAAAAATGGCAATTTTGGTCACTGTGAGGGTTTAAAAAGTGGTTATTCAACATGAGGCCCGATCCAAATGACATTTTGAATCATTTTTGGTAGAGTCCAAAAAATCAATTTTCTGATGAAAAACGATGACCCCGGACCAGTCGAACATTGAAAAAATGGTCAATATTGATGAAATTTTAATATTTAATCTTTTCACTTTAAATGACGGTTGGATGTGAGTTATTACTTTTTCAACTAAAATAAGTGTGTTTAAAGTCATTTCTGTGCCTGAAATTGGTCAAAATTGAAGATTTTGAGTAAGCAAAACTCTGTAAAAATGGCAATTTTGGTCACTGTGAGGGTTTAAAAAGTGGTTATTCAACATGAGGCCCGATCCAAATGACATTTTGAATCATTTTTGGTAGAGTCCAAAAAATCAATTTTCTGATGAAAAACGATGACCCGGACCAGTCGAACGTTGAAAAAATGGTCAATATTGATGAAATTTTAACATTTAATCTTTTGACTTTAAATGACGGTTGGATGTGAGTTATTACTTTTTCAACTAAAATAAGTGTGTTTAAAGTCATTTCTGTGCCTGAAATTGGTCAAAATTGAAGATTTTGAGTAAGCAAAACTCTGTAAAAATGGCAGTTTTGGTCACTGTGAGGGTTTAAAAAGTGGTTATTCAACATGAGGCCTGATCCAAATGACATTTTGAATCATTTTTGGTAGAGTCCAAAAAATCAATTTTCTGATGAAAAACGATGACCCCGGACCAGTCGAACGTTGAAAAAATGGTCAATATTGATGAAATTTTAACATTTAATCTTTTGACTTTAAATGACGGTTGGATGTGAGTTATTACTTTTTCAACTACAATAAGGGTGTTTAAAGTCATTTCTGTGCCTGAAATTGGTCAAAATTGAAGATTTTGAGTAAGCAAAACTCTGTAAAAATGGCAATTTTGGTCACTGTGAGGGTTTAAAAAGTGGTTATTCAACATGAGGCCCGATCCAAATGACATTTTGAATCATTTTTGGTAGAGTCCAAAAAATCCATTTTCTGATGAAAAACGATGACCCCGGACCAGTCGAACGTTGAAAAAATGGTCAATATTGATGAAATTTTAACATTTAATCTTTTGACTTTAAATGACGGTTGGATGTGAGTTATTACTTTTCAACTAAAATAAGTGTGTTTAAAGTCATTTCTGTGCCTGAAATTGGTCAAAATTGAAGATTTTGAGTAAGCAAAACTCTGTAAAAATGGCAATTTTGGTCACTGTGAGGGTTTAAAAAGTGGTTATTCAACATGAGGCCCGATCCAAATGACATTTTGAATCATTTTTGGTAGAGTCCAAAAAATCAATTTTCTGATGAAAAACGATGACCCCGGACCAGTCGAACGTTGAAAAAATGGTCAATATTGATGAAATTTTAATATTTAATCTTTTCACTTTAAATGACGGTTGGATGTGAGTTATTACTTTTTCAACTAAAATAAGTGTGTTTAAAGTCATTTCTGTGCCTGAAATTGGTCAAAATTGAAGAATTTGAGTAAGCAAAACTCTGTAAAAATAACAATTTTGGTCACTGTGAGGGTTTAAAAAGTGGTCATTCAACATGAGGCCCGATCCAAATGACATTTTGAATCATTTTTGGTAGAGTCCAAAAAATCCATTTTCTGATGAAAAACGATGACCCCGGACCAGTCGAACGTTGAAAAAATGGTCAATATTGATGAAATTTTAACATTTAATCTTTTGACTTTAAATGACGGTTGGATGTGAGTTATTACTTTTTCAACTAAAATAAGTGTGTTTAAGTCATTTCTGTGCCCGAAATTGGTCAAAATTGAAGATTTTGAGTAAGCAAAACTCTGTAAAAATGGCAATTTTGGTCACTGTGAGGGTTTAAAAAGTGGTTATTCAACATGAGGCCTGATCCAAATGACATTTTGAATCATTTTTGGTGGAGTCCAAAAAAATCAATTTTCTGATGAAAAACGATGACCCCGGACCAGTCGAACGTTGAAAAAATTGTCAATATTGATGAAATTTTAACATTTAATCTTTTGACTTTAAATGACGGTTGGATGTGAGTTATTACTTTTTCAACTACAATAAGTGTGTTTAAAGTCATTTCTGTGCCTGAAATTGGTCAAAATTGAAGATTTTGAGTAAGCAAAACTCTGCAAAAATGGCAATTTTGGTCACTGTGAGGGTTTAAAAAGTGGTTATTCAACATGAGGCCCGATCCAAATGACATTTTGAATCATTTTTGGTAGAGTCCAAAAAATCAATTTTCTGATGAAAAACGATGACCCCGGACCAGTCGAACGTTGAAAAAATGGTCAATATTGATGAAATTTTAACATTTAATCTTTTGACTTTAAATGACGGTTGGATGTGAGTTATTACTTTTTCAACTAAAATAAGTGTGTTTAAAGTCATTTCTGTGCCTGAAATTGGTCAAAATTGAAGATTTTGAGTAAGCAAAACTCTGCAAAAATGGCAATTGTGGTCACTGTG
The DNA here is from genome assembly GCF_964263255.1 of Lissotriton vulgaris. Taxonomy (NCBI): domain Eukaryota; kingdom Metazoa; phylum Chordata; class Amphibia; order Caudata; family Salamandridae; genus Lissotriton; species Lissotriton vulgaris. Next base: position 250,575 of record NW_028252894.1, read on the forward strand.
AGGGTTTAAAAAGTGGTTATTCAACATGAGGCCCGATCCAAATGACATTTTGAATCATTTTTGGTAGAGTCCAAAAAATCAATTTTCTGATGAAAAACGATGACCCCGGACCAGTCGAACATTGAAAAAATGGTCAATATTGATGAAATTTTAATATTTAATCTTTTCACTTTAAATGACGGTTGGATGTGAGTTATTACTTTTTCAACTAAAATAAGTGTGTTTAAAGTCATTTCTGTGCCTGAAATTGGTCAAAATTGAAGATTTTGAGTAAGCAAAACTCTGTAAAAATGGCAATTTTGGTCACTGTGAGGGTTTAAAAAGTGGTTATTCAACATGAGGCCCGATCCAAATGACATTTTGAATCATTTTTGGTAGAGTCCAAAAAATCCATTTTCTGATGAAAAACGATGACCCGGGACCAGTCGAACGTTGAAAAAATGGTCAATATTGATGAAATTTTAACATTTAATCTTTTGACTTTAAATGACAGTTGGATGTGAGTTATTACTTTTTCAACTAAAATAAGTGTGTTTAAAGTCATTTCTGTGCCTGAAATTGGTCAAAATTGAAGATTTTGAGTAAGCAAAACTCTGTAAAAATGGCAATTTTGGTCACTGTGAGGGTTTAAAAAGTGGTTATTCAACATGAGGCCCGATCCAAATGACATTTTGAATCATTTTTGGTAGAGTCCAAAAAATCAATTTTCTGATGAAAAACGATGACCCCGGACCAGTCGAACGTTGAAAAAATGGTCAATATTGATGAAATTTTAACATTTAATCTTTTGACTTTAAATGACGGTTGGATGTGAGTTATTACTTTTTCAACTAAAATAATTGTGTTTAAAGTCATTTCTGTGCCTGAAATTGGTCAAAATTGAAGATTTTGAGTAAGCAAAACTCTGTAAAAATGGCAGTTTTGGTCACTGTGAGGGTTTAAAAAGTGGTTATTCAACATGAGGCCTGATCCAAATGACATTTTGAATCATTTTTGGTAGAGTCCAAAAAATCCATTTTCTGATGAAAAACGATGACCCCGGACCAGTCGAACGTTGAAAAAATGGTCAATATTGATGAAATTTTAATATTTAATCTTTTCACTTTAAATGACGGTTGGATGTGAGTTATTACTTTTTCAACTAAAATAAGTGTGTTTAAAGTCATTTCTGTGCCTGAAATTGGTCAAAATTGAAGATTTTGAGTAAGCAAAACTCTGTAAAAATGGCAATTTTGGTCACTGTGAGGGTTTAAAAAGTGGTTATTCAACATGAGGCCCGATCCAAATGACATTTTGAATCATTTTTGGTAGAGTCCAAAAAATCAATTTTCTGATGAAAAACGATGACCCCGGACCAGTCGAACGTTGAAAAAATGGTCAATATTGATGAAATTTTAACATTTAATCTTTTGACTTTAAATGACGGTTGGATGTGAGTTATTACTTTTTCAACTAAAATAAGTGTGTTTAAAGTCATTTCTAAGCCTGAAATTGGTCAAAATTGAAGATTTTGAGTAAGCAAAACTCTGTAAAAATGGCAATTTTGGTCACTACGAGGGTTTAAAAAGTGGTTATTCAACATGAGGCCCGATCCAAATGACATTTTGAATCATTTTTGGTAGAGTCCAAAAAATCAATTTTCTGATGAAAAACGATGACCCCGGACCAGTCAAACGTTGAAAAAATGGTCAATATTGAGGAAATTTTAACATTTAATCTTTTGACTTTAAATGACGGTTGGATGTGAGTTATTACTTTTTCAACTAAAATAAGTGTGTTTAAAGTCATTTCTATGCCTGAAATTGGTCAAAATTGAAGAATTTGAGTAAGCAAAACTCTGTAAAAATGGCAGTTTTGGTCACTGTGAGGGTTTAAAAAGTGGTTATTCAACATGAGGCCTGATCCAAATGACATTTTGAATCATTTTTGGTAGAGTCCAAAAAATCAATTTTCTGATGAAAAACGATGACCCCGGACCAGTCGAACGTTGAAAAAATGGTCAATATTGATGAAATTTTAACATTTAATCTTTTGACTTTAAATGACGGTTGGATGTGAGTTATTACTTTTTCAACTAAAATAAGTGTGTTTAAAGTCATTTCTGTGCCTGAAATTGGTCAAAATAGAAGATTTTGAGTAAGCAAAACTCTGTAAAAATGGCAGTTTTGGTCACTGTGAGGGTTTAAAAAGTGGTTATTCAACATGAGGCCCGATCCAAATGACATTTTGAATCATTTTTGGTAGAGTCCAAAAAATCAATTTTCTGATGAAAAACGATGACCCCGGACCAGTCGAACGTTGAAAAAATGGTCAATATTGATGAAATTTTAACATTTAATCTTTTGACTTTAAATGACGGTTGGATGTGAGTTATTACTTTTTCAACTAAAATAAGTGTGTTTAAAGTCATTTCTAAGCCTGAAATTGGTCAAAATTGAAGATTTTGAGTAAGCAAAACTCTGTAAAAATGGCAATTTTGGTCACTACGAGGGTTTAAAAAGTGGTTATTCAACATGAGGCCCGATCCAAATGACATTTTGAATCATTTTTGGTAGAGTCCAAAAAATCAATTTTCTGATGAAAAACGATGACCCCGGACCAGTCAAACGTTGAAAAAATGGTCAATATTGAGGAAATTTTAACATTTAATCTTTTGACTTTAAATGACGGTTGGATGTGAGTTATTACTTTTTCAACTAAAATAAGTGTGTTTAAAGTCATTTCTGTGCCTGAAATTGGTCAAAATTGAAGAATTTGAGTAAGCAAAACTCTGTAAAAATGGCAGTTTTGGTCACTGTGAGGGTTTAAAAAGTGGTTATTCAACATGAGGCCTGATCCAAATGACATTTTGAATCATTTTTGGTAGAGTCCAAAAAATCAATTTTCTGATGAAAAACGATGACCCCGGACCAGTCGAACGTTGAAAAAATGGTCAATATTGATGAAATTTTAACATTTAATCTTTTGACTTTAAATGACGGTTGGATGTGAGTTATTACTTTTTCAACTAAAATAAGTGTGTTTAAAGTCATTTCTGTGCCTGAAATTGGTCAAAATAGAAGATTTTGAGTAAGCAAAACTCTGTAAAAATGGCAATTTTGGTCACTGTGAGGGTTTAAAAAGTGGTTATTCAACATGAGGCCCGATCCAAATGACATTTTGAATCATTTTTGGTAGAGTCCAAAAAATCAATTTTCTGATGAAAAACGATGACCCCGGACCAGTCGAACGTTGAAAAAATAGTCAATATTGATGAAATTTTAACATTTAATCTTTTGACTTTAAATGACGGTTGGATGTGAGTTATTACTTTTTCAACTAAAATAAGTGTGTTTAAAGTCATTTCTGTGCCTGAAATTGGTCAAAATTGAAGATTTTGAGTAAGCAAAACTCTGTAAAAATGGCAATTTTGGTCACTGTGAGGGTTTAAAAAGTGGTTATTCAACATGAGGCCCGATCCAAATGACATTTTGAATCATTTTTGGTAGAGTCCAAAAAATCAATTTTCTGATGAAAAACGATGACCCCGGACCAGTCGAACGTTGAAAAAATGGTCAATATTGATGAAATTTTAACATTTAATCTTTTGACTTTAAATGACGGTTGGATGTGAGTTATTACTTTTTCAACTAAAATAAGTGTGTTTAAAGTCATTTCTGTGCCTGAAATTGGTCAAAATTGAAGATTTTGAGTAAGCAAAACTCTGTAAAAATGGCAGTTTTTGTCACTGTGAGGGTTTAAAAAGTGGTTATTCAACATGAGGCCTGATCCAAATAACATTTTGAATCATTTTTGGTAGAGTCCAAAAAATCAATTTTCTGATGAAAAACGATGACCCCGGACCAGTCGAACGTTGAAAAAATGGTCAAAATTGATGACATTTTAACATTTAATCTTTTGACTTTAAATGACGGTTGGATGTGAGTTATTACTTTTTCAACTACAATAAGTGTGTTTAAAGTCATTTCTGTGCCTGAAATTGGTCAAAATTGAAGATTTTGAGTAAGCAAAACTCTGTAAAAATGGCAGTTTTGGTCACTGTGAGGGTTTAAAAAGTGGTTATTCAACATGAGGCCTGATCCAAATGACATTTTGAATCATTTTTGGTAGAGTCCAAAAAATCAATTTTCTGATGAAAAACGATGACCCCGGACCAGTCGAACGTTGAAAAAATGGTCAATATTGATGAAATTTTAACATTTAATCTTTTGACTTTAAATGACGGTTGGATGTCAGTTATTACTTTTTCAACTAAAATAAGTGTGTTTAAAGTCATTTCTGTGCCTGAAATTGGTCAAAATTGAAGATTTTGAGTAAGCAAAACTCTGTAAAAATGGGAATTTTGGTCACTGTGAGGGTTTAAAAAGTGGTTATTCAACATGAGGCCCGATCCAAATGACATTTTGAATCATTTTTGGTAGAGTCCAAAAAATCAATTTTCTGATGAAAAACGATGACCCCGGACCAGTCGAACGTTGAAAAAATGGTCAATATTGATGAAATTTTAACATTTAATCTTTTGACTTTAAATGACGGTTGGATGTGAGTTATTACTTTTTCAACTAAAATAAGTGTGTTTAAAGTCATTTCTGTGCCTGAAATTGGTCAAAATTGAAGATTTTGAGTAAGCAAAACTCTGTAAAAATGGCAGTTTTGGTCACTGTGAGGGATTAAAAAGTGGTTATTCAACATGAGGCCTGATCCAAATGACATTTTGAATCATTTTTGGTAGAGTCCAAAAAATCCATTTTCTGATGAAAAACGATGACCCCGGACCAGTCGAACGTTGAAAAAATGGTCAATATTGATGAAATTTTAACATTTAATCTTTTGACTTTAAATGACGGTTGGATGTGAGTTATTACTTTTTCAACTAAAATAAGTGTGTTTAAGTCATTTCTGTGCCCGAAATTGGTCAAAATTGAAGATTTTGAGTAAGCAAAACTCTGTAAAAATGGCAATTTTGGTCACTGTGAGGGTTTAAAAAGTGGTTATTCAACATGAGGCCTGATCCAAATGACATTTTGAATCATTTTTGGTAGAGTCCAAAAAATCAATTTTCTGATGAAAAACGATGACCCCGGACCAGTCGAACGTTGAAAAAATGGTCAATATTGATGAAATTTTAACATTTAATCTTTTGACTATAAATGACGGTTGGATGTGAGTTATTACTTTTTCAACTAAAATAAGTGTGTTTAAAGTCGTTTCTGTGCCTGAAATTGGTCAAAATTGAAGATTTTGAGTGAGCAAAACTCTGCAAAAATGGCAATTTTGGTCACTGTGAGGGTTTAAAAAGTGGTTATTCAACATGAGGCCCGATCCAAATGACATTTTGAATCATTTTTGGTAGAGTCCAAAAAATCAATTTTCTGATGAAAAACGATGACCCCGGACCAGTCGAACGTTGAAAAAATGGTCAATATTGATGAAATTTTAACATTTAATCTTTTGACTTTAAATGACGGTTGGATGTGAGTTATTACTTTTTCAACTAAAATAAGTGTGTTTAAAGTCATTTCTGTGCCTGAAATTGGTCAAAATTGAAGATTTTGAGTAAGCAAAACTCTGTAAAAATGGCAATTTTGGTCACTGTGAGGGTTTAAAAAGTGGTTATTCAACATGAGGCCCGATCCAAATGACATTTTGAATCATTTTTGGTAGAGTCCAAAAAATCAATTTTCTGATGAAAAACGATGACCCCGGACCACTCGAACGTTGAAAAAATGGTCAATATTGATGAAATTTTAACATTTAATCTTTTGACTTTAAATGACGGTTGGATGTGAGTTATTACTTTTTCAACTAAAATAAGTGTGTTTAAAGTCATTTCTGTGCCTGAAATCGGTCAAAATTGAAAATTTTGAGTAAGCAAAACTCTGTAAAAATGGCAATTTTGGACACTGTGAGGGTTTAAAAAGTGGTTATTCAACATGAGGCCCGATCCAAATGACATTTTGAATCATTTTTGGTAGAGTCCAAAAAATCAATTTTCTGATGAAAAACGATGACCCCGGACCAGTCGAACGTTGAAAAAATGGTCAATATTGATGAAATTTTAACATTTAATCTTTTGACTTTAAATGACGGTTGGATGTGAGTTATTACTTTTTCAACTAAAATAAGTGTGTTTAAAGTCATTTCTGTGCCTGAAATTGGTCAAAATTGAAGATTTTGAGTAAGCAAAACTCTGTAAAAATGGCAGTTTTGGTCACTGTGAGGGATTAAAAAGTGGTTATTCAACATGAGGCCTGATCCAAATGACATTTTGAATCATTTTTGGTAGAGTCCAAAAAATCCATTTTCTGATGAAAAACGATGACCCCGGACCAGTCGAACGTTGGAAAAATGGTCAATATTGATGAAATTTTAACATTTAATCTTTTGACTTTAAATGACGGTTGGATGTGAGTTATTACTTTTTCAACTAAAATAAGTGTGTTTAAGTCATTTCTGTGCCCGAAATTGGTCAAAATTGAAGATTTTGAGTAAGCAAAACTCTGTAAAAATGGCAATTTTGGTCACTGTGAGGGTTTAAAAAGTGGTTATTCAACATGAGGCCTGATCCAAATGACATTTTGAATCATTTTTGGTAGAGTCCAAAAAATCAATTTTCTGATGAAAAACGATGACCCCGGACCAGTCGAACGTTGAAAAAATGGTCAATATTGATGAAATTTTAACATTTAATCTTTTGACTATAAATGACGGTTGGATGTGAGTTATTACTTTTTCAACTAAAATAAGTGTGTTTAAAGTCGTTTCTGTGCCTGAAATTGGTCAAAATTGAAGATTTTGAGTGAGCAAAACTCTGCAAAAATGGCAATTTTGGTCACTGTGAGGGTTTAAAAAGTGGTTATTCAACATGAGGCCCGATCCAAATGACATTTTGAATCATTTTTGGTAGAGTCCAAAAAATCAATTTTCTGATGAAAAACGATGACCCCGGACCAGTCGAACGTTGAAAAAATGGTCAATATTGATGAAATTTTAACATTTAATCTTTTGACTTTAAATGACGGTTGGATGTGAGTTATTACTTTTTCAACTAAAATAAGTGTGTTTAAAGTCATTTCTGTGCCTGAAATTGGTCAAAATTGAAGATTTTGAGTAAGCAAAACTCTGTAAAAATGGCAGTTTTGGTCACTGTGCGGGTTTAAAAAGTGGTTATTCAACATGAGGCCCGATCCAAATGACATTTTGAATCATTTTTGGTAGAGTCCAAAAAATCAATTTTCTGATGAAAAACGATGACCCCGGACCAGTCGAACGTTGAAAAAATGGTCAATATTGATGAAATTTTAACATTTAATCTTTTGACTTTAAATGACGGTTGGATGTGAGTTATTACTTTTTCAACTAAAATAAGTGTGTTTAAAGTCATTTCTGTGCCTGAAATTGGTCAAAATTGAAGATTTTGAGAAAGCAAAACTCTGTAAAAATGGCAATTTTGGTCACTGTGAGGGTTTAAAAAGTGGTTATTCAACATGAGGCCCGATCCAAATGACATTTTGAATCATTTTTGGTAGAGTCCAAAAAATCCATTTTCTGATGAAAAACGATGACCCGGACCAGTCGAACGTTGAAAAAATGGTCAATATTGATGAAATTTTAACATTTAATCTTTTGACTTTAAATAACGGTTGGATGTGAGTTATTACTTTTTCAACTAAAATAAGTGTGTTTAAAGTCATTTCTGTGCCTGAAATTGGTCAAAATTGAAGATTTTGAGTAAGCAAAACTCTGTAAAAATGGCAGTTTTGGTCACTGTGAGGGTTTAAAAAGTGGTTATTCAACATGAGGCCTGATCCAAATGACATTTTGAATCATTTTTGGTAGAGTCCAAAAAATCAATTTTCTGATGAAAAACGATGACCCCGGACCAGTCGAACGTTGAAAAAATGGTCAATATTGATGAAATTTTAACATTTAATCTTTTGACTTTAAATGACGGTTGGATGTGAGTTATTACTTTTTCAACTACAATAAGGGTGTTTAAAGTCATTTCTGTGCCTGAAATTGGTCAAAATTGAAGATTTTGAGTAAGCAAAACTCTGTAAAAATGGCAATTTTGGTCACTGTGAGGGTTTAAAAAGTGGTTATTCAACATGAGGCCCGATCCAAATGACATTTTGAATCATTTTTGGTAGAGTCCAAAAAATCCATTTTCTGATGAAAAACGATGACCCCGGACCAGTCGAACGTTGAAAAAATGGTCAATATTGATGAAATTTTAACATTTAATCTTTTGACTTTAAATGACGGTTGGATGTGAGTTATTACTTTTCAACTAAAATAAGTGTGTTTAAAGTCATTTCTGTGCCTGAAATTGGTCAAAATTGAAGATTTTGAGTAAGCAAAACTCTGTAAAAATGGCAATTTTGGTCACTGTGAGGGTTTAAAAAGTGGTTATTCAACATGAGGCCCGATCCAAATGACATTTTGAATCATTTTTGGTAGAGTCCAAAAAATCAATTTTCTGATGAAAAACGATGACCCCGGACCAGTCGAACGTTGAAAAAATGGTCAATATTGATGAAATTTTAACATTTAATCTTTTGACTTTAAATGACGGTTGGATGTGAGTTATTACTTTTTCAACTAAAATAAGTGTGTTTAAGTCATTTCTGTCCCCGAAATTGGTCAAAATTGAAGATTTTGAGTAAGCACAACTCTGTAAAAATGGCAATTTTGGTCACTGTGAGGGTTTAAAAAGTGGTTATTCAACATGAGGCCTGATCCAAATGACATTTTGAATCATTTTTGGTAGAGTCCAAAAAATCAATTTTCTGATGAAAAACGATGACCCCGGACCAGTCGAACGTTGAAAAAATGGTCAATATTGATGAAATTTTAACATTTAATCTTTTGACTATAAATGACGGTTGGATGTGAGTTATTACTTTTTCAACTAAAAAAAGTGTGTTTAAAGTCGTTTCTGTGCCTAAAATTGGTCAAAATTGAAGATTTTGAGTAAGCAAAACTCTGTAAAAATTGCAGTTTTGGTCACTGTGAGGGTTTAAAAAGTGGTTATTCAACATGAGGCCCGATCCAAATGACATTTTGAATCATTTTTGGTAGAGTCCAAAAAATCAATTTTCTGATGAAAAACGATGACCCCGGACCAGTCGAACGTTGAAAAAATGGTCAATATTGATGAAATTTTAACATTTAATCTTTTGACTTTAAATGACGGTTGGATGTGAGTTATTACTTTTTCAACTAAAATAAGTGTGTTTAAAGTCATTTCTGTGCCTGAAATTGGTCAAAATTGAAGATTTTGAGTAAGCAAAACTCTGTAAAAATGGCAGTTTTGGTCACTGTGCGGGTTTAAAAAGTGGTTATTCAACATGAGGCCCGATCCAAATGACATTTTGAATCATTTTTGGTAGAGTCCAAAAAATCAATTTTCTGATGAAAAACGATGACCCCGGACCAGTCGAACGTTGAAAAAATGGTCAATATTGATGAAATTTTAACATTTAATCTTTTGACTTTAAATGACGGTTGGATGTGAGTTATTACTTTTTCAACTAAAATAAGTGTGTTTAAAGTCATTTCTGTGCCTGAAATTGGTCAAAATTGAAGATTTTGAGTAAGCAAAACTCTGTAAAAATGGCAATTTTGGTCACTGTGAGGGTTTAAAAAGTGGTTATTCAACATGAGGCCCGATCCAAATGACATTTTGAATAATTTTTGGTAGAGTCCAAAAAATCAATTTTCTGATGAAAAACGATGACCCCGGACCAGTCGAACATTGAAAAAATGGTCAATATTGATGAAATTTTAATATTTAATCTTTTCACTTTAAATGACGGTTGGATGTGAGTTATTACTTTTTCAACTAAAATAAGTGTGTTTAAAGTCATTTCTGTGCCTGAAATCGGTCAAAATTGAAAATTTTGAGTAAGCAAAACTCTGTAAAAATGGCAATTTTGGACACTGTGAGGGTTTAAAAAGTGGTTATTCAACATGAGGCCCGATCCAAATGACATTTTGAATCATTTTTGGTAGAGTCCAAAAAATCAATTTTCTGATGAAAAACGATGACCCCGGACCAGTCGAACGTTGAAAAAATGGTCAATATTGATGAAATTTTAACATTTAATCTTTTGACTATAAATGACGGTTGGATGTGAGTTATTACTTTTTCAACTAAAATAAGTGTGTTTAAAGTCGTTTCTGTGCCTGAAATTGGTCAAAATTGAAGATTTTGAGTGAGCAAAACTCTGCAAAAATGGCAATTTTGGTCACTGTGAGGGTTTAAAAAGTGGTTATTCAACATGAGGCCCGATCCAAATGACATTTTGAATCATTTTTGGTAGAGTCCAAAAAATCAATTTTCTGATGAAAAACGATGACCCCGGACCAGTCGAACGTTGAAAAAATGGTCAATATTGATGAAATTTTAACATTTAATCTTTTGACTTTAAATGACGGTTGGATGTGAGTTATTACTTTTTCAACTAAAATAAGTGTGTTTAAAGTCATTTCTGTGCCTGAAATTGGTCAAAATTGAAGATTTTGAGTAAGCAAAACTCTGTAAAAATGGCAATTTTGGTCACTGTGAGGGTTTAAAAAGTGGTTATTCAACATGAGGCCCGATCTAAATGACATTTTGAATCATTTTTGGTAGAGTCCAAAAAATCAATTTTCTGATGAAAAACGATGACCCCGGACCACTCGAACGTTGAAAAAATGGTCAATATTGATGAAATTTTAACATTTAATCTTTTGACTTTAAATGACGGTTGGATGTGAGTTATTACTTTTTCAACTAAAATAAGTGTGTTTAAAGTCATTTCTGTGCCTGAAATCGGTCAAAATTGAAAATTTTGAGTAAGCAAAACTCTGTAAAAATGGCAATTTTGGACACTGTGAGGGTTTAAAAAGTGGTTATTCAACATGAGGCCCGATCCAAATGACATTTTGAATCATTTTTGGTAGAGTCCAAAAAATCAATTTTCTGATGAAAAACGATGACCCCGGACCAGTCGAACGTTGAAAAAATGGTCAATATTGATGAAATTTTAACATTTAATCTTTTGACTTTAAATGACGGTTGGATGTGAGTTATTACTTTTTCAACTAAAATAAGTGTGTTTAAAGTCATTTCTGTGCCTGAAATTGGTCAAAATTGAAGATTTTGAGTAAGCAAAACTCTGTAAAAATGGCAGTTTTGGTCACTGTGAGGGATTAAAAAGTGGTTATTCAACATGAGGCCTGATCCAAATGACATTTTGAATCATTTTTGGTAGAGTCCAAAAAATCCATTTTCTGATGAAAAACGATGACCCCGGACCAGTCGAACGTTGAAAAAATGGTCAATATTGATGAAATTTTAACATTTAATCTTTTGACTTTAAATGACGGTTGGATGTGAGTTATTACTTTTTCAACTAAAATAAGTGTGTTTAAGTCATTTCTGTGCCCGAAATTGGTCAAAATTGAAGATTTTGAGTAAGCAAAACTCTGTAAAAATGGCAATTTTGGTCACTGTGAGGGTTTAAAAAGTGGTTATTCAACATGAGGCCTGATCCAAATGACATTTTGAATCATTTTTGGTAGAGTCCAAAAAATCAATTTTCTGATGAAAAACGATGACCCCGGACCAGTCGAACGTTGAAAAAATGGTCAATATTGATGAAATTTTAACATTTAATCTTTTGACTTTAAATAACGGTTGGATGTGAGTTATTACTTTTTCAACTAAAATAAGTGTGTTTAAAGTCATTTCTGTGCCTGAAATTGGTCAAAATTGAAGATTTTGAGTAAGCAAAACTCTGTAAAAATGGCAGTTTTGGTCACTGTGAGGGTTTAAAAAGTGGTTATTCAACATGAGGCCTGATCCAAATGACATTTTGAATCATTTTTGGTAGAGTCCAAAAAATCAATTTTCTGATGAAAAACGATGACCCCGGACCAGTCGAACGTTGAAAAAATGGTCAATATTGATGAAATTTTAACATTTAATCTTTTGACTTTAAATGACGGTTGGATGTGAGTTATTACTTTTTCAACTACAATAAGGGTGTTTAAAGTCATTTCTGTGCCTGAAATTGGTCAAAATTGAAGATTTTGAGTAAGCAAAACTCTGTAAAAATGGCAATTTTGGTCACTGTGAGGGTTTAAAAAGTGGTTATTCAACATGAGGCCCGATCCAAATGACATTTTGAATCATTTTTGGTAGAGTCCAAAAAATCCATTTTCTGATGAAAAACGATGACCCCGGACCAGTCGAACGTTGAAAAAATGGTCAATATTGATGAAATTTTAACATTTAATCTTTTGACTTTAAATGACGGTTGGATGTGAGTTATTACTTTTCAACTAAAATAAGTGTGTTTAAAGTCATTTCTGTGCCTGAAATTGGTCAAAATTGAAGATTTTGAGTAAGCAAAACTCTGTAAAAATGGCAATTTTGGTCACTGTGAGGGTTTAAAAAGTGGTTATTCAACATGAGGCCCGATCCAAATGACATTTTGAATCATTTTTGGTAGAGTCCAAAAAATCAATTTTCTGATGAAAAACGATGACCCCGGACCAGTCGAACGTTGAAAAAATGGTCAATATTGATGAAATTTTAACATTTAATCTTTTGACTTTAAATGACGGTTGGATGTGAGTTATTACTTTTTCAACTAAAATAAGTGTGTTTAAGTCATTTCTGTCCCCGAAATTGGTCAAAATTGAAGATTTTGAGTAAGCACAACTCTGTAAAAATGGCAATTTTGGTCACTGTGAGGGTTTAAAAAGTGGTTATTCAACATGAGGCCTGATCCAAATGACATTTTGAATCATTTTTGGTAGAGTCCAAAAAATCAATTTTCTGATGAAAAACGATGACCCCGGACCAGTCGAACGTTGAAAAAATGGTCAATATTGATGAAATTTTAACATTTAATCTTTTGACTATAAATGACGGTTGGATGTGAGTTATTACTTTTTCAACTAAAAAAAGTGTGTTTAAAGTCGTTTCTGTGCCTAAAATTGGTCAAAATTGAAGATTTTGAGTAAGCAAAACTCTGCAAAAATGGCAATTTTGGTCACTGTGAGGGTTTAAAAAGTGGTTATTCAACATGAGGCCCGATCCAAATGACATTTTGAATCATTTTTGGTAGAGTCCAAAAAATCAATTTTCTGATGAAAAACGATGACCCCGGACCAGTCGAACGTTGAAAAAATGGTCAATATTGATGAAATTTTAACATTTAATCTTTTGACTTTAAATGACGGTTGGATGTGAGTTATTACTTTTTCAACTAAAATAAGTGTGTTTAAAGTCATTTCTGTGCCTGAAATTGGTCAAAATTGAAGATTTTGAGTAAGCAAAACTCTGTAAAAATGGCAGTTTTGGTCACTGTGCGGGTTTAAAAAGTGGTTATTCAACATGAGGCCCGATCCAAATGACATTTTGAATCATTTTTGGTAGAGTCCAAAAAATCAATTTTCTGATGAAAAACGATGACCCCGGACCAGTCGAACGTTGAAAAAATGGTCAATATTGATGAAATTTTAACATTTAATCTTTTGACTTTAAATGACGGTTGGATGTGAGTTATTACTTTTTCAACTAAAATAAGTGTGTTTAAAGTCATTTCTGTGCCTGAAATTGGTCAAAATTGAAGATTTTGAGTAAGCAAAACTCTGTAAAAATGGCAATTTTGGTCACTGTGAGGGTTTAAAAAGTGGTTATTCAACATGAGGCCCGATCCAAATGACATTTTGAATAATTTTTGGTAGAGTCCAAAAAATCAATTTTCTGATGAAAAACGATGACCCCGGACCAGTCGAACATTGAAAAAATGGTCAATATTGATGAAATTTTAATATTTAATCTTTTCACTTTAAATGACGGTTGGATGTGAGTTATTACTTTTTCAACTAAAATAAGTGTGTTTAAAGTCATTTCTGTGCCTGAAATCGGTCAAAATTGAAAATTTTGAGTAAGCAAAACTCTGTAAAAATGGCAATTTTGGACACTGTGAGGGTTTAAAAAGTGGTTATTCAACATGAGGCCCGATCCAAATGACATTTTGAATCATTTTTGGTAGAGTCCAAAAAATCAATTTTCTGATGAAAAACGATGACCCCGGACCAGTCGAACGTTGAAAAAATGGTCAATATTGATGAAATTTTAACATTTAATCTTTTGACTATAAATGACGGTTGGATGTGAGTTATTACTTTTTCAACTAAAATAAGTGTGTTTAAAGTCGTTTCTGTGCCTGAAATTGGTCAAAATTGAAGATTTTGAGTGAGCAAAACTCTGCAAAAATGGCAATTTTGGTCACTGTGAGGGTTTAAAAAGTGGTTATTCAACATGAGGCCCGATCCAAATGACATTTTGAATCATTTTTGGTAGAGTCCAAAAAATCAATTTTCTGATGAAAAACGATGACCCCGGACCAGTCGAACGTTGAAAAAATGGTCAATATTGATGAAATTTTAACATTTAATCTTTTGACTTTAAATGACGGTTGGATGTGAGTTATTACTTTTTCAACTAAAATAAGTGTGTTTAAAGTCATTTCTGTGCCTGAAATTGGTCAAAATTGAAGATTTTGAGTAAGCAAAACTCTGTAAAAATGGCAATTTTGGTCACTGTGAGGGTTTAAAAAGTGGTTATTCAACATGAGGCCCGATCCAAATGACATTTTGAATCATTTTTGGTAGAGTCCAAAAAATCAATTTTCTGATGAAAAACGATGACCCCGGACCACTCGAACGTTGAAAAAATGGTCAATATTGATGAAATTTTAACATTTAATCTTTTGACTTTAAATGACGGTTGGATGTGAGTTATTACTTTTTCAACTAAAATAAGTGTGTTTAAAGTCATTTCTGTGCCTGAAATCGGTCAAAATTGAAAATTTTGAGTAAGCAAAACTCTGTAAAAATGGCAATTTTGGACACTGTGAGGGTTTAAAAAGTGGTTATTCAACATGAGGCCCGATCCAAATGACATTTTGAATCATTTTTGGTAGAGTCCAAAAAATCAATTTTCTGATGAAAAACGATGACCCCGGACCAGTCGAACGTTGAAAAAATGGTCAATATTGATGAAATTTTAACATTTAATCTTTTGACTTTAAATGACGGTTGGATGTGAGTTATTACTTTTTCAACTAAAATAAGTGTGTTTAAAGTCATTTCTGTGCCTGAAATTGGTCAAAATTGAAGATTTTGAGTAAGCAAAACTCTGTAAAAATGGCAGTTTTGGTCACTGTGAGGGATTAAAAAGTGGTTATTCAACATGAGGCCTGATCCAAATGACATTTTGAATCATTTTTGGTAGAGTCCAAAAAATCCATTTTCTGATGAAAAACGATGACCCCGGACCAGTCGAACGTTGAAAAAATGGTCAATATTGATGAAATTTTAACATTTAATCTTTTGACTTTAAATGACGGTTGGATGTGAGTTATTACTTTTTCAACTAAAATAAGTGTGTTTAAGTCATTTCTGTGCCCGAAATTGGTCAAAATTGAAGATTTTGAGTAAGCAAAACTCTGTAAAAATGGCAATTTTGGTCACTGTGAGGGTTTAAAAAGTGGTTATTCAACATGAGGCCTGATCCAAATGACATTTTGAATCATTTTTGGTAGAGTCCAAAAAATCAATTTTCTGATGAAAAACGATGACCCCGGACCAGTCGAACGTTGAAAAAATGGTCAATATTGATGAAATTTTAACATTTAATCTTTTGACTATAAATGACGGTTGGATGTGAGTTATTACTTTTTCAACTAAAATAAGTGTGTTTAAAGTCGTTTCTGTGCCTGAAATTGGTCAAAATTGAAGATTTTGAGTGAGCAAAACTCTGCAAAAATGGCAATTTTGGTCACTGTGAGGGTTTAAAAAGTGGTTATTCAACATGAGGCCCGATCCAAATGACATTTTGAATCATTTTTGGTAGAGTCCAAAAAATCAATTTTCTGATGAAAAACGATGACCCCGGACCAGTCGAACGTTGAAAAAATGGTCAATATTGATGAAATTTTAACATTTAATCTTTTGACTTTAAATGACGGTTGGATGTGAGTTATTACTTTTTCAACTAAAATAAGTGTGTTTAAAGTCATTTCTGTGCCTGAAATTGGTCAAAATTGAAGATTTTGAGTAAGCAAAACTCTGTAAAAATGGCAGTTTTGGTCACTGTGCGGGTTTAAAAAGTGGTTATTCAACATGAGGCCCGATCCAAATGACATTTTGAATCATTTTTGGTAGAGTCCAAAAAATCAATTTTCTGATGAAAAACGATGACCCCGGACCAGTCGAACGTTGAAAAAATGGTCAATATTGATGAAATTTTAACATTTAATCTTTTGACTTTAAATGACGGTTGGATGTGAGTTATTACTTTTTCAACTAAAATAAGTGTGTTTAAAGTCATTTCTGTGCCTGAAATTGGTCAAAATTGAAGATTTTGAGTAAGCAAAACTCTGTAAAAATGGCAATTTTGGTCACTGTGAGGGTTTAAAAAGTGGTTATTCAACATGAGGCCCGATCCAAATGACATTTTGAATCATTTTTGGTAGAGTCCAAAAAATCCATTTTCTGATGAAAAACGATGACCCGGACCAGTCGAACGTTGAAAAAATGGTCAATATTGATGAAATTTTAACATTTAATCTTTTGACTTTAAATAACGGTTGGATGTGAGTTATTACTTTTTCAACTAAAATAAGTGTGTTTAAAGTCATTTCTGTGCCTGAAATTGGTCAAAATTGAAGATTTTGAGTAAGCAAAACTCTGTAAAAATGGCAGTTTTGGTCACTGTGAGGGTTTAAAAAGTGGTTATTCAACATGAGGCCTGATCCAAATGACATTTTGAATCATTTTTGGTAGAGTCCAAAAAATCAATTTTCTGATGAAAAACGATGACCCCGGACCAGTCGAACGTTGAAAAAATGGTCAATATTGATGAAATTTTAACATTTAATCTTTTGACTTTAAATGACGGTTGGATGTGAGTTATTACTTTTTCAACTAAAATAAGTGTGTTTAAGTCATTTCTGTCCCCGAAATTGGTCAAAATTGAAGATTTTGAGTAAGCACAACTCTGTAAAAATGGCAATTTTGGTCACTGTGAGGGTTTAAAAAGTGGTTATTCAACATGAGGCCTGATCCAAATGACATTTTGAATCATTTTTGGTAGAGTCCAAAAAATCAATTTTCTGATGAAAAACGATGACCCCGGACCAGTCGAACGTTGAAAAAATGGTCAATATTGATGAAATTTTAACATTTAATCTTTTGACTATAAATGACGGTTGGATGTGAGTTATTACTTTTTCAACTAAAAAAAGTGTGTTTAAAGTCGTTTCTGTGCCTAAAATTGGTCAAAATTGAAGATTTTGAGTAAGCAAAACTCTGCAAAAATGGCAATTTTGGTCACTGTGAGGGTTTAAAAAGTGGTTATTCAACATGAGGCCCGATCCAAATGACATTTTGAATCATTTTTGGTAGAGTCCAAAAAATCAATTTTCTGATGAAAAACGATGACCCCGGACCAGTCGAACGTTGAAAAAATGGTCAATATTGATGAAATTTTAACATTTAATCTTTTGACTTTAAATGACGGTTGGATGTGAGTTATTACTTTTTCAACTAAAATAAGTGTGTTTAAAGTCATTTCTGTGCCTGAAATTGGTCAAAATTGAAGATTTTGAGTAAGCAAAACTCTGTAAAAATGGCAGTTTTGGTCACTGTGCGGGTTTAAAAAGTGGTTATTCAACATGAGGCCCGATCCAAATGACATTTTGAATCATTTTTGGTAGAGTCCAAAAAATCAATTTTCTGATGAAAAACGATGACCCCGGACCAGTCGAACGTTGAAAAAATGGTCAATATTGATGAAATTTTAACATTTAATCTTTTGACTTTAAATGACGGTTGGATGTGAGTTATTACTTTTTCAACTAAAATAAGTGTGTTTAAAGTCATTTCTGTGCCTGAAATTGGTCAAAATTGAAGATTTTGAGTAAGCAAAACTCTGTAAAAATGGCAATTTTGGTCACTGTGAGGGTTTAAAAAGTGGTTATTCAACATGAGGCCCGATCCAAATGACATTTTGAATAATTTTTGGTAGAGTCCAAAAAATCAATTTTCTGATGAAAAACGATGACCCCGGACCAGTCGAACATTGAAAAAATGGTCAATATTGATGAAATTTTAATATTTAATCTTTTCACTTTAAATGACGGTTGGATGTGAGTTATTACTTTTTCAACTAAAATAAGTGTGTTTAAAGTCATTTCTGTGCCTGAAATCGGTCAAAATTGAAAATTTTGAGTAAGCAAAACTCTGTAAAAATGGCAATTTTGGACACTGTGAGGGTTTAAAAAGTGGTTATTCAACATGAGGCCCGATCCAAATGACATTTTGAATCATTTTTGGTAGAGTCCAAAAAATCAATTTTCTGATGAAAAACGATGACCCCGGACCAGTCGAACGTTGAAAAAATGGTCAATATTGATGAAATTTTAACATTTAATCTTTTGACTTTAAATGACGGTTGGATGTGAGTTATTACTTTTTCAACTAAAATAAGTGTGTTTAAAGTCATTTCTGTGCCTGAAATTGGTCAAAATTGAAGATTTTGAGTAAGCAAAACTCTGTAAAAATGGCAGTTTTGGTCACTGTGCGGGTTTAAAAAGTGGTTATTCAACATGAGGCCCGATCCAAATGACATTTTGAATCATTTTTGGTAGAGTCCAAAAAATCAATTTTCTGATGAAAAACGATGACCCCGGACCAGTCGAACGTTGAAAAAATGGTCAATATTGATGAAATTTTAACATTTAATCTTTTGACTTTAAATGACGGTTGGATGTGAGTTATTACTTTTTCAACTAAAATAAGTGTGTTTAAAGTCATTTCTGTGCCTGAAATTGGTCAAAATTGAAGATTTTGAGTAAGCAAAACTCTGTAAAAATGGCAGTTTTGGTCACTGTGCGGGTTTAAAAAGTGGTTATTCAACATGAGGCCCGATCCAAATGACATTTTGAATCATTTTTGGTAGAGTCCAAAAAATCAATTTTCTGATGAAAAACGATGACCCCGGACCAGTCGAACGTTGAAAAAATGGTCAATATTGATGAAATTTTAACATTTAATCTTTTGACTTTAAATGACGGTTGGATGTGAGTTATTACTTTTTCAACTAAAATAAGTGTGTTTAAAGTCATTTCTGTGCCTGAAATTGGTCAAAATTGAAGATTTTGAGTAAGCAAAACTCTGTAAAAATGGCAATTTTGGTCACTGTGAGGGTTTAAAAAGTGGTTATTCAACATGAGGCCCGATCCAAATGACATTTTGAATCATTTTTGGTAGAGTCCAAAAAATCCATTTTCTGATGAAAAACGATGACCCGGACCAGTCGAACGTTGAAAAAATGGTCAATATTGATGAAATTTTAACATTTAATCTTTTGACTTTAAATAACGGTTGGATGTGAGTTATTACTTTTTCAACTAAAATAAGTGTGTTTAAAGTCATTTCTGTGCCTGAAATTGGTCAAAATTGAAGATTTTGAGTAAGCAAAACTCTGTAAAAATGGCAGTTTTGGTCACTGTGAGGGTTTAAAAAGTGGTTATTCAACATGAGGCCTGATCCAAATGACATTTTGAATCATTTTTGGTAGAGTCCAAAAAATCAATTTTCTGATGAAAAACGATGACCCCGGACCAGTCGAACGTTGAAAAAATGGTCAATATTGATGAAATTTTAACATTTAATCTTTTGACTTTAAATGACGGTTGGATGTGAGTTATTACTTTTTCAACTACAATAAGGGTGTTTAAAGTCATTTCTGTGCCTGAAATTGGTCAAAATTGAAGATTTTGAGTAAGCAAAACTCTGTAAAAATGGCAATTTTGGTCACTGTGAGGGTTTAAAAAGTGGTTATTCAACATGAGGCCCGATCCAAATGACATTTTGAATCATTTTTGGTAGAGTCCAAAAAATCCATTTTCTGATGAAAAACGATGACCCCGGACCAGTCGAACGTTGAAAAAATGGTCAATATTGATGAAATTTTAACATTTAATCTTTTGACTTTAAATGACGGTTGGATGTGAGTTATTACTTTTCAACTAAAATAAGTGTGTTTAAAGTCATTTCTGTGCCTGAAATTGGTCAAAATTGAAGATTTTGAGTAAGCAAAACTCTGTAAAAATGGCAATTTTGGTCACTGTGAGGGTTTAAAAAGTGGTTATTCAAC
Source organism: Lissotriton vulgaris (assembly GCF_964263255.1). Lineage (NCBI taxonomy): Eukaryota > Metazoa > Chordata > Amphibia > Caudata > Salamandridae > Lissotriton > Lissotriton vulgaris. The sequence goes on from NW_028252894.1 coordinate 270,802, forward strand.
ATGAGGCCCGATCCAAATGACATTTTGAATCATTTTTGGTAGAGTCCAAAAAATCAATTTTCTGATGAAAAACGATGACCCCGGACCAGTCGAACGTTGAAAAAATGGTCAATATTGATGAAATTTTAACATTTAATCTTTTGACTTTAAATGACGGTTGGATGTGAGTTATTACTTTTTCAACTAAAATAAGTGTGTTTAAGTCATTTCTGTCCCCGAAATTGGTCAAAATTGAAGATTTTGAGTAAGCACAACTCTGTAAAAATGGCAATTTTGGTCACTGTGAGGGTTTAAAAAGTGGTTATTCAACATGAGGCCTGATCCAAATGACATTTTGAATCATTTTTGGTAGAGTCCAAAAAATCAATTTTCTGATGAAAAACGATGACCCCGGACCAGTCGAACGTTGAAAAAATGGTCAATATTGATGAAATTTTAACATTTAATCTTTTGACTATAAATGACGGTTGGATGTGAGTTATTACTTTTTCAACTAAAAAAAGTGTGTTTAAAGTCGTTTCTGTGCCTAAAATTGGTCAAAATTGAAGATTTTGAGTAAGCAAAACTCTGCAAAAATGGCAATTTTGGTCACTGTGAGGGTTTAAAAAGTGGTTATTCAACATGAGGCCCGATCCAAATGACATTTTGAATCATTTTTGGTAGAGTCCAAAAAATCAATTTTCTGATGAAAAACGATGACCCCGGACCAGTCGAACGTTGAAAAAATGGTCAATATTGATGAAATTTTAACATTTAATCTTTTGACTTTAAATGACGGTTGGATGTGAGTTATTACTTTTTCAACTAAAATAAGTGTGTTTAAAGTCATTTCTGTGCCTGAAATTGGTCAAAATTGAAGATTTTGAGTAAGCAAAACTCTGTAAAAATGGCAGTTTTGGTCACTGTGCGGGTTTAAAAAGTGGTTATTCAACATGAGGCCCGATCCAAATGACATTTTGAATCATTTTTGGTAGAGTCCAAAAAATCAATTTTCTGATGAAAAACGATGACCCCGGACCAGTCGAACGTTGAAAAAATGGTCAATATTGATGAAATTTTAACATTTAATCTTTTGACTTTAAATGACGGTTGGATGTGAGTTATTACTTTTTCAACTAAAATAAGTGTGTTTAAAGTCATTTCTGTGCCTGAAATTGGTCAAAATTGAAGATTTTGAGTAAGCAAAACTCTGTAAAAATGGCAATTTTGGTCACTGTGAGGGTTTAAAAAGTGGTTATTCAACATGAGGCCCGATCCAAATGACATTTTGAATAATTTTTGGTAGAGTCCAAAAAATCAATTTTCTGATGAAAAACGATGACCCCGGACCAGTCGAACATTGAAAAAATGGTCAATATTGATGAAATTTTAATATTTAATCTTTTCACTTTAAATGACGGTTGGATGTGAGTTATTACTTTTTCAACTAAAATAAGTGTGTTTAAAGTCATTTCTGTGCCTGAAATCGGTCAAAATTGAAAATTTTGAGTAAGCAAAACTCTGTAAAAATGGCAATTTTGGACACTGTGAGGGTTTAAAAAGTGGTTATTCAACATGAGGCCCGATCCAAATGACATTTTGAATCATTTTTGGTAGAGTCCAAAAAATCAATTTTCTGATGAAAAACGATGACCCCGGACCAGTCGAACGTTGAAAAAATGGTCAATATTGATGAAATTTTAACATTTAATCTTTTGACTTTAAATGACGGTTGGATGTGAGTTATTACTTTTTCAACTAAAATAAGTGTGTTTAAGTCATTTCTGTGCCCGAAATTGGTCAAAATTGAAGATTTTGAGTAAGCAAAACTCTGTAAAAATGGCAATTTTGGTCACTGTGAGGGTTTAAAAAGTGGTTATTCAACATGAGGCCTGATCCAAATGACATTTTGAATCATTTTTGGTAGAGTCCAAAAAATCAATTTTCTGATGAAAAACGATGACCCCGGACCAGTCGAACGTTGAAAAAATGGTCAATATTGATGAAATTTTAACATTTAATCTTTTGACTATAAATGACGGTTGGATGTGAGTTATTACTTTTTCAACTAAAATAAGTGTGTTTAAAGTCGTTTCTGTGCCTGAAATTGGTCAAAATTGAAGATTTTGAGTGAGCAAAACTCTGCAAAAATGGCAATTTTGGTCACTGTGAGGGTTTAAAAAGTGGTTATTCAACATGAGGCCCGATCCAAATGACATTTTGAATCATTTTTGGTAGAGTCCAAAAAATCAATTTTCTGATGAAAAACGATGACCCCGGACCAGTCGAACGTTGAAAAAATGGTCAATATTGATGAAATTTTAACATTTAATCTTTTGACTTTAAATGACGGTTGGATGTGAGTTATTACTTTTTCAACTAAAATAAGTGTGTTTAAAGTCATTTCTGTGCCTGAAATTGGTCAAAATTGAAGATTTTGAGTAAGCAAAACTCTGTAAAAATGGCAGTTTTGGTCACTGTGCGGGTTTAAAAAGTGGTTATTCAACATGAGGCCCGATCCAAATGACATTTTGAATCATTTTTGGTAGAGTCCAAAAAATCAATTTTCTGATGAAAAACGATGACCCCGGACCAGTCGAACGTTGAAAAAATGGTCAATATTGATGAAATTTTAACATTTAATCTTTTGACTTTAAATGACGGTTGGATGTGAGTTATTACTTTTTCAACTAAAATAAGTGTGTTTAAAGTCATTTCTGTGCCTGAAATTGGTCAAAATTGAAGATTTTGAGTAAGCAAAACTCTGTAAAAATGGCAATTTTGGTCACTGTGAGGGTTTAAAAAGTGGTTATTCAACATGAGGCCCGATCCAAATGACATTTTGAATCATTTTTGGTAGAGTCCAAAAAATCCATTTTCTGATGAAAAACGATGACCCGGACCAGTCGAACGTTGAAAAAATGGTCAATATTGATGAAATTTTAACATTTAATCTTTTGACTTTAAATAACGGTTGGATGTGAGTTATTACTTTTTCAACTAAAATAAGTGTGTTTAAAGTCATTTCTGTGCCTGAAATTGGTCAAAATTGAAGATTTTGAGTAAGCAAAACTCTGTAAAAATGGCAGTTTTGGTCACTGTGAGGGTTTAAAAAGTGGTTATTCAACATGAGGCCTGATCCAAATGACATTTTGAATCATTTTTGGTAGAGTCCAAAAAATCAATTTTCTGATGAAAAACGATGACCCCGGACCAGTCGAACGTTGAAAAAATGGTCAATATTGATGAAATTTTAACATTTAATCTTTTGACTTTAAATGACGGTTGGATGTGAGTTATTACTTTTTCAACTAAAATAAGTGTGTTTAAGTCATTTCTGTCCCCGAAATTGGTCAAAATTGAAGATTTTGAGTAAGCACAACTCTGTAAAAATGGCAATTTTGGTCACTGTGAGGGTTTAAAAAGTGGTTATTCAACATGAGGCCTGATCCAAATGACATTTTGAATCATTTTTGGTAGAGTCCAAAAAATCAATTTTCTGATGAAAAACGATGACCCCGGACCAGTCGAACGTTGAAAAAATGGTCAATATTGATGAAATTTTAACATTTAATCTTTTGACTATAAATGACGGTTGGATGTGAGTTATTACTTTTTCAACTAAAAAAAGTGTGTTTAAAGTCGTTTCTGTGCCTAAAATTGGTCAAAATTGAAGATTTTGAGTAAGCAAAACTCTGCAAAAATGGCAATTTTGGTCACTGTGAGGGTTTAAAAAGTGGTTATTCAACATGAGGCCCGATCCAAATGACATTTTGAATCATTTTTGGTAGAGTCCAAAAAATCAATTTTCTGATGAAAAACGATGACCCCGGACCAGTCGAACGTTGAAAAAATGGTCAATATTGATGAAATTTTAACATTTAATCTTTTGACTTTAAATGACGGTTGGATGTGAGTTATTACTTTTTCAACTAAAATAAGTGTGTTTAAAGTCATTTCTGTGCCTGAAATTGGTCAAAATTGAAGATTTTGAGTAAGCAAAACTCTGTAAAAATGGCAGTTTTGGTCACTGTGCGGGTTTAAAAAGTGGTTATTCAACATGAGGCCCGATCCAAATGACATTTTGAATCATTTTTGGTAGAGTCCAAAAAATCAATTTTCTGATGAAAAACGATGACCCCGGACCAGTCGAACGTTGAAAAAATGGTCAATATTGATGAAATTTTAACATTTAATCTTTTGACTTTAAATGACGGTTGGATGTGAGTTATTACTTTTTCAACTAAAATAAGTGTGTTTAAAGTCATTTCTGTGCCTGAAATTGGTCAAAATTGAAGATTTTGAGTAAGCAAAACTCTGTAAAAATGGCAATTTTGGTCACTGTGAGGGTTTAAAAAGTGGTTATTCAACATGAGGCCCGATCCAAATGACATTTTGAATAATTTTTGGTAGAGTCCAAAAAATCAATTTTCTGATGAAAAACGATGACCCCGGACCAGTCGAACATTGAAAAAATGGTCAATATTGATGAAATTTTAATATTTAATCTTTTCACTTTAAATGACGGTTGGATGTGAGTTATTACTTTTTCAACTAAAATAAGTGTGTTTAAAGTCATTTCTGTGCCTGAAATCGGTCAAAATTGAAAATTTTGAGTAAGCAAAACTCTGTAAAAATGGCAATTTTGGACACTGTGAGGGTTTAAAAAGTGGTTATTCAACATGAGGCCCGATCCAAATGACATTTTGAATCATTTTTGGTAGAGTCCAAAAAATCAATTTTCTGATGAAAAACGATGACCCCGGACCAGTCGAACGTTGAAAAAATGGTCAATATTGATGAAATTTTAACATTTAATCTTTTGACTTTAAATGACGGTTGGATGTGAGTTATTACTTTTTCAACTAAAATAAGTGTGTTTAAAGTCATTTCTGTGCCTGAAATTGGTCAAAATTGAAGATTTTGAGTAAGCAAAACTCTGTAAAAATGGCAGTTTTGGTCACTGTGCGGGTTTAAAAAGTGGTTATTCAACATGAGGCCCGATCCAAATGACATTTTGAATCATTTTTGGTAGAGTCCAAAAAATCAATTTTCTGATGAAAAACGATGACCCCGGACCAGTCGAACGTTGAAAAAATGGTCAATATTGATGAAATTTTAACATTTAATCTTTTGACTTTAAATGACGGTTGGATGTGAGTTATTACTTTTTCAACTAAAATAAGTGTGTTTAAAGTCATTTCTGTGCCTGAAATTGGTCAAAATTGAAGATTTTGAGTAAGCAAAACTCTGTAAAAATGGCAGTTTTGGTCACTGTGCGGGTTTAAAAAGTGGTTATTCAACATGAGGCCCGATCCAAATGACATTTTGAATCATTTTTGGTAGAGTCCAAAAAATCAATTTTCTGATGAAAAACGATGACCCCGGACCAGTCGAACGTTGAAAAAATGGTCAATATTGATGAAATTTTAACATTTAATCTTTTGACTTTAAATGACGGTTGGATGTGAGTTATTACTTTTTCAACTAAAATAAGTGTGTTTAAAGTCATTTCTGTGCCTGAAATTGGTCAAAATTGAAGATTTTGAGTAAGCAAAACTCTGTAAAAATGGCAATTTTGGTCACTGTGAGGGTTTAAAAAGTGGTTATTCAACATGAGGCCCGATCCAAATGACATTTTGAATCATTTTTGGTAGAGTCCAAAAAATCCATTTTCTGATGAAAAACGATGACCCGGACCAGTCGAACGTTGAAAAAATGGTCAATATTGATGAAATTTTAACATTTAATCTTTTGACTTTAAATAACGGTTGGATGTGAGTTATTACTTTTTCAACTAAAATAAGTGTGTTTAAAGTCATTTCTGTGCCTGAAATTGGTCAAAATTGAAGATTTTGAGTAAGCAAAACTCTGTAAAAATGGCAGTTTTGGTCACTGTGAGGGTTTAAAAAGTGGTTATTCAACATGAGGCCTGATCCAAATGACATTTTGAATCATTTTTGGTAGAGTCCAAAAAATCAATTTTCTGATGAAAAACGATGACCCCGGACCAGTCGAACGTTGAAAAAATGGTCAATATTGATGAAATTTTAACATTTAATCTTTTGACTTTAAATGACGGTTGGATGTGAGTTATTACTTTTTCAACTACAATAAGGGTGTTTAAAGTCATTTCTGTGCCTGAAATTGGTCAAAATTGAAGATTTTGAGTAAGCAAAACTCTGTAAAAATGGCAATTTTGGTCACTGTGAGGGTTTAAAAAGTGGTTATTCAACATGAGGCCCGATCCAAATGACATTTTGAATCATTTTTGGTAGAGTCCAAAAAATCCATTTTCTGATGAAAAACGATGACCCCGGACCAGTCGAACGTTGAAAAAATGGTCAATATTGATGAAATTTTAACATTTAATCTTTTGACTTTAAATGACGGTTGGATGTGAGTTATTACTTTTCAACTAAAATAAGTGTGTTTAAAGTCATTTCTGTGCCTGAAATTGGTCAAAATTGAAGATTTTGAGTAAGCAAAACTCTGTAAAAATGGCAATTTTGGTCACTGTGAGGGTTTAAAAAGTGGTTATTCAACATGAGGCCCGATCCAAATGACATTTTGAATCATTTTTGGTAGAGTCCAAAAAATCAATTTTCTGATGAAAAACGATGACCCCGGACCAGTCGAACGTTGAAAAAATGGTCAATATTGATGAAATTTTAACATTTAATCTTTTGACTTTAAATGACGGTTGGATGTGAGTTATTACTTTTTCAACTAAAATAAGTGTGTTTAAGTCATTTCTGTCCCCGAAATTGGTCAAAATTGAAGATTTTGAGTAAGCACAACTCTGTAAAAATGGCAATTTTGGTCACTGTGAGGGTTTAAAAAGTGGTTATTCAACATGAGGCCTGATCCAAATGACATTTTGAATCATTTTTGGTAGAGTCCAAAAAATCAATTTTCTGATGAAAAACGATGACCCCGGACCAGTCGAACGTTGAAAAAATGGTCAATATTGATGAAATTTTAACATTTAATCTTTTGACTATAAATGACGGTTGGATGTGAGTTATTACTTTTTCAACTAAAAAAAGTGTGTTTAAAGTCGTTTCTGTGCCTAAAATTGGTTAAAATTGAAGATTTTGAGTAAGCAAAACTCTGCAAAAATGGCAATTTTGGTCACTGTGAGGGTTTAAAAAGTGGTTATTCAACATGAGGCCCGATCCAAATGACATTTTGAATCATTTTTGGTAGAGTCCAAAAAATCAATTTTCTGATGAAAAACGATGACCCCGGACCAGTCGAACGTTGAAAAAATGGTCAATATTGATGAAATTTTAACATTTAATCTTTTGACTTTAAATGACGGTTGGATGTGAGTTATTACTTTTTCAACTAAAATAAGTGTGTTTAAAGTCATTTCTGTGCCTGAAATTGGTCAAAATTGAAGATTTTGAGTAAGCAAAACTCTGTAAAAATGGCAGTTTTGGTCACTGTGCGGGTTTAAAAAGTGGTTATTCAACATGAGGCCCGATCCAAATGACATTTTGAATCATTTTTGGTAGAGTCCAAAAAATCAATTTTCTGATGAAAAACGATGACCCCGGACCAGTCGAACGTTGAAAAAATGGTCAATATTGATGAAATTTTAACATTTAATCTTTTGACTTTAAATGACGGTTGGATGTGAGTTATTACTTTTTCAACTAAAATAAGTGTGTTTAAAGTCATTTCTGTGCCTGAAATTGGTCAAAATTGAAGATTTTGAGTAAGCAAAACTCTGTAAAAATGGCAGTTTTGGTCACTGTGCGGGTTTAAAAAGTGGTTATTCAACATGAGGCCCGATCCAAATGACATTTTGAATCATTTTTGGTAGAGTCCAAAAAATCAATTTTCTGATGAAAAACGATGACCCCGGACCAGTCGAACGTTGAAAAAATGGTCAATATTGATGAAATTTTAACATTTAATCTTTTGACTTTAAATGACGGTTGGATGTGAGTTATTACTTTTTCAACTAAAATAAGTGTGTTTAAAGTCATTTCTGTGCCTGAAATTGGTCAAAATTGAAGATTTTGAGTAAGCAAAACTCTGTAAAAATGGCAATTTTGGTCACTGTGAGGGTTTAAAAAGTGGTTATTCAACATGAGGCCCGATCCAAATGACATTTTGAATCATTTTTGGTAGAGTCCAAAAAATCCATTTTCTGATGAAAAACGATGACCCGGACCAGTCGAACGTTGAAAAAATGGTCAATATTGATGAAATTTTAACATTTAATCTTTTGACTTTAAATAACGGTTGGATGTGAGTTATTACTTTTTCAACTAAAATAAGTGTGTTTAAAGTCATTTCTGTGCCTGAAATTGGTCAAAATTGAAGATTTTGAGTAAGCAAAACTCTGTAAAAATGGCAGTTTTGGTCACTGTGAGGGTTTAAAAAGTGGTTATTCAACATGAGGCCTGATCCAAATGACATTTTGAATCATTTTTGGTAGAGTCCAAAAAATCAATTTTCTGATGAAAAACGATGACCCCGGACCAGTCGAACGTTGAAAAAATGGTCAATATTGATGAAATTTTAACATTTAATCTTTTGACTTTAAATGACGGTTGGATGTGAGTTATTACTTTTTCAACTAAAATAAGTGTGTTTAAGTCATTTCTGTCCCCGAAATTGGTCAAAATTGAAGATTTTGAGTAAGCACAACTCTGTAAAAATGGCAATTTTGGTCACTGTGAGGGTTTAAAAAGTGGTTATTCAACATGAGGCCTGATCCAAATGACATTTTGAATCATTTTTGGTAGAGTCCAAAAAATCAATTTTCTGATGAAAAACGATGACCCCGGACCAGTCGAACGTTGAAAAAATGGTCAATATTGATGAAATTTTAACATTTAATCTTTTGACTATAAATGACGGTTGGATGTGAGTTATTACTTTTTCAACTAAAAAAAGTGTGTTTAAAGTCGTTTCTGTGCCTAAAATTGGTCAAAATTGAAGATTTTGAGTAAGCAAAACTCTGCAAAAATGGCAATTTTGGTCACTGTGAGGGTTTAAAAAGTGGTTATTCAACATGAGGCCCGATCCAAATGACATTTTGAATCATTTTTGGTAGAGTCCAAAAAATCAATTTTCTGATGAAAAACGATGACCCCGGACCAGTCGAACGTTGAAAAAATGGTCAATATTGATGAAATTTTAACATTTAATCTTTTGACTTTAAATGACGGTTGGATGTGAGTTATTACTTTTTCAACTAAAATAAGTGTGTTTAAAGTCATTTCTGTGCCTGAAATTGGTCAAAATTGAAGATTTTGAGTAAGCAAAACTCTGTAAAAATGGCAGTTTTGGTCACTGTGCGGGTTTAAAAAGTGGTTATTCAACATGAGGCCCGATCCAAATGACATTTTGAATCATTTTTGGTAGAGTCCAAAAAATCAATTTTCTGATGAAAAACGATGACCCCGGACCAGTCGAACGTTGAAAAAATGGTCAATATTGATGAAATTTTAATATTTAATCTTTTCACTTTAAATGACGGTTGGATGTGAGTTATTACTTTTTCAACTAAAATAAGTGTGTTTAAAGTCATTTCTGTGCCTGAAATCGGTCAAAATTGAAAATTTTGAGTAAGCAAAACTCTGTAAAAATGGCAATTTTGGACACTGTGAGGGTTTAAAAAGTGGTTATTCAACATGAGGCCCGATCCAAATGACATTTTGAATCATTTTTGGTAGAGTCCAAAAAATCAATTTTCTGATGAAAAACGATGACCCCGGACCAGTCGAACGTTGAAAAAATGGTCAATATTGATGAAATTTTAACATTTAATCTTTTGACTTTAAATGACGGTTGGATGTGAGTTATTACTTTTTCAACTAAAATAAGTGTGTTTAAAGTCATTTCTGTGCCTGAAATTGGTCAAAATTGAAGATTTTGAGTAAGCAAAACTCTGTAAAAATGGCAGTTTTGGTCACTGTGAGGGATTAAAAAGTGGTTATTCAACATGAGGCCTGATCCAAATGACATTTTGAATCATTTTTGGTAGAGTCCAAAAAATCAATTTTCTGATGAAAAACGATGACCCCGGACCAGTCGAACGTTGAAAAAATGGTCAATATTGATGAAATTTTAACATTTAATCTTTTGACTTTAAATGACGGTTGGATGTGAGTTATTACTTTTTCAACTAAAATAAGTGTGTTTAAGTCATTTCTGTGCCCGAAATTGGTCAAAATTGAAGATTTTGAGTAAGCAAAACTCTGTAAAAATGGCAATTTTGGTCACTGTGAGGGTTTAAAAAGTGGTTATTCAACATGAGGCCTGATCCAAATGACATTTTGAATCATTTTTGGTAGAGTCCAAAAAATCAATTTTCTGATGAAAAACGATGACCCCGGACCAGTCGAACGTTGAAAAAATGGTCAATATTGATGAAATTTTAACATTTAATCTTTTGACTATAAATGACGGTTGGATGTGAGTTATTACTTTTTCAACTAAAATAAGTGTGTTTAAAGTCGTTTCTGTGCCTGAAATTGGTCAAAATTGAAGATTTTGAGTGAGCAAAACTCTGCAAAAATGGCAATTTTGGTCACTGTGAGGGTTTAAAAAGTGGTTATTCAACATGAGGCCCGATCCAAATGACATTTTGAATCATTTTTGGTAGAGTCCAAAAAATCAATTTTCTGATGAAAAACGATGACCCCGGACCAGTCGAACGTTGAAAAAATGGTCAATATTGATGAAATTTTAACATTTAATCTTTTGACTTTAAATGACGGTTGGATGTGAGTTATTACTTTTTCAACTAAAATAAGTGTGTTTAAAGTCATTTCTGTGCCTGAAATTGGTCAAAATTGAAGATTTTGAGTAAGCAAAACTCTGTAAAAATGGCAGTTTTGGTCACTGTGCGGGTTTAAAAAGTGGTTATTCAACATGAGGCCCGATCCAAATGACATTTTGAATCATTTTTGGTAGAGTCCAAAAAATCAATTTTCTGATGAAAAACGATGACCCCGGACCAGTCGAACGTTGAAAAAATGGTCAATATTGATGAAATTTTAACATTTAATCTTTTGACTTTAAATGACGGTTGGATGTGAGTTATTACTTTTTCAACTAAAATAAGTGTGTTTAAAGTCATTTCTGTGCCTGAAATTGGTCAAAATTGAAGATTTTGAGTAAGCAAAACTCTGTAAAAATGGCAATTTTGGTCACTGTGAGGGTTTAAAAAGTGGTTATTCAACATGAGGCCCGATCCAAATGACATTTTGAATCATTTTTGGTAGAGTCCAAAAAATCCATTTTCTGATGAAAAACGATGACCCGGACCAGTCGAACGTTGAAAAAATGGTCAATATTGATGAAATTTTAACATTTAATCTTTTGACTTTAAATAACGGTTGGATGTGAGTTATTACTTTTTCAACTAAAATAAGTGTGTTTAAAGTCATTTCTGTGCCTGAAATTGGTCAAAATTGAAGATTTTGAGTAAGCAAAACTCTGTAAAAATGGCAGTTTTGGTCACTGTGAGGGTTTAAAAAGTGGTTATTCAACATGAGGCCTGATCCAAATGACATTTTGAATCATTTTTGGTAGAGTCCAAAAAATCAATTTTCTGATGAAAAACGATGACCCCGGACCAGTCGAACGTTGAAAAAATGGTCAATATTGATGAAATTTTAACATTTAATCTTTTGACTTTAAATGACGGTTGGATGTGAGTTATTACTTTTTCAACTACAATAAGGGTGTTTAAAGTCATTTCTGTGCCTGAAATTGGTCAAAATTGAAGATTTTGAGTAAGCAAAACTCTGTAAAAATGGCAGTTTTGGTCACTGTGAGGGTTTAAAAAGTGGTTATTCAACATGAGGCCTGATCCAAATGACATTTTGAATCATTTTTGGTAGAGTCCAAAAAATCAATTTTCTGATGAAAAACGATGACCCCGGACCAGTCGAACGTTGAAAAAATGGTCAATATTGATGAAATTTTAATATTTAATCTTTTGACTTTAAATGACGGTTGGATGTGAGTTATTACTTTTTCAACTAAAATAAGTGTGTTTAAAGTCATTTCTGTGCCTGAAATTGGTCAAAATTGAAGATTTTGAGTAAGCAAAACTCTGTAAAAATGGCAGTTTTGGTCACTGTGAGGGATTAAAAAGTGGTTATTCAACATGAGGCCTGATCCAAATGACATTTTGAATCATTTTTGGTAGAGTCCAAAAAATCCATTTTCTGATGAAAAACGATGACCCCGGACCAGTCGAACGTTGAAAAAATGGTCAATATTGATGAAATTTTAACATTTAATCTTTTGACTTTAAATGACGGTTGGATGTGAGTTATTACTTTTTCAACTAAAATAAGTGTGTTTAAGTCATTTCTGTGCCCGAAATTGGTCAAAATTGAAGATTTTGAGTAAGCAAAACTCTGTAAAAATGGCAATTTTGGTCACTGTGAGGGTTTAAAAAGTGGTTATTCAACATGAGGCCTGATCCAAATGACATTTTGAATCATTTTTGGTAGAGTCCAAAAAATCAATTTTCTGATGAAAAACGATGACCCCGGACCAGTCGAACGTTGAAAAAATGGTCAAAATTGATGAAATTTTAACATTTAATCTTTTGACTTTAAATGACGGTTGGATGTGAGTTATTACTTTTTCAACTACAATAAGTGTGTTTAAAGTCATTTCTGTGCCTGAAATTGGTCAAAATTGAAGATTTTGAGTAAGCAAAACTCTGCAAAAATGGCAATTTTGGTCACTGTGAGGGTTTAAAAAGTGGTTATTCAACATGAGGCCCGATCCAAATGACATTTTGAATCATTTTTGGTAGAGTCCAAAAAATCAATTTTCTGATGAAAAACGATGACCCCGGACCAGTCGAACGTTGAAAAAATGGTCAATATTGATGAAATTTTAACATTTAATCTTTTGACTTTAAATGACGGTTGGATGTGAGTTATTACTTTTTCAACTAAAATAAGTGTGTTTAAAGTCATTTCTGTGCCTGAAATTGGTCAAAATTGAAGATTTTGAGTAAGCAAAACTCTGTAAAAATGGCAGTTTTGGTCACTGTGAGGGTTTAAAAAGTGGTTATTCAACATGAGGCCTGATCCAAATGACATTTTGAATCATTTTTGGTAGAGTCCAAAAAATCAATTTTCTGATGAAAAACGATGACCCCGGACCAGTCGAACGTTGAAAAAATGGTCAATATTGATGAAATTTTAACATTTAATCTTTTGACTTTAAATGACGGTTGGATGTCAGTTATTACTTTTTCAACTAAAATAAGTGTGTTTAAAGTCATTTCTGTGCCTGAAATTGGTCAAAATTGAAGATTTTGAGTAAGCAAAACTCTGTAAAAATGGGAATTTTGGTCACTGTGAGGGTTTAAAAAGTGGTTATTCAACATGAGGCCCGATCCAAATGACATTTTGAATCATTTTTGGTAGAGTCCAAAAAATCAATTTTCTGATGAAAAACGATGACCCCGGACCAGTCGAACGTTGAAAAAAAGGTCAATATTGATGAAATTTTAACATTTAATCTTTTGACTTTAAATGACGGTTGGATGTGAGTTATTACTTTTTCAACTAAAATAAGTGTGTTTAAAGGCATTTCTGTGCCTGAAATTGGTCAAAATTGAAGATTTTGAGTAAGCAAAACTCTGTAAAAATGGCAATTTTGGTCACTGTGAGGGTTTAAAAAGTGGTTATTCAACATGAGGCCCGATCCAAATGACATTTTGAATCATTGTTGGTAGAGTCCAAAAAATCCATTTTCTGATGAAAAACGATGACCCCGGACCAGTCGAACGTTGAAAAAATGGTCAATATTGATGAAATTTTAACATTTAATCTTTTGACTTTAAATGACGGTTGGATGTGAGTTATTACTTTTTCAACTAAAATAAGTGTGTTTAAAGTCATTTCTGTGCCTGAAATTGGTCAAAATTGAAGATTTTGAGTAAGCAAAACTCTGTAAAAATGGCAGTTTTGGTCACTGTGAGGGTTTAAAAAGTGGTTATTCAACATGAGGCCTGATCCAAATGACATTTTGAATCATTTTTGGTAGAGTCCAAAAAATCAATTTTCTGATGAAAAACGATGACCCCGGACCAGTCGAACATTGAAAAAATGGTCAATATTGATGAAATTTTAATATTTAATCTTTTCACTTTAAATGACGGTTGGATGTGAGTTATTGCTTTTTCAACTAAAATAAGTGTGTTTAAAGTCATTTCTGTGCCTGAAATTGGTCAAAATTGAAGATTTTGAGTAAGCAAAACTCTGTAAAAATGGCAATTTTGGTCACTGTGAGGGTTTAAAAAGTGGTTATTCAACATGAGGCCCGATCCAAATGACATTTTGAATCATTTTTGGTAGAGTCCAAAAAATCCATTTTCTGATGAAAAACGATGACCCGGGACCAGTCGAACGTTGAAAAAATGGTCAATATTGATGAAATTTTAACATTTAATCTTTTGACTTTAATTGACGGTTGGATGTGAGTTATTACTTTTTCAACTAAAATAAGTGTGTTTAAAGTCATTTCTGTGCCTGAAATTGGTCAAAATTGAAGATTTTGAGTAAGCAAAACTCTGTAAAAATGGCAATTTTCGTCACTGTGAGGGTTTAAAAAGTGGTTATTCAACATGAGGCCCGATCCAAATGACATTTTGAATCATTTTTGGTAGAGTCCAAAAAATCAATTTTCTGATGAAAAACGATGACCCCGGACCAGTCGAACGTTGAAAAAATGGTCAATATTGATGAAATTTTAACATTTAATCTTTTGACTTTAAATGACGGTTGGATGTGAGTTATTACTTTTTCAACTAAAATAAGTGTGTTTAAAGTCATTTCTGTGCCTGAAATTGGTCAAAATTGAAGATTTTGAGTAAGCAAAACTCTGCAAAAATGGCAATTTTGGTCACTGTGAGGATTTAAAAAGTGGTTATTCAACATGAGGCCCGATCCAAATGACATTTTGAATCATTTTTGGTAGAGTCCAAAAAATCAATTTTCTGATGAAAAACGATGACCCCGGACCAGTCGAACGTTGAAAAAATGGTCAATATTGATGAAATTTTAACATTTAATCTTTTGACTTTAAATGACGGTTGGATGTGAGTTATTACTTTTTCAACTAAAATAAGTGTGTTTAAAGTCATTTCTGTGCCTGAAATTGGTCAAAATTGAAGATTTTGAGTAAGCAAAACTCTGCAAAAATGGTAATTTTGGTCACTGTGAGGGTTTAAAAAGTGGTTATTCAACATGAGGCCCGATCCAAATGACATTTTGAATCATTTTTGGTAGAGTCCAAAAAATCAATTTTCTGATGAAAAACGATGACCCCGGACCAGTCGAACGTTGAAAAAATGGTCAATATTGATGAAATTTTAACATTTAATCTTTTGACTTTAAATGACGGTTGGATGTGAGTTATTACTTTTTCAACTAAAATAAGTGTGTTTAAAGTCATTTCTGTGCCTGAAATTGGTCAAAATTGAAGATTTTGAGTAAGCAAAACTCTTTAAAAATGGCAGTTTTGGTCACTGTGCGGGTTTAAAAAGTGGTTATTCAACATGAGGCCCGATCCAAATGACATTTTGAATCATTTTTGGTAGAGTCCAAAAAATCAATTTTCTGATGAAAAACGATGACCCCGGACCAGTCGAACGTTGAAAAAATGGTCAATATTGATGAAATTTTAACATTTAATCTTTTGACTTTAAATGACGGTTGGATATGAGTTATTACTTTTTCAACTAAAATAAGTGTGTTTAAAGTCATTTCTGTGCCTGAAATTGGTCAAAATTGAAGATTTTGAGTAAGCAAAACTCTGTAAAAATGGCAATTTTGGTCACTGTGAGGGTTTAAAAAGTGGTTATTCAACATGAGGCCCGATCCAAATGACATTTTGAATCATTTTTGGTAGAGTCCAAAAAATCAATTTTCTGATGAAAAACGATGACCCCGGACCAGTCGAACGTTGAAAAAATGGTCAATATTGATGAAATTTTAATATTTAATCTTTTCACTTTAAATGACGGTTGGATGTGAGTTATTACTTTTTCAACTAAAATAAGTGTGTTTAAAGTCATTTCTGTGCCTGAAATTGGTCAAAATTGAAGATTTTGAGTAAGCAAAACTCTGTAAAAATGACAATTTTGGTCACTGTGAGGGTTTAAAAAGTGGTTATTCAACATGAGGCCCGATCCAAATGACATTTTGAATCATTTTTGGTAGAGTCCAAAAAATCAATTTTCTGATGAAAAACGATGACCCCGGACCAGTCGAACGTTGAAAAAATGGTCAATATTGATGAAATTTTAACATTTAATCTTTTGACTTTAAATGACGGTTGGATGTGAGTTATTACTTTTTCAACTAAAATACGTGTGTTTAAAGTCATTTCTGTGCCTGAAATTGGTCAAAATTGAAGATTTTGAGTAAGCAAAACTCTGTAAAAATGGCAATTTTGGTCACTGTGAGGGTTTAAAAAGTGGTTATTCAACATGAGGCCCGATCCAAATGACATTTTGAATCATTTTTGGTAGAGTCCAAAAAATCAATTTTCTGATGAAAAACGATGACCCCGGACCAGTCGAACGTTGAAAAAATGGTCAATATTGATGAAATTTTAACATTTAATCTTTTGACTTTAAATGACGGTTGGATGTGAGTTATTACTTTTCAACTAAAATAAGTGTGTTTAAAGTAATTTCTGTGCCTGAAATTGGTCAAAATTGAAGATTTTGAGTAAGCAAAACTCTGTAAAAATGGCAATTTTGGTCACTGTGAGGGTTTAAAAAGTGGTTATTCAACATGAGGCCCGATCCAAATGACATTTTGAATCATTTTTGGTAGAGTCCAAAAAATCAATTTTCTGATGAAAAACGATGACCCCGGACCAGTCGAACGTTGAAAAAATGGTCAATATTGATGAAATTTTAATATTTAATCTTTTCACTTTAAATGACGGTTGGATGTGAGTTATTACTTTTTCAACTAAAATAAGTGTGTTTAAAGTCATTTCTGTGCCTGAAATTGGTCAAAATTGAAGAATTTGAGTAAGCAAAACTCTGTAAAAATAACAATTTTGGTCACTGTGAGGGTTTAAAAAGTGGTCATTCAACATGAGGCCCGATCCAAATGACATTTTGAATCATTTTTGGTAGAGTCCAAAAAATCCATTTTCTGATGAAAAACGATGACCCCGGACCAGTCGAACGTTGAAAAAATGGTCAATATTGATGAAATTTTAACATTTAATCTTTTGACTTTAAATGACGGTTGGATGTGAGTTATTACTTTTTCAACTAAAATAAGTGTGTTTAAGTCATTTCTGTGCCCGAAATTGGTCAAAATTGAAGATTTTGAGTAAGCACAACTCTGTAAAAATGGCAATTTTGGTCACTGTGAGGGTTTAAAAAGTGGTTATTCAACATGAGGCCTGATCCAAATGACATTTTGAATCATTTTTGGTAGAGTCCAAAAAATCAATTTTCTGATGAAAAACGATGACCCCGGACCAGTCGAACGTTGAAAAAATGGTCAATATTGATGAAATTTTAACATTTAATCTTTTGACTATAAATGACGGTTGGATGTGAGTTATTACTTTTTCAACTAAAAAAAGTGTGTTTAAAGTCGTTTCTGTGCCTGAAATTGGTCAAAATTGAAGATTTTGAGTAAGCAAAACTCTGCAAAAATGGCAATTTTGGTCACTGTGAGGGTTTAAAAAGTGGTTATTCAACATGAGGCCCGATCCAAATGACATTTTGAATCATTTTTGGTAGAGTCCAAAAAATCAATTTTCTGATGAAAAACGATGACCCCGGACCAGTCGAACGTTGAAAAAATGGTCAATATTGATGAAATTTTAACATTTAATCTTTTGACTTTAAATGACGGTTGGATGTGAGTTATTACTTTTTCAACTAAAATAAGTGTGTTTAAAGTCATTTCTGTGCCTGAAATTGGTCAAAATTGAAGATTTTGAGTAAGCAAAACTCTGTAAAAATGGCAGTTTTGGTCACTGTGCGGGTTTAAAAAGTGGTTATTCAACATGAGGCCCGATCCAAATGACATTTTGAATCATTTTTGGTAGAGTCCAAAAAATCAATTTTCTGATGAAAAACGATGACCCCGGACCAGTCGAACGTTGAAAAAATGGTCAATATTGATGAAATTTTAACATTTAATCTTTCGACTTTAAATGACGGTTGGATGTGAGTTATTACTTTTTCAACTAAAATAAGTGTGTTTAAAGTCATTTCTGTGCCTGAAATTGGTCAAAATTGAAGATTTTGAGTAAGCAAAACTCTGTAAAAATGGCAATTTTGGTCACTGTGAGGGTTTAAAAAGTGGTTATTCAACATGAGGCCCGATCCAAATGACATTTTGAATAATTTTTGGTAGAGTCCAAAAAAATCAATTTTCTGATGAAAAACGATGACCCCGGACCAGTCGAACATTGAAAAAATGGTCAATATTGATGAAATTTTAATATTTAATCTTTTCACTTTAAATGACGGTTGGATGTGAGTTATTACTTTTTCAACTAAAATAAGTGTGTTTAAAGTCATTTCTGTGCCTGAAATCGGTCAAAATTGAAAATTTTGAGTAAGCAAAACTCTGTAAAAATGGCAATTTTGGACACTGTGAGGGTTTAAAAAGTGGTTATTCAACATGAGGCCCGATCCAAATGACATTTTGAATCATTTTTGGTAGAGTCCAAAAAATCAATTTTCTGATGAAAAACGATGACCCCGGACCAGTCGAACGTTGAAAAAATGGTCAATATTGATGAAATTTTAACATTTAATCTTTTGACTTTAAATGACGGTTGGATGTGAGTTATTACTTTTTCAACTAAAATAGGTGTGTTTAAAGTCATTTCTGTGCCTGAAATTGGTCAAAATTGAAGATTTTGAGTAAGCAAAACTCTGTAAAAATGGCAGTTTTGGTCACTGTGAGGGATTAAAAAGTGGTTATTCAACATGAGGCCTGATCCAAATGACATTTTGAATCATTTTTGGTAGAGTCCAAAAAATCCATTTTCTGATGAAAAACGATGACCCCGGACCAGTCGAACGTTGAAAAAATGGTCAATATTGATGAAATTTTAACATTTAATCTTTTGACTTTAAATGACGGTTGGATGTGAGTTATTACTTTTTCAACTAAAATAAGTGTGTTTAAGTCATTTCTGTGCCCGAAATTGGTCAAAATTGAAGATTTTGAGTAAGCAAAACTCTGTAAAAATGGCAATTTTGGTCACTGTGAGGGTTTAAAAAGTGGTTATTCAACATGAGGCCTGATCCAAATGACATTTTGAATCATTTTTGGTAGAGTCCAAAAAATCAATTTTCTGATGAAAAACGTTGACCCCGGACCAGTCGAACGTTGAAAAAATGGTCAATATTGATGAAATTTTAACATTTAATCTTTTGACTATAAATGACGGTTGGATGTGAGTTATTACTTTTTCAACTAAAATAAGTGTGTTTAAAGTCGTTTCTGTGCCTGAAATTGGTCAAAATTGAAGATTTTGAGTGAGCAAAACTCTGCAAAAATGGCAATTTTGGTCACTGTGAGGGTTTAAAAAGTGGTTATTCAACAGGAGGCCCGATCCAAATGACATTTTGAATCATTTTTGGTAGAGTCCAAAAAATCAATTTTCTGATGAAAAACGATGACCCCGGACCAGTCGAACGTTGAAAAAATGGTCAATATTGATGAAATTTTAACATTTAATCTTTTGACTTTAAATGACGGTTGGATGTGAGTTATTACTTTTTCAACTAAAATAAGTGTGTTTAAAGTCATTTCTGTGCCTGAAATTGGTCAAAATTGAAGATTTTGAGTAAGCAAAACTCTGTAAAAATGGCAGTTTTGGTCACTGTGCGGGTTTAAAAAGTGGTTATTCAACATGAGGCCCGATCCAAATGACATTTTGAATCATTTTTGGTAGAGTCCAAAAAATCAATTTTCTGATGAAAAACGATGACCCCGGACCAGTCGAACGTTGAAAAAAGTGGTCAATATTGATGAAATTTTAACATTTAATCTTTTGACTTTAAATGACGGTTGGATGTGAGTTATTACTTTTTCAATGAAAATAAGTGTGTTTAAAGTCATTTCTGTGCCTGAAATTGGTCAAAATTGAAGATTTTGAGTAAGCAAAACTCTGTAAAAATGGCAATTTTGGTCACTGTGAGGGTTTAAAAAGTGGTTATTCAACATGAGGCCCGATCCAAATGACATTTTGAATCATTTTTGGTAGAGTCCAAAAAATCCATTTTCTGATGAAAAACGATGACCCGGACCAGTCGAACGTTGAAAAAATGGTCAATATTGATGAAATTTTAACATTTAATCTTTTGACTTTAAATAACGGTTGGATGTGAGTTATTACTTTTTCAACTAAAATAAGTGTGTTTAAAGTCATTTCTGTGCCTGAAATTGGTCAAAATTGAAGATTTTGAGTAAGCAAAACTCTGTAAAAATGGCAGTTTTGGTCACTGTGAGGGTTTAAACAGTGGTTATTCAACATGAGGCCTGATCCAAATGACATTTTGAATCATTTTTGGTAGAGTCCAAAAAATCAATTTTCTGATGAAAAACGATGACCCCGGACCAGTCGAACGTTGAAAAAATGGTCAATATTGATGAAATTTTAACATTTAATCTTTTGACTTTAAATGACGGTTGGATGTGAGTTATTACTTTTTCAACTACAATAAGGGTGTTTAAAGTCATTTCTGTGCCTGAAATTGGTCAAAATTGAAGATTTTGAGTAAGCAAAACTCTGTAAAAATGGCAGTTTTGGTCACTGTGAGGGTTTAAAAAGTGGTTATTCAACATGAGGCCTGATCCAAATGACATTTTGAATCATTTTTGGTAGAGTCCAAAAAATCAATTTTCTGATGAAAAACGATGACCCCGGACCAGTCGAACGTTGAAAAAATGGTCAATATTGATGAAATTTTAATATTTAATCTTTTGACTTTAAATGACGGTTGGATGTGAGTTATTACTTTTTCAACTAAAATAAGTGTGTTTAAAGTCATTTCTGTGCCTGAAATTGGTCAAAATTGAAGATTTTGAGTAAGCAAAACTCTGTAAAAATGGCAGTTTTGGTCACTGTGAGGGATTAAAAAGTGGTTATTCAACATGAGGCCTGATCCAAATGACATTTTGAATCATTTTTGGTAGAGTCCAAAAAATCCATTTTCTGATGAAAAACGATGACCCCGGACCAGTCGAACGTTGAAAAAATGGTCAATATTGATGAAATTTTAACATTTAATCTTTTGACTTTAAATGACGGTTGGATGTGAGTTATTACTTTTTCAACTAAAATAAGTGTGTTTAAGTCATTTCTGTGCCCGAAATTGGTCAAAATTGAAGATTTTGAGTAAGCAAAACTCTGTAAAAATGGCAATTTTGGTCACTGTGAGGGTTTAAAAAGTGGTTATTCAACATGAGGCCTGATCCAAATGACATTTTGAATCATTTTTGGTAGAGTCCAAAAAATCAATTTTCTGATGAAAAACGATGACCCCGGACCAGTCGAACGTTGAAAAAATGGTCAAAATTGATGAAATTTTAACATTTAATCTTTTGACTTTAAATGACGGTTGGATGTGAGTTATTACTTTTTCAACTACAATAAGTGTGTTTAAAGTCATTTCTGTGCCTGAAATTGGTCAAAATTGAAGATTTTGAGTAAGCAAAACTCTGCAAAAATGGCAATTTTGGTCACTGTGAGGGTTTAAAAAGTGGTTATTCAACATGAGGCCCGATCCAAATGACATTTTGAATCATTTTTGGTAGAGTCCAAAAAATCAATTTTCTGATGAAAAACGATGACCCCGGACCAGTCGAACGTTGAAAAAATGGTCAATATTGATGAAATTTTAACATTTAATCTTTTGACTTTAAATGACGGTTGGATGTGAGTTATTACTTTTTCAACTAAAATAAGTGTATTTAAAGTCATTTCTGTGCCTGAAATTGGTCAAAATTGAAGATTTTGAGTAAGCAAAACTCTGTAAAAATGGCAGTTTTGGTCACTGTGAGGGTTTAAAAAGTGGTTATTCAACATGAGGCCTGATCCAAATGACATTTTGAATCATTTTTGGTAGAGTCCAAAAAATCAATTTTCTGATGAAAAACGATGACCCCGGACCAGTCGAACGTTGAAAAAATGGTCAATATTGATGAAATTTTAACATTTAATCTTTTGACTTTAAATGACGGTTGGATGTCAGTTATTACTTTTTCAACTAAAATAAGTGTGTTTAAAGTCATTTCTGTGCCTGAAATTGGTCAAAATTGAAGATTTTGAGTAAGCAAAACTCTGTAAAAATGGGAATTTTGGTCACTGTGAGGGTTTAAAAAGTGGTTATTCAACATGAGGCCCGATCCAAATGACATTTTGAATCATTTTTGGTAGAGTCCAAAAAATCAATTTTCTGATGAAAAACGATGACCCCGGACCAGTCGAACGTTGAAAAAAAGGTCAATATTGATGAAATTTTAACATTTAATCTTTTGACTTTAAATGACGGTTGGATGTGAGTTATTACTTTTTCAACTAAAATAAGTGTGTTTAAAGTCATTTCTGTGCCTGAAATTGGTCAAAATTGAAGATTTTGAGTAAGCAAAACTCTGTAAAAATGGCAATTTTGGTCACTGTGAGGGTTTAAAAAGTGGTTATTCAACATGAGGCCCGATCCAAATGACATTTTGAATCATTGTTGGTAGAGTCCAAAAAATCCATTTTCTGATGAAAAACGATGACCCCGGACCAGTCGAACGTTGAAAAAATGGTCAATATTGATGAAATTTTAACATTTAATCTTTTGACTTTAAATGACGGTTGGATGTGAGTTATTACTTTTTCAACTAAAATAAGTGTGTTTAAAGTCATTTCTGTGCCTGAAATTGGTCAAAATTGAAGATTTTGAGTAAGCAAAACTCTGTAAAAATGGCAGTTTTGGTCACTGTGAGGGTTTAAAAAGTGGTTATTCAACATGAGGCCTGATCCAAATGACATTTTGAATCATTTTTGGTAGAGTCCAAAAAATCAATTTTCTGATGAAAAACGATGACCCCGGACCAGTCGAACATTGAAAAAATGGTCAATATTGATGAAATTTTAATATTTAATCTTTTCACTTTAAATGACGGTTGGATGTGAGTTATTGCTTTTTCAACTAAAATAAGTGTGTTTAAAGTCATTTCTGTGCCTGAAATTGGTCAAAATTGAAGATTTTGAGTAAGCAAAACTCTGTAAAAATGGCAATTTTGGTCACTGTGAGGGTTTAAAAAGTGGTTATTCAACATGAGGCCCGATCCAAATGACATTTTGAATCATTTTTGGTAGAGTCCAAAAAATCCATTTTCTGATGAAAAACGATGACCCGGGACCAGTCGAACGTTGAAAAAATGGTCAATATTGATGAAATTTTAACATTTAATCTTTTGACTTTAATTGACGGTTGGATGTGAGTTATTACTTTTTCAACTAAAATAAGTGTGTTTAAAGTCATTTCTGTGCCTGAAATTGGTCAAAATTGAAGATTTTGAGTAAGCAAAACTCTGTAAAAATGGCAATTTTGGTCACTGTGAGGGTTTAAAAAGTGGTTATTCAACATGAGGCCCGATCCAAATGACATTTTGAATCATTTTTGGTAGAGTCCAAAAAATCAATTTTCTGATGAAAAACGATGACCCCGGACCAGTCGAACGTTGAAAAAATGGTCAATATTGATGAAATTTTAACATTTAATCTTTTGACTTTAAATGACGGTTGGATGTGAGTTATTACTTTTTCAACTAAAATAAGTGTGTTTAAAGTCATTTCTGTGCCTGAAATTGGTCAAAATTGAAGATTTTGAGTAAGCAAAACTCTGCAAAAATGGCAATTTTGGTCACTGTGAGGGTTTAAAAAGTGGTTATTCAACATGAGGCCCGATCCAAATGACATTTTGAATCATTTTTGGTAGAGTCCAAAAAATCAATTTTCTGATGAAAAACGATGACCCCGGACCAGTCGAACGTTGAAAAAATGGTCAATATTGATGAAATTTTAACATTTAATCTTTTGACTTTAAATGACGGTTGGATGTGAGTTATTACTTTTTCAACTAAAATAAGTGTGTTTAAAGTCATTTCTGTGCCTGAAATTGGTCAAAATTGAAGATTTTGAGTAAGCAAAACTCTTTAAAAATGGCAGTTTTGGTCACTGTGCGGGTTTAAAAAGTGGTTATTCAACATGAGGCCCGATCCAAATGACATTTTGAATCATTTTTGGTAGAGTCCAAAAAATCAATTTTCTGATGAAAAACGATGACCCCGGACCAGTCGAACGTTGAAAAAATGGTCAATATTGATGAAATTTTAATATTTAATCTTTTCACTTTAAATGACGGTTGGATGTGAGTTATTACTTTTTCAACTAAAATAAGTGTGTTTAAAAGTCATTTCTGTGCCTGAAATTGGTCAAAATTGAAGATTTTGAGTAAGCAAAACTCTGTAAAAATGACAATTTTGGTCACTGTGAGGGTTTAAAAAGTGGTTATTCAACATGAGGCCCGATCCAAATGACATTTTGAATCATTTTTGGTAGAGTCCAAAAAATCAATTTTCTGATGAAAAACGATGACCCCGGACCAGTCGAACGTTGAAAAAATGGTCAATATTGAAAATTTTTTAACATTTAATCTTTTGACTTTAAATGACGGTTGGATGTGAGTTATTACTTTTTCAACTAAAATAAGTGTGTTTAAAGTCATTTCTGTGCCTGAAATTGGTCAAAATTGAAGATTTTGAGTAAGCAAAACTCTGCAAAAATGGCAATTTTGGTCACTGTGAGGGTTTAAAAAGTGGTTATTCAACATGAGGCCCGATCCAAATGACATTTTGAATCATTTTTGGTAGAGTCCAAAAAATCAATTTTCTGATGAAAAACGATGACCCCGGACCAGTCGAACGTTGAAAAAATGGTCAATATTGATGAAATTTTAACATTTAATCTTTTGACTTTAAATGACGGTTGGATGTGAGTTATTACTTTTTCAACTAAAATAAGTGTGTTTAAAGTCATTTCTGTGCCTGAAATTGGTCAAAATTGAAGATTTTGAGTAAGCAAAACTCTGCAAAAATGGCAATTTTGGTCAATGTGAGGGTTTAAAAAGTGGTTATTCAACATGAGGCCCGATCCAAATGACATTTTGAATCATTTTTGGTAGAGTCCAAAAAATCAATTTTCTGATGAAAAACGATGACCCCGGACCAGTAGAACGTTGAAAAAATGGTCAATATTGATGAAATTTTAACATTTAATCTTTTGACTTAAATGACGGTTGGATGTGAGTTATTACTTTTTCAACTAAAATAAGTGTGTTTAAAGTCATTTCTGTGCCTGAAATTGGTCAAAATTGAAGATTTTGAGTAAGCAAAACTCTGTAAAAATGGCAGTTTTGGTCACTGTGCGGGTTTAAAAAGTGGTTATTCAACATGAGGCCCGATCCAAATGACATTTTGAATCATTTTTGGTAGAGTCCAAAAAATCAATTTTCTGATGAAAAACGATGACCCCGGACCAGTCGAACGTTGAAAAAATGGTCAATATTGATGAAATTTTAACATTTAATCTTTTGACTTTAAATGACGGTTGGATGTGAGTTATTACTTTTTCAACTAAAATAAGTGTGTTTAAAGTCATTTCTGTGCCTGAAATTAGTCAAAATTGAAGATTTTGAGTAAGCAAAACTCTGTAAAAATGGCAATTTTGGTCACTGTGAGGGTTTAAAAAGTCGTTATTCAACATGAGGCCCGATCCAAATGACATTTTGAATCATTTTTGGTAGAGTCCAAAAAATCAATTTTCTGATGAAAAACGATGACCCCGGACCAGTCGAACGTTGAAAAAATGGTCAATATTGATGAAATTTTAACATTTAATCTTTTGACTATAAATGACGGTTGGATGTGAGTTATTACTTTTTCAACTAAAAAAAGTGTGTTTAAAGTCGTTTCTGTGCCTGAAATTGGTCAAAATTGAAGATTTTGAGTAAGCAAAACTCTGCAAAAATGGCAATTTTGGTCACTGTGAGGGTTTAAAAAGTGGTTATTCAACATGAGGCCCGATCCAAATGACATTTTGAATCATTTTTGGTAGAGTCCAAAAAATCAATTTTCTGATGAAAAACGATGACCCCGGACCAGTCGAACGTTGAAAAAATGGTCAATATTGATGAAATTTTAACATTTAATCTTTTGACTTTAAATGACGGTTGGATGTGAGTTATTACTTTTTCAACTAAAATAAGTGTGTTTAAAGTCATTTCTGTGCCTGAAATTGGTCAAAATTGAAGATTTTGAGTAAGCAAAACTCTGTAAAAATGGCAGTTTTGGTCACTGTGCGGGTTTAAAAAGTGGTTATTCAACATGAGGCCCGATCCAAATGACATTTTGAATCATTTTTGGTAGAGTCCAAAAAATCAATTTTCTGATGAAAAACGATGACCCCGGACCAGTCGAACGTTGAAAAAAATGGTCAATATTGATGAAATTTTAACATTTAATCTTTCGACTTTAAATGACGGTTGGATGTGAGTTATTACTTTTTCAACTAAAATAAGTTGTGTTAAAGTCATTTCTGTGCCTGAAATTGGTCAAAATTGAAGATTTTGAGTAAGCAAAACTCTGTAAAAATGGCAATTTTGGTCACTGTGAGGGTTTAAAAAGTGGTTATTCAACATGAGGCCCGATCCAAATGACATTTTGAATAATTTTTGGTAGAGTCCAAAAAATCAATTTTCTGATGAAAAACGATGACCCCGGACCAGTCGAACATTGAAAAAATGGTCAATATTGATGAAATTTTAATATTTAATCTTTTCACTTTAAATGACGGTTGGATGTGAGTTATTACTTTTTCAACTAAAATAAGTGTGTTTAAAGTCATTTCTGTGCCTGAAATCGGTCAAAATTGAAAATTTTGAGTAAGCAAAACTCTGTAAAAATGGCAATTTTGGACACTGTGAGGGTTTAAAAAGTGGTTATTCAACATGAGGCCCGATCCAAATGACATTTTGAATCATTTTTGGTAGAGTCCAAAAAATCAATTTTCTGATGAAAAACGATGACCCCGGACCAGTCGAACGTTGAAAAAATGGTCAATATTGATGAAATTTTAACATTTAATCTTTTGACTTTAAATGACGGTTGGATGTGAGTTATTACTTTTTCAACTAAAATAGGTGTGTTTAAAGTCATTTCTGTGCCTGAAATTGGTCAAAATTGAAGATTTTGAGTAAGCAAAACTCTGTAAAAATGGCAGTTTTGGTCACTGTGAGGGATTAAAAAGTGGTTATTCAACATGAGGCCTGATCCAAATGACATTTTGAATCATTTTTGGTAGAGTCCAAAAAATCCATTTTCTGATGAAAAACGATGACCCCGGACCAGTCGAACGTTGAAAAAATGGTCAATATTGATGAAATTTTAACATTTAATCTTTTGACTTTAAATGACGGTTGGATGTGAGTTATTACTTTTTCAACTAAAATAAGTGTGTTTAAGTCATTTCTGTGCCCGAAATTGGTCAAAATTGAAGATTTTGAGTAAGCAAAACTCTGTAAAAATGGCAATTTTGGTCACTGTGAGGGTTTAAAAAGTGGTTATTCAACATGAGGCCTGATCCAAATGACATTTTGAATCATTTTTGGTAGAGTCCAAAAAATCAATTTTCTGATGAAAAACGATGACCCCGGACCAGTCGAACGTTGAAAAAATGGTCAATATTGATGAAATTTTAACATTTAATCTTTTGACTATAAATGACGGTTGGATGTGAGTTATTACTTTTTCAACTAAAATAAGTGTGTTTAAAGTCGTTTCTGTGCCTGAAATTGGTCAAAATTGAAGATTTTGAGTGAGCAAAACTCTGCAAAAATGGCAATTTTGGTCACTGTGAGGGTTTAAAAAGTGGTTATTCAACAGGAGGCCCGATCCAAATGACATTTTGAATCATTTTTGGTAGAGTCCAAAAAATCAATTTTCTGATGAAAAACGATGACCCCGGACCAGTCGAACGTTGAAAAAATGGTCAATATTGATGAAATTTTAACATTTAATCTTTTGACTTTAAATGACGGTTGGATGTGAGTTATTACTTTTTCAACTAAAATAAGTGTGTTTAAAGTCATTTCTGTGCCTGAAATTGGTCAAAATTGAAGATTTTGAGTAAGCAAAACTCTGTAAAAATGGCAGTTTTGGTCACTGTGCGGGTTTAAAAAGTGGTTATTCAACATGAGGCCCGATCCAAATGACATTTTGAATCATTTTTGGTAGAGTCCAAAAAATCAATTTTCTGATGAAAAACGATGACCCCGGACCAGTCGAACGTTGAAAAAAGTGGTCAATATTGATGAAATTTTAACATTTAATCTTTTGACTTTAAATGACGGTTGGATGTGAGTTATTACTTTTTCAATGAAAATAAGTGTGTTTAAAGTCATTTCTGTGCCTGAAATTGGTCAAAATTGAAGATTTTGAGTAAGCAAAACTCTGTAAAATGGCAATTTTGGTCACTGTGAGGGTTTAAAAAGTGGTTATTCAACATGAGGCCCGATCCAAATGACATTTTGAATCATTTTTGGTAGAGTCCAAAAAATCCATTTATGATGAAAAACGATGACCCGGACCAGTCGAACGTTGAAAAAATGGTCAATATTGATGAAATTTTAACATTTAATCTTTTGACTTTAAATAACGGTTGGATGTGAGTTATTACTTTTTCAACTAAAATAAGTGTGTTTAAAGTCATTTCTGTGCCTGAAATTGGTCAAAATTGAAGATTTTGAGTAAGCAAAACTCTGTAAAAATGGCAGTTTTGGTCACTGTGAGGGTTTAAAAAGTGGTTATTCAACATGAGGCCTGATCCAAATGACATTTTGAATCATTTTTGGTAGAGTCCAAAAAATCAATTTTCTGATGAAAAACGATGACCCCGGACCAGTCGAACGTTGAAAAAATGGTCAATATTGATGAAATTTTAACATTTAATCTTTTGACTTTTAAATGACGGTTGGATGTGAGTTATTACTTTTTCAACTACAATAAGGGTGTTTAAAGTCATTTCTGTGCCTGAAATTGGTCAAAATTGAAGATTTTGAGTAAGCAAAACTCTGTAAAAATGGCAGTTTTGGTCACTGTGAGGGTTTAAAAAGTGGTTATTCAACATGAGGCCTGATCCAAATGACATTTTGAATCATTTTTGGTAGAGTCCAAAAAATCAATTTTCTGATGAAAAACGATGACCCCGGACCAGTCGTTGAAAAAATGGTCAATATTGATGAAATTTTAATATTTAATCTTTTGACTTTAAATGACGGTTGGATGTGAGTTATTACTTTTTCAACTAAAATAAGTGTGTTTAAAGTCATTTCTGTGCTGAAATTGGTCAAAATTGAAGATTTTGAGTAAGCAAAACTCTGTAAAAATGGCAGTTTTGGTCACTGTGAGGGATTAAAAAGTGGTTATTCAACATGAGCCTGATCCAAATGACATTTTGAATTCATTTTTGGTAGAGTCCAAAAAATCCATTTTCTGATGAAAAACGATGACCCCGGACCAGTCGAACGTTGAAAAAATGGTCAATATTGATGAAATTTTAACATTTAATCTTTTGACTTTTAAATGACGGTTGGATGTGAGTTATTACTTTTTCAACTAAAATAAGTGTGTTTAAGTCATTTCTGTGCCCGAAATTGGTCAAAATTGAAGATTTTGAGTAAGCAAAACTCTGTAAAAATGGCAATTTGGTCACTGTGAGGGTTTAAAAAGTGGTTATTCAACATGAGGCCTGATCCAAATGACATTTTGATCATTTTTGGTAGAGTCCAAAAAATCAATTTTCTGATGAAAAACGATGACCCCGGACCAGTCGAACGTTGAAAAAAATGGTCAAAATTGATGAAATTTTAACATTTAATCTTTTGACTTTAAATGACGGTTGGATGTGAGTTATTACTTTTTCAACTACAATAAGTGTGTTTAAAGTCATTTCTGTGCCTGAAATTGGTCAAAATTGAAGATTTTGAGTAAGCAAAACTCTGCAAAAATGGCAATTTGGTCACTGTGAGGGTTTAAAAAGTGGTTATTCAACATGAGGCCCGATCCAAATGACATTTTGAATCATTTTTGGTAGAGTCCAAAAAATCAATTTTCTGATGAAAAACGATGACCCCGGACCAGTCGAACGTTGAAAAAATGGTCAATATTGATGAAATTTTAACATTTAATCTTTTGACTTTAAATGACGGTTGGATGTGAGTTATTACTTTTTCAACTAAAATAAGTGTGTTTAAAGTCATTTCTGTGCCTGAAATTGGTCAAAATTGAAGATTTTGAGTAAGCAAAACTCTGTAAAAATGGCAGTTTTGGTCACTGTGAGGGTTTAAAAAGTGGTTATTCAACATGAGGCCTGATCCAAATGACATTTTGAATCATTTTTGGTAGAGTCCAAAAATCAATTTTCTGATGAAAAACGATGACCCCGGACCAGTCGAACGTTGAAAAAATGGTCAATATTGATGAAATTTTAACATTTAATCTTTTGACTTTAAATGACGGTTGGATGTCAGTTATTACTTTTTCAACTAAAATAAGTGTGTTTAAAGTCATTTCTGTGCCTGAAATTGGTCAAAATTGAAGATTTTGAGTAAGCAAAACTCTGTAAAAATGGGAATTTTGGTCACTGTGAGGGTTTAAAAAGTGGTTATTCAACATGAGGCCCGATCCAAATGACATTTTGAATCATTTTTGGTAGAGTCCAAAAAATCAATTTTCTGATGAAAAACGATGACCCCGGACCAGTCGAACGTTGAAAAAAAGGTCAATATTGATGAAATTTTAACATTTAATCTTTTGACTTTAAATGACGGTTGGATGTGAGTTATTACTTTTTCAACTAAAATAAGTGTGTTTAAAGTCATTTCTGTGCCTGAAATTGGTCAAAATTGAAGATTTTGAGTAAGCAAAACTCTGTAAAAATGGCAATTTTGGTCACTGTGAGGGTTTAAAAAGTGGTTATTCAACATGAGGCCCGATCCAAATGACATTTTGAATCATTGTTGGTAGAGTCCAAAAAATCCATTTTCTGATGAAAAACGATGACCCCGGACCAGTCGAACGTTGAAAAAATGGTCAATATTGATGAAATTTTAACATTTAATCTTTTGACTTTAAATGACGGTTGGATGTGAGTTATTACTTTTTCAACTAAAATAAGTGTGTTTAAAGTCATTTCTGTGCCTGAAATTGGTCAAAATTGAAGATTTTGAGTAAGCAAAACTCTGTAAAAATGGCAGTTTTGGTCACTGTGAGGGTTTAAAAAGTGGTTATTCAACATGAGGCCTGATCCAAATGACATTTTGAATCATTTTTGGTAGAGTCCAAAAAATCAATTTTCTGATGAAAAACGATGACCCCGGACCAGTCGAACATTGAAAAAATGGTCAATATTGATGAAATTTTAATATTTAATCTTTTCACTTTAAATGACGGTTGGATGTGAGTTATTGCTTTTTCAACTAAAATAAGTGTGTTTAAAGTCATTTCTGTGCCTGAAATTGGTCAAAATTGAAGATTTTGAGTAAGCAAAACTCTGTAAAAATGGGAATTTTGGTCACTGTGAGGGTTTAAAAAGTGGTTATTCAACATGAGGCCCGATCCAAATGACATTTTGAATCATTTTTGGTAGAGTCCAAAAAATCAATTTTCTGATGAAAAACGATGACCCCGGACCAGTCGAACGTTGAAAAAAAGGTCAATATTGATGAAATTTTAACATTTAATCTTTTGACTTTAAATGACGGTTGGATGTGAGTTATTACTTTTTCAACTAAAATAAGTGTGTTTAAAGTCATTTCTGTGCCTGAAATTGGTCAAAATTGAAGATTTTGAGTAAGCAAAACTCTGTAAAAATGGCAATTTTGGTCACTGTGAGGGTTTAAAAAGTGGTTATTCAACATGAGGCCCGATCCAAATGACATTTTGAATCATTGTTGGTAGAGTCCAAAAAATCCATTTTCTGATGAAAAACGATGACCCCGGACCAGTCGAACGTTGAAAAAATGGTCAATATTGATGAAATTTTAACATTTAATCTTTTGACTTTAAATGACGGTTGGATGTGAGTTATTACTTTTTCAACTAAAATAAGTGTGTTTAAAGTCATTTCTGTGCCTGAAATTGGTCAAAATTGAAGATTTTGAGTAAGCAAAACTCTGTAAAAATGGCAGTTTTGGTCACTGTGAGGGTTTAAAAAGTGGTTATTCAACATGAGGCCTGATCCAAATGACATTTTGAATCATTTTTGGTAGAGTCCAAAAAATCAATTTTCTGATGAAAAACGATGACCCCGGACCAGTCGAACATTGAAAAAATGGTCAATATTGATGAAATTTTAATATTTAATCTTTTCACTTTAAATGACGGTTGGATGTGAGTTATTGCTTTTTCAACTAAAATAAGTGTGTTTAAAGTCATTTCTGTGCCTGAAATTGGTCAAAATTGAAGATTTTGAGTAAGCAAAACTCTGTAAAAATGGCAATTTTGGTCACTGTGAGGGTTTAAAAAGTGGTTATTCAACATGAGGCCCGATCCAAATGACATTTTGAATCATTTTTGGTAGAGTCCAAAAAATCCATTTTCTGATGAAAAACGATGACCCGGGACCAGTCGAACGTTGAAAAAATGGTCAATATTGATGAAATTTTAACATTTAATCTTTTGACTTTAATTGACGGTTGGATGTGAGTTATTACTTTTTCAACTAAAATAAGTGTGTTTAAAGTCATTTCTGTGCCTGAAATTGGTCAAAATTGAAGATTTTGAGTAAGCAAAACTCTGTAAAAATGGCAATTTTGGTCACTGTGAGGGTTTAAAAAGTGGTTATTCAACATGAGGCCCGATCCAAATGACATTTTGAATCATTTTTGGTAGAGTCCAAAAAATCAATTTTCTGATGAAAAACGATGACCCCGGACCAGTCGAACGTTGAAAAAATGGTCAATATTGATGAAATTTTAACATTTAATCTTTTGACTTTAAATGACGGTTGGATGTGAGTTATTACTTTTTCAACTAAAATAAGTGTGTTTAAAGTCATTTCTGTGCCTGAAATTGGTCAAAATTGAAGATTTTGAGTAAGCAAAACTCTGCAAAAATGGCAATTTTGGTCACTGTGAGGGTTTAAAAAGTGGTTATTCAACATGAGGCCCGATCCAAATGACATTTTGAATCATTTTTGGTAGAGTCCAAAAAATCAATTTTCTGATGAAAAACGATGACCCCGGACCAGTCGAACGTTGAAAAAATGGTCAATATTGATGAAATTTTAACATTTAATCTTTTGACTTTAAATGACGGTTGGATGTGAGTTATTACTTTTTCAACTAAAATAAGTGTGTTTAAAGTCATTTCTGTGCCTGAAATTGGTCAAAATTGAAGATTTTGAGTAAGCAAAACTCTTTAAAAATGGCAGTTTTGGTCACTGTGCGGGTTTAAAAAGTGGTTATTCAACATGAGGCCCGATCCAAATGACATTTTGAATCATTTTTGGTAGAGTCCAAAAAATCAATTTTCTGATGAAAAACGATGACCCCGGACCAGTCGAACGTTGAAAAAATGGTCAATATTGATGAAATTTTAATATTTAATCTTTTCACTTTAAATGACGGTTGGATGTGAGTTATTACTTTTTCAACTAAAATAAGTGTGTTTAAAGTCATTTCTGTGCCTGAAATTGGTCAAAATTGAAGATTTTGAGTAAGCAAAACTCTGTAAAAATGACAATTTTGGTCACTGTGAGGGTTTAAAAAGTGGTTATTCAACATGAGGCCCGATCCAAATGACATTTTGAATCATTTTTGGTAGAGTCCAAAAAATCAATTTTCTGATGAAAAACGATGACCCCGGACCAGTCGAACGTTGAAAAAATGGTCAATATTGAAATTTTTTTAACATTTAATCTTTTGACTTTAAATGACGGTTGGATGTGAGTTATTACTTTTTCAACTAAAATAAGTGTGTTTAAAGTCATTTCTGTGCCTGAAATTGGTCAAAATTGAAGATTTTGAGTAAGCAAAACTCTGCAAAAATGGCAATTTTGGTCACTGTGAGGGTTTAAAAAGTGGTTATTCAACATGAGGCCCGATCCAAATGACATTTTGAATCATTTTTGGTAGAGTCCAAAAAATCAATTTTCTGATGAAAAACGATGACCCCGGACCAGTCGAACGTTGAAAAAATGGTCAATATTGATGAAATTTTAACATTTAATCTTTTGACTTTAAATGACGGTTGGATGTGAGTTATTACTTTTTCAACTAAAATAAGTGTGTTTAAAGTCATTTCTGTGCCTGAAATTGGTCAAAATTGAAGATTTTGAGTAAGCAAAACTCTGCAAAAATGGCAATTTTGGTCAATGTGAGGGTTTAAAAAGTGGTTATTCAACATGAGGCCCGATCCAAATGACATTTTGAATCATTTTTGGTAGAGTCCAAAAAATCAATTTTCTGATGAAAAACGATGACCCCGGACCAGTAGAACGTTGAAAAAATGGTCAATATTGATGAAATTTTAACATTTAATCTTTTGACTTTAAATGACGGTTGGATGTGAGTTATTACTTTTTCAACTAAAATAAGTGTGTTTAAAGTCATTTCTGTGCCTGAAATTGGTCAAAATTGAAGATTTTGAGTAAGCAAAACTCTGTAAAAATGGCAGTTTTGGTCACTGTGCGGGTTTAAAAAGTGGTTATTCAACATGAGGCCCGATCCAAATGACATTTTGAATCATTTTTGGTAGAGTCCAAAAAATCAATTTTCTGATGAAAAACGATGACCCCGGACCAGTCGAACGTTGAAAAAATGGTCAATATTGATGAAATTTTAACATTTAATCTTTTGACTTTAAATGACGGTTGGATGTGAGTTATTACTTTTTCAACTAAAATAAGTGTGTTTAAAGTCATTTCTGTGCCTGAAATTAGTCAAAATTGAAGATTTTGAGTAAGCAAAACTCTGTAAAAATGGCAATTTTGGTCACTGTGAGGGTTTAAAAAGTCGTTATTCAACATGAGGCCCGATCCAAATGACATTTTGAATCATTTTTGGTAGAGTCCAAAAAATCAATTTTCTGATGAAAAACGATGACCCCGGACCAGTCGAACGTTGAAAAAATGGTCAATATTGATGAAATTTTAATATTTAATCTTTTCACTTTAAATGACGGTTGGATGTGAGTTATTACTTTTTCAACTAAAATAAGTGTGTTTAAAGTCATTTCTGTGCCTGAAATTGGTCAAAATTGAAGATTTTGAGTAAGCAAAACTCTGTAAAAATGGCAATTTTGGTCACTGTGAGGGTTTAAAAAGTGGTTATTCAACATGAGGCCCGATCCAAATGACATTTTGAATCATTTTTGGTAGAGTCCAAAAAATCAATTTTCTGATGAAAAACGATGACCCCGGACCACTCGAACGTTGAAAAAATGGTCAATATTGATGAAATTTTAACATTTAATCTTTTGACTTTAAATGACGGTTGGATGTGAGTTATTACTTTTTCAACTAAAATAAGTGTGTTTAAAGTCATTTCTGTGCCTGAAATCGGTCAAAATTGAAAATTTTGAGTAAGCAAAACTCTGTAAAAATGGCAATTTTGGACACTGTGAGGGTTTAAAAAGTGGTTATTCAACATGAGGCCCGATCCAAATGACATTTTGAATCATTTTTGGTAGAGTCCAAAAAATCAATTTTCTGATGAAAAACGATGACCCCGGACCAGTCGAACGTTGAAAAAATGGTCAATATTGATGAAATTTTAACATTTAATCTTTTGACTTTAAATGACGGTTGGATGTGAGTTATTACTTTTTCAACTAAAATAAGTGTGTTTAAAGTCATTTCTGTGCCTGAAATTGGTCAAAATTGAAGATTTTGAGTAAGCAAAACTCTGTAAAAATGGCAGTTTTGGTCACTGTGAGGGATTAAAAAGTGGTTATTCAACATGAGGCCTGATCCAAATGACATTTTGAATCATTTTTGGTAGAGTCCAAAAAATCCATTTTCTGATGAAAAACGATGACCCCGGACCAGTCGAACGTTGAAAAAATGGTCAATATTGATGAAATTTTAACATTTAATCTTTTGACTTTAAATGACGGTTGGATGTGAGTTATTACTTTTTCAACTAAAATAAGTGTGTTTAAGTCATTTCTGTGCCCGAAATTGGTCAAAATTGAAGATTTTGAGTAAGCAAAACTCTGTAAAAATGGCAAATTTGGTCACTGTGAGGGTTTAAAAAGTGGTTATTCAACATGAGGCCTGATCCAAATGACATTTTGAATCATTTTTGGTAGAGTCCAAAAAATCAATTTTCTGATGAAAAACGATGACCCCGGACCAGTCGAACGTTGAAAAAATGGTCAATATTGATGAAATTTTAACATTTAATCTTTTGACTATAAATGACGGTTGGATGTGAGTTATTACTTTTTCAACTAAAATAAGTGTGTTTAAAGTCGTTTCTGTGCCTGAAATTGGTCAAAATTGAAGATTTTGAGTGAGCAAAACTCTGCAAAAATGGCAATTTTGGTCACTGTGAGGGTTTAAAAAGTGGTTATTCAACATGAGGCCCGATCCAAATGACATTTTGAATCATTTTTGGTAGAGTCCAAAAAATCAATTTTCTGATGAAAAACGATGACCCCGGACCAGTCGAACGTTGAAAAAATGGTCAATATTGATGAAATTTTAACATTTAATCTTTTGACTTTAAATGACGGTTGGATGTGAGTTATTACTTTTTCAACTAAAATAAGTGTGTTTAAAGTCATTTCTGTGCCTGAAATTGGTCAAAATTGAAGATTTTGAGTAAGCAAAACTCTGTAAAAATGGCAGTTTTGGTCACTGTGCGGGTTTAAAAAGTGGTTATTCAACATGAGGCCCGATCCAAATGACATTTTGAATAATTTTTGGTAGAGTCCAAAAAATCAATTTTCTGATGAAAAACGATGACCCCGGACCAGTCGAACGTTGAAAAAATGGTCAATATTGATGAAATTTTAACATTTAATCTTTTGACTTTAAATGACGGTTGGATGTGAGTTATTACTTTTTCAACTAAAATAAGTGTGTTTAAAGTCATTTCTGTGCCTGAAATTGGTCAAAATTGAAGATTTTGAGTAAGCAAAACTCTGTAAAAATGGCAATTTTGGTCACTGTGAGGGTTTAAAAAGTGGTTATTCAACATGAGGCCCGATCCAAATGACATTTTGAATCATTTTTGGTAGAGTCCAAAAAATCAATTTTCTGATGAAAAACGATGACCCCGGACCAGTCGAACGTTGAAAAAATGGTCAATATTGATGAAATTTTAACATTTAATCTTTTGACTTTAAATGACGGTTGGATGTGAGTTATTACTTTTTCAACTAAAATAAGTGTGTTTAAAGTCATTTCTGTGCCTGAAATTGGTCAAAATTGAAGATTTTGAGTAAGCAAAACTCTGCAAAAATGGCAATTTTGGTCACTGTGAGGGTTTAAAAAGTGGTTATTCAACATGAGGCCCGATCCAAATGACATTTTGAATCATTTTTGGTAGAGTCCAAAAAATCAATTTTCTGATGAAAAACGATGACCCCGGACCAGTCGAACGTTGAAAAAATGGTCAATATTGATGAAATTTTAACATTTAATCTTTTGACTTTAAATGACGGTTGGATGTGAGTTATTACTTTTTCAACTAAAATAAGTGTGTTTAAAGTCATTTCTGTGCCTGAAATTGGTCAAAATTGAAGATTTTGAGTAAGCAAAACTCTTTAAAAATGGCAGTTTTGGTCACTGTGCGGGTTTAAAAAGTGGTTATTCAACATGAGGCCCGATCCAAATGACATTTTGAATCATTTTTGGTAGAGTCCAAAAAATCAATTTTCTGATGAAAAACGATGACCCCGGACCAGTCGAACGTTGAAAAAATGGTCAATATTGATGAAATTTTAATATTTAATCTTTTCACTTTAAATGACGGTTGGATGTGAGTTATTACTTTTTCAACTAAAATAAGTGTGTTTAAAGTCATTTCTGTGCCTGAAATTGGTCAAAATTGAAGATTTTGAGTAAGCAAAACTCTGTAAAAATGACAATTTTGGTCACTGTGAGGGTTTAAAAAGTGGTTATTCAACATGAGGCCCGATCCAAATGACATTTTGAATCATTTTTGGTAGAGTCCAAAAAATCAATTTTCTGATGAAAAACGATGACCCCGGACCAGTCGAACGTTGAAAAAATGGTCAATATTGAAATTTTTTTAACATTTAATCTTTTGACTTTAAATGACGGTTGGATGTGAGTTATTACTTTTTCAACTAAAATAAGTGTGTTTAAAGTCATTTCTGTGCCTGAAATTGGTCAAAATTGAAGATTTTGAGTAAGCAAAACTCTGCAAAAATGGCAATTTTGGTCACTGTGAGGGTTTAAAAAGTGGTTATTCAACATGAGGCCCGATCCAAATGACATTTTGAATCATTTTTGGTAGAGTCCAAAAAATCAATTTTCTGATGAAAAACGATGACCCCGGACCAGTCGAACGTTGAAAAAATGGTCAATATTGATGAAATTTTAACATTTAATCTTTTGACTTTAAATGACGGTTGGATGTGAGTTATTACTTTTTCAACTAAAATAAGTGTGTTTAAAGTCATTTCTGTGCCTGAAATTGGTCAAAATTGAAGATTTTGAGTAAGCAAAACTCTGCAAAAATGGCAATTTTGGTCAATGTGAGGGTTTAAAAAGTGGTTATTCAACATGAGGCCCGATCCAAATGACATTTTGAATCATTTTTGGTAGAGTCCAAAAAATCAATTTTCTGATGAAAAACGATGACCCCGGACTAGTAGAACGTTGAAAAAATGGTCAATATTGATGAAATTTTAACATTTAATCTTTTGACTTTAAATGACGGTTGGATGTGAGTTATTACTTTTTCAACTAAAATAAGTGTGTTTAAAGTCATTTCTGTGCCTGAAATTGGTCAAAATTGAAGATTTTGAGTAAGCAAAACTCTGTAAAAATGGCAGTTTTGGTCACTGTGCGGGTTTAAAAAGTGGTTATTCAACATGAGGCCCGATCCAAATGACATTTTGAATCATTTTTGGTAGAGTCCAAAAAATCAATTTTCTGATGAAAAACGATGACCCCGGACCAGTCGAACGTTGAAAAAATGGTCAATATTGATGAAATTTTAACATTTAATCTTTTGACTTTAAATGACGGTTGGATGTGAGTTATTACTTTTTCAACTAAAATAAGTGTGTTTAAAGTCATTTCTGTGCCTGAAATTAGTCAAAATTGAAGATTTTGAGTAAGCAAAACTCTGTAAAAATGGCAATTTTGGTCACTGTGAGGGTTTAAAAAGTCGTTATTCAACATGAGGCCCGATCCAAATGACATTTTGAATCATTTTTGGTAGAGTCCAAAAAATCAATTTTCTGATGAAAAACGATGACCCCGGACCAGTCGAACGTTGAAAAAATGGTCAATATTGATGAAATTTTAATATTTAATCTTTTCACTTTAAATGACGGTTGGATGTGAGTTATTACTTTTTCAACTAAAATAAGTGTGTTTAAAGTCATTTCTGTGCCTGAAATTGGTCAAAATTGAAGATTTTGAGTAAGCAAAACTCTGTAAAAATGGCAATTTTGGTCACTGTGAGGGTTTAAAAAGTGGTTATTCAACATGAGGCCCGATCCAAATGACATTTTGAATCATTTTTGGTAGAGTCCAAAAAATCAATTTTCTGATGAAAAACGATGACCCCGGACCACTCGAACGTTGAAAAAATGGTCAATATTGATGAAATTTTAACATTTAATCTTTTGACTTTAAATGACGGTTGGATGTGAGTTATTACTTTTTCAACTAAAATAAGTGTGTTTAAAGTCATTTCTGTGCCTGAAATCGGTCAAAATTGAAAATTTTGAGTAAGCAAAACTCTGTAAAAATGGCAATTTTGGACACTGTGAGGGTTTAAAAAGTGGTTATTCAACATGAGGCCCGATCCAAATGACATTTTGAATCATTTTTGGTAGAGTCCAAAAAATCAATTTTCTGATGAAAAACGATGACCCCGGACCAGTCGAACGTTGAAAAAATGGTCAATATTGATGAAATTTTAACATTTAATCTTTTGACTTTAAATGACGGTTGGATGTGAGTTATTACTTTTTCAACTAAAATAAGTGTGTTTAAAGTCATTTCTGTGCCTGAAATTGGTCAAAATTGAAGATTTTGAGTAAGCAAAACTCTGTAAAAATGGCAGTTTTGGTCACTGTGAGGGATTAAAAAGTGGTTATTCAACATGAGGCCTGATCCAAATGACATTTTGAATCATTTTTGGTAGAGTCCAAAAAATCCATTTTCTGATGAAAAACGATGACCCCGGACCAGTCGAACGTTGAAAAAATGGTCAATATTGATGAAATTTTAACATTTAATCTTTTGACTTTAAATGACGGTTGGATGTGAGTTATTACTTTTTCAACTAAAATAAGTGTGTTTAAGTCATTTCTGTGCCCGAAATTGGTCAAAATTGAAGATTTTGAGTAAGCAAAACTCTGTAAAAATGGCAAATTTGGTCACTGTGAGGGTTTAAAAAGTGGTTATTCAACATGAGGCCTGATCCAAATGACATTTTGAATCATTTTTGGTAGAGTCCAAAAAATCAATTTTCTGATGAAAAACGATGACCCCGGACCAGTCGAACGTTGAAAAAATGGTCAATATTGATGAAATTTTAACATTTAATCTTTTGACTATAAATGACGGTTGGATGTGAGTTATTACTTTTTCAACTAAAATAAGTGTGTTTAAAGTCGTTTCTGTGCCTGAAATTGGTCAAAATTGAAGATTTTGAGTGAGCAAAACTCTGCAAAAATGGCAATTTTGGTCACTGTGAGGGTTTAAAAAGTGGTTATTCAACATGAGGCCCGATCCAAATGACATTTTGAATCATTTTTGGTAGAGTCCAAAAAATCAATTTTCTGATGAAAAACGATGACCCCGGACCAGTCGAACGTTGAAAAAATGGTCAATATTGATGAAATTTTAACATTTAATCTTTTGACTTTAAATGACGGTTGGATGTGAGTTATTACTTTTTCAACTAAAATAAGTGTGTTTAAAGTCATTTCTGTGCCTGAAATTGGTCAAAATTGAAGATTTTGAGTAAGCAAAACTCTGTAAAAATGGCAGTTTTGGTCACTGTGCGGGTTTAAAAAGTGGTTATTCAACATGAGGCCCGATCCAAATGACATTTTGAATAATTTTTGGTAGAGTCCAAAAAATCAATTTTCTGATGAAAAACGATGACCCCGGACCAGTCGAACGTTGAAAAAATGGTCAATATTGATGAAATTTTAACATTTAATCTTTTGACTTTAAATGACGGTTGGATGTGAGTTATTACTTTTTCAACTAAAATAAGTGTGTTTAAAGTCATTTCTGTGCCTGAAATTGGTCAAAATTGAAGATTTTGAGTAAGCAAAACTCTGTAAAAATGGCAATTTTGGTCACTGTGAGGGTTTAAAAAGTGGTTATTCAACATGAGGCCCGATCCAAATGACATTTTGAATCATTTTTGGTAGAGTCCAAAAAATCCATTTTCTGATGAAAAACGATGACCCGGACCAGTCGAACGTTGAAAAAATGGTCAATATTGATGAAATTTTAACATTTAATCTTTTGACTTTAAATAACGGTTGGATGTGAGTTATTACTTTTTCAACTAAAATAAGTGTGTTTAAAGTCATTTCTGTGCCTGAAATTGGTCAAAATTGAAGATTTTGAGTAAGCAAAACTCTGTAAAAATGGCAGTTTTGGTCACTGTGAGGGTTTAAAAAGTGGTTATTCAACATGAGGCCTGATCCAAATGACATTTTGAATCATTTTTGGTAGAGTCCAAAAAATCAATTTTCTGATGAAAAACGATGACCCCGGACCAGTCGAACGTTGAAAAAATGGTCAATATTGATGAAATTTTAACAT
This sequence comes from Lissotriton vulgaris, assembly GCF_964263255.1. Taxonomy (NCBI): domain Eukaryota; kingdom Metazoa; phylum Chordata; class Amphibia; order Caudata; family Salamandridae; genus Lissotriton; species Lissotriton vulgaris. The sequence continues at coordinate 312,892 of NW_028252894.1, forward strand.
TTAATCTTTTGACTTTAAATGACGGTTGGATGTGAGTTATTACTTTTTCAACTACAATAAGGGTGTTTAAAGTCATTTCTGTGCCTGAAATTGGTCAAAATTGAAGATTTTGAGTAAGCAAAACTCTGTAAAAATGGCAATTTTGGTCACTGTGAGGGTTTAAAAAGTGGTTATTCAACATGAGGCCCGATCCAAATGACATTTTGAATCATTTTTGGTAGAGTCCAAAAAATCAATTTTCTGATGAAAAACGATGACCCCGGACCAGTCGAACGTTGAAAAAATGGTCAATATTGATGAAATTTTAATATTTAATCTTTTCACTTTAAATGACGGTTGGATGTGAGTTATTACTTTTTCAACTAAAATAAGTGTGTTTAAAGTCATTTCTGTGCCTGAAATTGGTCAAAATTGAAGAATTTGAGTAAGCAAAACTCTGTAAAAATAACAATTTTGGTCACTGTGAGGGTTTAAAAAGTGGTCATTCAACATGAGGCCCGATCCAAATGACATTTTGAATCATTTTTGGTAGAGTCCAAAAAATCCATTTTCTGATGAAAAACGATGACCCCGGACCAGTCGAACGTTGAAAAAATGGTCAATATTGATGAAATTTTAACATTTAATCTTTTGACTTTAAATGACGGTTGGATGTGAGTTATTACTTTTTCAACTAAAATAAGTGTGTTTAAGTCATTTCTGTGCCCGAAATTGGTCAAAATTGAAGATTTTGAGTAAGCACAACTCTGTAAAAATGGCAATTTTGGTCACTGTGAGGGTTTAAAAAGTGGTTATTCAACATGAGGACTGATCCAAATGACATTTTGAATCATTTTTGGTAGAGTCCAAAAAATCAATTTTCTGATGAAAAACGATGACCCCGGACCAGTCGAACGTTGAAAAAATGGTCAATATTGATGAAATTTTAACATTTAATCTTTTGACTATAAATGACGGTTGGATGTGAGTTATTACTTTTTCAACTAAAAAAAGTGTGTTTAAAGTCGTTTCTGTGCCTGAAATTGGTCAAAATTGAAGATTTTGAGTAAGCAAAACTCTGCAAAAATGGCAATTTTGGTCACTGTGAGGGTTTAAAAAGTGGTTATTCAACATGAGGCCCGATCCAAATGACATTTTGAATCATTTTTGGTAGAGTCCAAAAAATCAATTTTCTGATGAAAAACGATGACCCCGGACCAGTCGAACGTTGAAAAAATGGTCAATATTGATGAAATTTTAACATTTAATCTTTTGACTTTAAATGACGGTTGGATGTGAGTTATTACTTTTTCAACTAAAATAAGTGTGTTTAAAGTCATTTCTGTGCCTGAAATTGGTCAAAATTGAAGATTTTGAGTAAGCAAAACTCTGTAAAAATGGCAGTTTTGGTCACTGTGAGGGATTAAAAAGTGGTTATTCAACATGAGGCCTGATCCAAATGACATTTTGAATCATTTTTGGTAGAGTCCAAAAAATCCATTTTCTGATGAAAAACGATGACCCCGGACCAGTCGAACGTTGAAAAAATGGTCAATATTGATGAAATTTTAACATTTAGTCTTTTGACTTTAAATGACGGTTGGATGTGAGTTATTACTTTTTCAACTAAAATAAGTGTGTTTAAGTCATTTCTGTGCCCGAAATTGGTCAAAATTGAAGATTTTGAGTAAGCAAAACTCTGTAAAAAAGGCAATTTTGGTCACTGTGAGGGTTTAAAAAGTGGTTATTCAACATGAGGCCTGATCCAAATGACATTTTGAATCATTTTTGGTAGAGTCCAAAAAATCAATTTTCTGATGAAAAACGATGACCCCGGACCAGTCGAACGTTGAAAAAATGGTCAATATTGATGAAATTTTAACATTTAATCTTTTGACTATAAATGACGGTTGGATGTGAGTTATTACTTTTTCAACTAAAATAAGTGTGTTTAAAGTCGTTTCTGTGCCTGAAATTGGTCAAAATTGAAGATTTTGAGTGAGCAAAACTCTGCAAAAATGGCAATTTTGGTCACTGTGAGGGTTTAAATAGTGGTTATTCAACATGAGGCCCGATCCAAATGACATTTTGAATCATTTTTGGTAGAGTCCAAAAAATCAATTTTCTGATGAAAAACGATGACCCCGGACCAGTCGAACGTTGAAAAAATGGTCAATATTGATGAAATTTTAACATTTAATCTTTTGACTTTAAATGACGGTTGGATGTGAGTTATTACTTTTTCAACTAAAATAAGTGTGTTTAAAGTCATTTCTGTGCCTGAAATTGGTCAAAATTGAAGATTTTGAGTAAGCAAAACTCTGTAAAAATGGCAGTTTTGGTCACTGTGCGGGTTTAAAAAGTGGTTATTCAACATGAGGCCCGATCCAAATGACATTTTGAATCATTTTTGGTAGAGTCCAAAAAATCAATTTTCTGATGAAAAACGATGACCCCGGACCAGTCGAACGTTGAAAAAATGGTCAATATTGATGAAATTTTAACATTTAATCTTTTGACTTTAAATGACGGTTGGATGTGAGTTATTACTTTTTCAACTAAAATAAGTGTGTTTAAAGTCATTTCTGTGCCTGAAATTGGTCAAAATTGAAGATTTTGAGTAAGCAAAACTCTGTAAAAATGGCAGTTTTGGTCACTGTGAGGGTTTAAAAAGTGGTTATTCAACATGAGGCCTGATCCAAATGACATTTTGAATCATTTTTGGTAGAGTCCAAAAAATCAATTTTCTGATGAAAAACGATGACCCCGGACCAGTCGAACGTTGAAAAAATGGTCAATATTGATGAAATTTTAACATTTAATCTTTTGACTTTAAATGACGGTTGGATGTGAGTTATTACTTTTTCAACTACAATAAGGGTGTTTAAAGTCATTTCTGTGCCTGAAATTGGTCAAAATTGAAGATTTTGAGTAAGCAAAACTCTGTAAAAATGGCAATTTTGGTCACTGTGAGGGTTTAAAAAGTGGTTATTCAACATGAGGCCCGATCCAAATGACATCTTGAATCATTTTTGGTAGAGTCCAAAAAATCCATTTTCTGATGAAAAACGATGACCCCGGACCAGTCGAACGTTGAAAAAATGGTCAATATTGATGAAATTTTAACATTTAATCTTTTGACTTTAAATGACGGTTGGATGTGAGTTATTACTTTTCAACTAAAATAAGTGTGTTTAAAGTCATTTCTGTGCCTGAAATTGGTCAAAATTGAAGATTTTGAGTAAGCAAAACTCTGTAAAAATGGCAATTTTGGTCACTGTGAGGGTTTAAAAAGTGGTTATTCAACATGAGGCCCGATCCAAATGACATTTTGAATCATTTTTGGTAGAGTCCAAAAAAATCAATTTTCTGATGAAAAACAATGACCCCGGACCAGTCGAACGTTGAAAAAATGGTCAATATTGATGAAATTTTAATATTTAATCTTTTCACTTTAAATGACGGTTGGATGTGAGTTATTACTTTTTCAACTAAAATAAGTGTGTTTAAAGTCATTTCTGTGCCTGAAATTGGTCGAAATTGAAGAATTTGAGTAAGCAAAACTCTGTAAAAATAACAATTTTGGTCACTGTGAGGGTTTAAAAAGTGGTCATTCAACATGAGGCCCGATCCAAATGACATTTTGAATCATTTTTGGTAGAGTCCAAAAAATCCATTTTCTGATGAAAAACGATGACCCCGGACCAGTCGAACGTTGAAAAAATGGTCAATATTGACTTTTGACTTTAAATGACGGTTGGATGTGAGTTATTACTTTTTCAACTAAAATAAGTGTGTTTAAGTCATTTCTGTGCCCGAAATTGGTCAAAATTGAAGATTTTGAGTAAGCACAACTCTGTAAAAATGGCAATTTTGGTCACTGTGAGGGTTTAAAAAGTGGTTATTCAACATGAGGCCTGATCCAAATGACATTTTGAATCATTTTTGGTAGAGTCCAAAAAATCAATTTTCTGATGAAAAACGATGACCCCGGACCAGTCGAACATTGAAAAAATGGTCAATATTGATGAAATTTTAACATTTAATCTTTTGACTATAAATGACGGTTGGATGTGAGTTATTACTTTTTCAACTAAAAAAAGTGTGTTTAAAGTCGTTTCTGTGCCTGAAATTGGTCAAAATTGAAGATTTTGAGTAAGCAAAACTCTGCAAAAATGGCAATTTTGGTCACTGTGAGGGTTTAAAAAGTGGTTATTCAACATGAGGCCCGATCCAAATGACATTTTGAATCATTTTTGGTAGAGTCCAAAAAATCAATTTTCTGATGAAAAACGATGACCCCGGACCAGTCGAACGTTGAAAAAATGGTCAATATTGATGAAATTTTAACATTTAATCTTTTGACTTTAAATGACGGTTGGATGTGAGTTATTACTTTTTCAACTAAAATAAGTGTGTTTAAAGTCATTTCTGTGCCTGAAATTGGTCAAAATTGAAGATTTTGAGTAAGCAAAACTCTGTAAAAATGGCAATTTTGGTCACTGTGAGGGTTTAAAAAGTGGTTATTCAACATGAGGCCCGATCCAAATGACATTTTGAATCATTTTTGGTAGAGTCCAAAAAATCAATTTTCTGATGAAAAACGATGACCCCGGACCAGTCGAACATTGAAAAAATGGTCAATATTGATGAAATTTTAATATTTAATCTTTTCACTTTAAATGACGGTTGGATGTGAGTTATTACTTTTTCAACTAAAATAAGTGTGTTTAAAGTCATTTCTGTGCCTGAAATTGGTCAAAATTGAAGATTTTGAGTAAGCAAAACTCTGTAAAAATGGCAGTTTTGGTCACTGTGCGGGTTTAAAAAGTGGTTATTCAACATGAGGCCCGATCCAAATGACATTTTGAATCATTTTTGGTAGAGTCCAAAAAATCAATTTTCTGATGAAAAACGATGACCCCGGACCAGTCGAACGTTGAAAAAATGGTCAATATTGATGAAATTTTAACATTTAATCTTTTCACTTTAAATGACGGTTGGATGTGAGTTATTACTTTTTCAACTAAAATAAGTGTGTTTAAAGTCATTTCTGTGCCTGAAATTGGTCAAAATTGAAGATTTTGAGTAAGCAAAACTCTGTAAAAATGGCAATTTTGGTCACTGTGAGGGTTTAAAAAGTGGTTATTCAACATGAGGCCCGATCCAAATGACATTTTGAATCATTTTTGGTAGAGTCCAAAAAATCCATTTTCTGATGAAAAACGATGACCCGGACCAGTCGAACGTTGAAAAAATGGTCAATATTGATGAAATTTTAACATTTAATCTTTTGACTTTAAATGACGGTTGGATGTGAGTTATTACTTTTTCAACTAAAATAAGTGTGTTTAAAGTCATTTCTGTGCCTGAAATTGGTCAAAATTGAAGATTTTGAGTAAGCAAAACTCTGTAAAAATGGCAGTTTTGGTCACTGTGCGGGTTTAAAAAGTGGTTATTCAACATGAGGCCCGATCCAAATGACATTTTGAATCATTTTTGGTAGAGTCCAAAAAATCAATTTTCTGATGAAAAACGATGACCCCGGACCAGTCGAACGTTGAAAAAATGGTCAATATTGATGAAATTTTAACATTTAATCTTTTGACTTTAAATGACGGTTGGATGTGAGTTATTACTTTTTCAACTAAAATAAGTGTGTTTAAAGTCATTTCTGTGCCTGAAATTGGTCAAAATTGAAGATTTTGAGTAAGCAAAACTCTGTAAAAATGGCAATTTTGGTCACTGTGAGGGTTTAAAAAGTGGTTATTCAACATGAGGCCCGATCCAAATGACATTTTGAATCATTTTTGGTAGAGTCCAAAAAATCAATTTTCTGATGAAAAACGATGACCCCGGACCAGTCGAACATTGAAAAAATGGTCAATATTGATGAAATTTTAATATTTAATCTTTTCACTTTAAATGACGGTTGGATGTGAGTTATTACTTTTTCAACTAAAATAAGTGTGTTTAAAGTCATTTCTGTGCCTGAAATTGGTCAAAATTGAAGATTTTGAGTAAGCAAAACTCTGTAAAAATGGCAATTTTGGTCACTGTGAGGGTTTAAAAAGTGGTTATTCAACATGAGGCCCGATCCAAATGACATTTTGAATCATTTTTTGTAGAGTCCAAAAAATCCATTTTCTGATGAAAAACGATGACCCGGACCAGTCAAACGTTGAAAAAATGGTCAATATTGATGAAATTTTAACATTTAATCTTTTGACTTTAAATGACGGTTGGATGTGAGTTATTACTTTTTCAACTAAAATAAGTGTGTTTAAAGTCATTTCTGTGCCTGAAATTGGTCAAAATTGAAGATTTTGAGTAAGCAAAACTCTGTAAAAATGGCAATTTTGGTCACTGTGAGGGTTTAAAAAGTGGTTATTCAACATGAGGCCCGATCCAAATGACATTTTGAATCATTTTTGGTAGAGTCCAAAAAATCAATTTTCTGATGAAAAACGATGACCCCGGACCAGTCGAACGTTGAAAAAATGGTCAATATTGATGAAATTTTAATATTTAATCTTTTCACTTTAAATGACGGTTGGATGTGAGTTATTACTTTTTCAACTAAAATAAGTGTGTTTAAAGTCATTTCTGTGCCTGAAATTGGTCAAAATTGAAGAATTTGAGTAAGCAAAACTCTGTAAAAATAACAATTTTGGTCACTGTGAGGGTTTAAAAAGTGGTCATTCAACATGAGGCCCGATCCAAATGACATTTTGAATCATTTTTGGTAGAGTCCAAAAAATCCATTTTCTGATGAAAAACGATGACCCCGGACCAGTCGAACGTTGAAAAAATGGTCAATATTGATGAAATTTTAACATTTAATCTTTTGACTATAAATGACGGTTGGATGTGAGTTATTACATTTTCAACTAAAAAAAGTGTGTTTAAAGTCGTTTCTGTGCCTGAAATTGGTCAAAATTGAAGATTTTGAGTAAGCAAAACTCTGCAAAAATGGCAATTTTGGTCACTGTGAGGGTTTAAAAAGTGGTTATTCAACATGAGGCCCGATCCAAATGACATTTTGAATCATTTTTGGTAGAGTCCAAAAAATCAATTTTCTGATGAAAAACGATGACCCCGGACCAGTCGAACGTTGAAAAAATGGTCAATATTGATGAAATTTTAACATTTAATCTTTTGACTTTAAATGACGGTTGGATGTGAGTTATTACTTTTTCAACTAAAATAAGTGTGTTTAAAGTCATTTCTGTGCCTGAAATTGGTCAAAATTGAAGATTTTGAGTAAGCAAAACTCTGTAAAAATGGCAGTTTTGGTCACTGTGCGGGTTTAAAAAGTGGTTATTCAACATGAGGCCCGATCCAAATGACATTTTGAATCATTTTTGGTAGAGTCCAAAAAATCAATTTTCTGATGAAAAACGATGACCCCGGACCAGTCGAACGTTGAAAAAATGGTCAATATTGATGAAATTTTAACATTTAATCTTTTGACTTTAAATGACGGTTGGATGTGAGTTATTACTTTTTCAACTAAAATAAGTGTGTTTAAAGTCATTTCTGTGCCTGAAATTGGTCAAAATTGAAGATTTTGAGTAAGCAAAACTCTGTAAAAATGGCAATTTTGGTCACTGTGAGGGTTTAAAAAGTGGTTATTCAACATGAGGCCCGATCCAAATGACATTTTGAATCATTTTTGGTAGAGTCCAAAAAATCAATTTTCTGATGAAAAACGATGACCCCGGACCAGTCGAACATTGAAAAAATGGTCAATATTGATGAAATTTTAATATTTAATCTTTTCACTTTAAATGACGGTTGGATGTGAGTTATTACTTTTTCAACTAAAATAAGTGTGTTTAAAGTCATTTCTGTGCCTGAAATTGGTCAAAATTGAAGATTTTGAGTAAGCAAAACTCTGTAAAAATGGCAATTTTGGTCACTGTGAGGGTTTAAAAAGTGGTTATTCAACATGAGGCCCGATCCAAATGACATTTTGAATCATTTTTGGTAGAGTCCAAAAAATCCATTTTCTGATGAAAAACGATGACACGGACCAGTCGAACGTTGAAAAAATGGTCAATATTGATGAAATTTTAACATTTAATCTTTTGACTTTAAATGACGGTTGGATGTGAGTTATTACTTTTTCAACTAAAATAAGTGTGTTTAAAGTCATTTCTGTGCCTGAAATTGGTCAAAATTGAAGATTTTGAGTAAGCAAAACTCTGTAAAAATGGCAGTTTTGGTCACTGTGAGGGTTTAAAAAGTGGTTATTCAACATGAGGCCTGATCCAAATGACATTTTGAATCATTTTTGGTAGAGTCCAAAAAATCAATTTTCTGATGAAAAACGATGACCCCGGACCAGTCGAACGTTGAAAAAATGGTCAATATTGATGAAATTTTAACATTTAATCTTTTGACTTTAAATGACGGTTGGATGTGAGTTATTACTTTTTCAACTACAATAAGTGTGTTTAAAGTCATTTCTGTGCCTGAAATTGGTCAAAATTGAAGATTTTGAGTAAGCAAAACTCTGCAAAAATGGCAATTTTGGTCACTGTGAGGGTTTAAAAAGTGGTTATTCAACATGAGGCCCGATCCAAATGACATTTTGAATCATTTTTGGTAGAGTCCAAAAAATCAATTTTCTGATGAAAAACGATGACCCCGGACCAGTCGAACGTTGAAAAAATGGTCAATATTGATGAAATTTTAACATTTAATCTTTTGACTTTAAATGACGGTTGGATGTGAGTTATTACTTTTTCAACTAAAATAAGTGTGTTTAAAGTCATTTCTGTGCCTGAAATTGGTCAAAATTGAAGAATTTGAGTAAGCAAAACTCTGTAAAAATGGCAGTTTTGGTCACTGTGAGGGTTTAAAAAGTGGTTATTCAACATAAGGCCTGATCCAAATGACATTTTGAATCATTTTTGGTAGAGTCCAAAAAATCAATTTTCTGATGAAAAACGATGACCCCGGACCAGTCGAACGTTGAAAAAATGGTCAATATTGATGAAATTTTAACATTTAATCTTTTGACTTTAAATGACGGTTGGATGTGAGTTATTACTTTTTCAACTACAATAAGTGTGTTTAAAGTCATTTCTGTGCCTGAAATTGGTCAAAATTGAAGATTTTGAGTAAGCAAAACTCTGTAAAAATGGCAATTTTGGTCACTGTGAGGGTTTAAAAAGTGGTTATTCAACATGAGGCCCGATCCAAATGACATTTTGAATCATTTTTGGTAGAGTCCAAAAAATCAATTTTCTGATGAAAAACGATGACCCCGGACCAGTCGAACGTTGAAAAAATGGTCAATATTGATGAAATTTTAATATTTAAACTTTTCACTTTAAATGACGGTTGGATGTGAGTTATTACTTTTTCAACTAAAATAAGTGTGTTTAAAGTCATTTCTGTGCCGGAAATTGGTCAAAATTGAAGAATTTGAGTAAGCAAAACTCTGTAAAAATAACAATTTTGGTCACTGTGAGGGTTTAAAAAGTGGTCATTCAACATGAGGCCCGATCCAAATGACATTTTGAATCATTTTTGGTAGAGTCCAAAAAATCAATTTTCTGATGAAAAACGATGACCCCGGACCAGTCGAACGTTGAAAAAATGGTCAATATTGATGAAATTTTAACATTTAATCTTTTGACTTTAAATGACGGTTGGATGTGAGTTATTACTTTTTCAACTAAAATAAGTGTGTTTAAAGTCATTTCTGTGCCTGAAATTGGTCAAAATTGAAGATTTTGAGTAAGCAAAACTCTGCAAAAATGGCAATTTTGGTCACTGTGAGGGTTTAAAAAGTGGTTATTCAACATGAGGCCCGATCCAAATGACATTTTGAATCATTTTTGGTAGAGTCCAAAAAATCAATTTTCTGATGAAAAACGATGACCCCGGACCAGTCGAACGTTGAAAAAATGGTCAATATTGATGAAATTTTAACATTTAATCTTTTGACTTTAAATGACGGTTGGATGTGAGTTATTACTTTTTCAACTAAAATAAGTGTGTTTAAAGTCATTTCTGTGCCTGAAATTGGTCAAAATTGAAGATTTTGAGTAAGCAAAACTCTGTAAAAATGGCAGTTTTGGTCACTGTGAGGGTTTTAAAAGTGGTTATTCAACATGAGGCCTGATCCAAATGACATTTTGAATCATTTTTGGTAGAGTCCAAAAAATCAATTTTCTGATGAAAAACGATGACCCCGGACCAGTCGAACGTTGAAAAAATGGTCAATATTGATGAAATTTTAACATTTAATCTTTTGACTTTAAATGACGGTTGGATGTCAGTTATTACTTTTTCAACTAAAATAAGTGTGTTTAAAGTCATTTCTGTGCCTGAAATTGGTCAAAATTGAAGATTTTTAGTAAGCAAAACTCTGTAAAAATGGGAATTTTGGTCACTGTGAGGGTTTAAAAAGTGGTTATTCAACATGAGGCCCGATCCAAATGACATTTTGAATCATTTTTGGTAGAGTCCAAAAAATCAATTTTCTGATGAAAAACGATGACCCCGGACCAGTCGAACGTTGAAAAAATGGTCAATATTGATGAAATTTTAACATTTAATCTTTTGACTTTAAATGACGGTTGGATGTGAGTTATTACTTTTTCAACTAAAATAAGTGTGTTTAAAGTCATTTCTGTGCCTGAAATTGGTCAAAATTGAAGATTTTGAGTAAGCAAAACTCTGTAAAAATGGCAATTTTGGTCACTGTGAGGGTTTAAAAAGTGGTTATTCAACATGAGGCCCGATCCAAATGACATTTTGAATCATTTTTGGTAGAGTCCAAAAAATCAATTTTCTGATGAAAAACGATGACCCCGGACCAGTCGAACATTGAAAAAATTGTCAATATTGATGAAATTTTAATATTTAATCTTTTCACTTTAAATGACGGTTGGATGTGAGTTATTACTTTTTCAACTAAAATAAGTGTGTTTAAAGTCATTTCTGTGCCTGAAATTGGTCAAAATTGAAGATTTTGAGTAAGCAAAACTCTGTAAAAATGGCAATTTTGGTCACTGTGAGGGTTTAAAAAGTGGTTATTCAACATGAGGCCCGATCCAAATGACATTTTGAATCATTTTTGGTAGAGTCCAAAAAATCAATTTTCTGATGAAAAACGATGACCCGGGACCAGTCGAACGTTGAAAAAATGGTCAATATTGATGAAATTTTAACATTTAATCTTTTGACTTTAAATGACGGTTGGATGTGAGTTATTACTTTTTCAACTAAAATAAGTGTGTTTAAAGTCATTTCTGTGCCTGAAATTGGTCAAAATTGAAGATTTTGAGTAAGCAAAACTCTGTAAAAATGGCAATTTTGGTCACTGTGAGGGTTTAAAAAGTGGTTATTCAACATGAGGCCCGATCCAAATGACATTTTGAATCATTTTTGGTAGAGTCCAGAAAATCAATTTTCAGATGAAAAACGATGACCCCGGACCAGTCGAACGTTGAAAAAATGGTCAATATTGATGAAATTTTAACATTTAATCTTTTGACTTTAAATGACGGTTGGATGTGAGTTATTACTTTTTCAACTAAAATAAGTGTGTTTAAAGTCATTTCTGTGCCTGAAATTGGTCAAAGTTGAAGATTTTGAGTAAGCAAAACTCTGTAAAAATGGCAATTTTGGTCACTGTGAGGGTTTAAAAAGTGGTTATTCAACATGAGGCCCGATCCAAATGACATTTTGAATCATTTTTGGTAGAGTCCGAAAAATCAATTTTCTGATAAAAAACGATGACCCCGGACCAGTCGAACGTTGAAAAAAATTGGTCAATATTGATGACATTTTAACATTTAATCTTTTGACTTTAAATGACGGTTGGATGTGAGTTATTACTTTTTCAACTAAAATAGGTGTGTTTAAAGTCATTTCTGTGCCTGAAATTGGTAAAAATTGAAGATTTTGAGTAAGCAAAACTCTGTAAAAATTGCAATTTTGGTCACTGTGAGGGTTTAAAAAGTGGTTATTCAACATGAGGCCCGATCCAAATGACATTTTGAATCATTTTTGGTAGAGTCCAAAAAATCAATTTTCTGATGAAAAACGATGACCCCGGACCAGTCGAACGTTGAAAAAATGGTCAATATTGATGACATTTTAACATTTAATCTTTTGACTTTAAATGACGGTTGGATGTGAGTTATTACTTTTTCAACTAAAATAAGTGTGTTTAAAGTCATTTCTGTGCCTGAAATTGGTCAAAATTGAAGATTTTGAGTAAGCAAAACTCTGTAAAAATGGCAGTTTTGGTCACTGTGAGGGTTTAAAAAGTGGTTATTCAACATGAGGCCTGATCCAAATGACATTTTGAATCATTTTTGGTAGAGTCCAAAAAATCCATTTTCTGATGAAAAACGATGACCCGGGACCAGTCGAACGTTGAAAAAATGGTCAATATTGATGAAATTTTAACATTTAATCTTTTGACTTTAAATGACGGTTGAATGTGAGTTATTACTTTTTCAACTAAAATAAGTGTGTTTAAAGTCATTTCTGTGCCTGAAATTGGTAAAAATTGAAGATTTTGAGTAAGCAAAACTCTGTAAAAATGGCAATTTTGGTCACTGTGAGGGTTTAAAAAGTGGTTATTCAACATGAGGCCCGATCCAAATGACATTTTGAATCATTTTTGGTAGAGTCCAAAAAATCAATTTTCTGATGAAAAACGATGACCCCGGACCAGTCGAACGTTGAAAAAATGGTCAATATTGATGAAATTTTAACATTTAATCTTTTGACTTTAAATGACGGTTGGATGTGAGTTATTACTTTTTCAACTAAAATAAGTGTGTTTAAAGTCATTTCTGTGCCTGAAATTGGTCAAAATTGAAGATTTTGAGTAAGCAAAACTCTGTAAAAATGGCAATTTTGGTCACTGTGAGGGTTTAAAAAGTGGTTATTCAACATGAGGCCTGATCCAAATGACATTTTGAATCATTTTTGGTAGAGTCCAAAAAATCAATTTTCTGATGAAAAACGATGACCCCGGACCAGTCGAACGTTGAAAAAATGGTCAATATTGATAAAATTTTAACATTTAATCTTTTGACTTTAAATGACGTTTGGATGTGAGTTATTACTTTTTCAACTAAAATAAGTGTGTTTAAAGTCATTTCTAAGCCTGAAATTGGTCAAAATTGAAGATTTTGAGTAAGCAAAACTCTGTAAAAATGGCAATTTTTGTCACTACGAGGGTTTAAAAAGTGGTTATTCAACATGAGGCCCGATCCAAATGACATTTTGAATCATTTTTGGTAGAGTCCAAAAATCAATTTTCTGATGAAAAACGATGACCCCGGACCAGTCAAACGTTGAAAAAATGGTCAATATTGAGGAAATTTTAACATTTAATCTTTTGACTTTAAATGACGGTTGGATGTGAGTTATTACTTTTTCAACTAAAATAAGTGTGTTTAAAGTCATTTCTGTGCCTGAAATTGGTCAAAATTGAAGATTTTGAGTAAGCAAAACTCTGTAAAAATGGCAATTTTGGTCACTGTGAGGGTTTAAAAAGTGGTTATTCAACATGAGGCCCGATCCAAATGACATTTTGAATCATTTTTGGTAGAGTCCAAAAAATCCATTTTCTGATGAAAAACGATGACACGGACCAGTCGAACGTTGAAAAAATGGTCAATATTGATGAAATTTTAACATTTAATCTTTTGACTTTAAATGACGGTTGGATGTGAGTTATTACTTTTTCAACTAAAATAAGTGTGTTTAAAGTCATTTCTGTGCCTGAAATTGGTCAAAATTGAAGATTTTGAGTAAGCAAAACTCTGTAAAAATGGCAGTTTTGGTCACTGTGAGGGTTTAAAAAGTGGTTATTCAACATGAGGCCTGATCCAAATGACATTTTGAATCATTTTTGGTAGAGTCCAAAAAATCAATTTTCTGATGAAAAACGATGACCCCGGACCAGTCGAACGTTGAAAAAATGGTCAATATTGATGAAATTTTAACATTTAATCTTTTGACTTTAAATGACGGTTGGATGTGAGTTATTACTTTTTCAACTACAATAAGGGTGTTTAAAGTCATTTCTGTGCCTGAAATTGGTCAAAATTGAAGATTTTGAGTAAGCAAAACTCTGTAAAAATGGCAATTTTGGTCACTGTGAGGGTTTAAAAAGTGGTTATTCAACATGAGGCCCGATCCAAATGACATTTTGAATCATTTTTGGTAGAGTCCAAAAAAATCCATTTTCTGATGAAAAACGATGACCCCGGACCAGTCGAACGTTGAAAAAATGGTCAATATTGATGAAATTTTAACATTTAATCTTTTGACTTTAAATGACGGTTGGATGTGAGTTATTACTTTTTCAACTAAAATAAGTGTGTTTAAAGTCATTTCTGTGCCTGAAATTGGTCAAAATTGAAGATTTTGAGTAAGCAAAACTCTGTAAAAATGGCAATTTTGGTCACTGTGAGGGTTTAAAAAGTGGTTATTCAACATGAGGCCCGATCCAAATGACATTTTGAATCATTTTTGGTAGAGTCCAAAAAATCAATTTTCTGATGAAAAACGATGACCCCGGACCAGTCGAACGTTGAAAAAATGGTCAATATTGATGAAATTTTAATATTTAATCTTTTCACTTTAAATGACGGTTGGATGTGAGTTATTACTTTTTCAACTAAAATAAGTGTGTTTAAAGTCATTTCTGTGCCGGAAATTGGTCAAAATTGAAGAATTTGAGTAAGCAAAACTCTGTAAAAATAACAATTTTGGTCACTGTGAGGGTTTAAAAAGTGGTCATTCAACATGAGGCCCGATTCAAATGACATTTTGAATCATTTTTGGTAGAGTCCAAAAAATCAATTTTCTGATGAAAAACGATGACCCCGGACCAGTCGAACGTTGAAAAAATGGTCAATATTGATGAAATTTTAACATTTAATCTTTTGACTTTAAATGACGGTTGGATGTGAGTTATTACTTTTTCAACTAAAATAAGTGTGTTTAAAGTCATTTCTGTGCCTGAAATTGGTCAAAATTGAAGATTTTGAGTAAGCAAAACTCTGCAAAAATGGCAATTTTGGTCACTGTGAGGGTTTAAAAAGTGGTTATTCAACATGAGGCCCGATCCAAATGACATTTTGAATCATTTTTGGTAGAGTCCAAAAAATCAATTTTCTGATGAAAAACGATGACCCCGGACCAGTCGAACGTTGAAAAAATGGTCAATATTGATGAAATTTTAACATTTAATCTTTTGACTTTAAATGACGGTTGGATGTGAGTTATTACTTTTTCAACTAAAATAAGTGTGTTTAAAGTCATTTCTGTGCCTGAAATTGGTCAAAGTTGAAGATTTTGAGTAAGCAAAACTCTGTAAAAATGGCAATTTTGGTCACTGTGAGGGTTTAAAAAGTGGTTATTCAACATGAGGCCCGATCCAAATGACATTTTGAATCATTTTTGGTAGAGTCCGAAAAATCAATTTTCTGATAAAAAACGATGACCCCGGACCAGTCGAACGTTGAAAAAAATTGGTCAATATTGATGACATTTTAACATTTAATCTTTTGACTTTAAATGACGGTTGGATGTGAGTTATTACTTTTTCAACTAAAATAGGTGTGTTTAAAGTCATTTCTGTGCCTGAAATTGGTAAAAATTGAAGATTTTGAGTAAGCAAAACTCTGTAAAAATTGCAATTTTGGTCACTGTGAGGGTTTAAAAAGTGGTTATTCAACATGAGGCCCGATCCAAATGACATTTTGAATCATTTTTGGTAGAGTCCAAAAAATCAATTTTCTGATGAAAAACGATGACCCCGGACCAGTCGAACGTTGAAAAAATGGTCAATATTGATGACATTTTAACATTGAATCTTTTGACTTTAAATGACGGTTGGATGTGAGTTATTACTTTTTCAACTAAAATAAGTGTGTTTAAAGTCATTTCTGTGCCTGAAATTGGTCAAAATTGAAGATTTTGAGTAAGCAAAACTCTGTAAAAATGGCAGTTTTGGTCACTGTGAGGGTTTAAAAAGTGGTTATTCAACATGAGGCCTGATCCAAATGACATTTTGAATCATTTTTGGTAGAGTCCAAAAAATCCATTTTCTGATGAAAAACGATGACCCGGGACCAGTCGAACGTTGAAAAAATGGTCAATATTGATGAAATTTTAACATTTAATCTTTTGACTTTAAATGACGGTTGAATGTGAGTTATTACTTTTTCAACTAAAATAAGTGTGTTTAAAGTCATTTCTGTGCCTGAAATTGGTAAAAATTGAAGATTTTGAGTAAGCAAAACTCTGTAAAAATGGCAATTTTGGTCACTGTGAGGGTTTAAAAAGTGGTTATTCAACATGAGGCCCGATCCAAATGACATTTTGAATCATTTTTGGTAGAGTCCAAAAAATCAATTTTCTGATGAAAAACGATGACCCCGGACCAGTCGAACGTTGAAAAAATGGTCAATATTGATGAAATTTTAACATTTAATCTTTTGACTTTAAATGACGGTTGGATGTGAGTTATTACTTTTTCAACTAAAATAAGTGTGTTTAAAGTCATTTCTGTGCCTGAAATTGGTCAAAATTGAAGATTTTGAGTAAGCAAAACTCTGTAAAAATGGCAATTTTGGTCACTGTGAGGGTTTAAAAAGTGGTTATTCAACATGAGGCCTGATCCAAATGACATTTTGAATCATTTTTGGTAGAGTCCAAAAAATCAATTTTCTGATGAAAAACGATGACCCCGGACCAGTCGAACGTTGAAAAAATGGTCAATATTGATAAAATTTTAACATTTAATCTTTTGACTTTAAATGACGGTTGGATGTGAGTTATTACTTTTTCAACTAAAATAAGTGTGTTTAAAGTCATTTCTAAGCCTGAAATTGGTCAAAATTGAAGATTTTGAGTAAGCAAAACTCTGTAAAAATGGCAATTTTGGTCACTACGAGGGTTTAAAAAGTGGTTATTCAACATGAGGCCCGATCCAAATGACATTTTGAATCATTTTTGGTAGAGTCCAAAAATCAATTTTCTGATGAAAAACGATGACCCCGGACCAGTCAAACGTTGAAAAAATGGTCAATATTGAGGAAATTTTAACATTTAATCTTTTGACTTTAAATGACGGTTGGATGTGAGTTATTACTTTTTCAACTAAAATAAGTGTGTTTAAAGTCATTTCTGTGCCTGAAATTGGTCAAAATTGAAGATTTTGAGTAAGCAAAACTCTGTAAAAATGGCAATTTTGGTCACTGTGAGGGTTTAAAAAGTGGTTATTCAACATGAGGCCCGATCCAAATGACATTTTGAATCATTTTTGGTAGAGTCCAAAAAATCCATTTTCTGATGAAAAACGATGACACGGACCAGTCGAACGTTGAAAAAATGGTCAATATTGATGAAATTTTAACATTTAATCTTTTGACTTTAAATGACGGTTGGATGTGAGTTATTACTTTTTCAACTAAAATAAGTGTGTTTAAAGTCATTTCTGTGCCTGAAATTGGTCAAAATTGAAGATTTTGAGTAAGCAAAACTCTGTAAAAATGGCAGTTTTGGTCACTGTGAGGGTTTAAAAAGTGGTTATTCAACATGAGGCCTGATCCAAATGACATTTTGAATCATTTTTGGTAGAGTCCAAAAAATCAATTTTCTGATGAAAAACGATGACCCCGGACCAGTCGAACGTTGAAAAAATGGTCAATATTGATGAAATTTTAACATTTAATCTTTTGACTTTAAATGACGGTTGGATGTGAGTTATTACTTTTTCAACTACAATAAGGGTGTTTAAAGTCATTTCTGTGCCTGAAATTGGTCAAAATTGAAGATTTTGAGTAAGCAAAACTCTGTAAAAATGGCAATTTTGGTCACTGTGAGGGTTTAAAAAGTGGTTATTCAACATGAGGCCCGATCCAAATGACATTTTGAATCATTTTTGGTAGAGTCCAAAAAAATCCATTTTCTGATGAAAAACGATGACCCCGGACCAGTCGAACGTTGAAAAAATGGTCAATATTGATGAAATTTTAACATTTAATCTTTTGACTTTAAATGACGGTTGGATGTGAGTTATTACTTTTTCAACTAAAATAAGTGTGTTTTAAGTCATTTCTGTGCCTGAAATTGGTCAAAATTGAAGATTTTGAGTAAGCAAAACTCTGTAAAAATGGCAATTTTGGTCACTGTGAGGGTTTAAAAAGTGGTTATTCAACATGAGGCCCGATCCAAATGACATTTTGAATCATTTTTGGTAGAGTCCAAAAAATCAATTTTCTGATGAAAAACGATGACCCCGGACCAGTCGAACGTTGAAAAAATGGTCAATATTGATGAAATTTTAATATTTAATCTTTTCACTTTAAATGACGGTTGGATGTGAGTTATTACTTTTTCAACTAAAATAAGTGTGTTTAAAGTCATTTCTGTGCCGGAAATTGGTCAAAATTGAAGAATTTGAGTAAGCAAAACTCTGTAAAAATAACAATTTTGGTCACTGTGAGGGTTTAAAAAGTGGTCATTCAACATGAGGCCCGATTCAAATGACATTTTGAATCATTTTTGGTAGAGTCCAAAAAATCAATTTTCTGATGAAAAACGATGACCCCGGACCAGTCGAACGTTGAAAAAATGGTCAATATTGATGAAATTTTAACATTTAATCTTTTGACTTTAAATGACGGTTGGATGTGAGTTATTACTTTTTCAACTAAAATAAGTGTGTTTAAAGTCATTTCTGTGCCTGAAATTGGTCAAAATTGAAGATTTTGAGTAAGCAAAACTCTGCAAAAATGGCAATTTTGGTCACTGTGAGGGTTTAAAAAGTGGTTATTCAACATGAGGCCCGATCCAAATGACATTTTGAATCATTTTTGGTAGAGTCCAAAAAATCAATTTTCTGATGAAAAACGATGACCCCGGACCAGTCGAACGTTGAAAAAATGGTCAATATTGATGAAATTTTAACATTTAATCTTTTGACTTTAAATGACGGTTGGATGTGAGTTATTACTTTTTCAACTAAAATAAGTGTGTTTAAAGTCATTTCTGTGCCTGAAATTGGTCAAAATTGAAGATTTTGAGTAAGCAAAACTCTGTAAAAATGGCAGTTTTGGTCACTGTGAGGGTTTAAAAAGTGGTTATTCAACATGAGGCCTGATCCAAATGACATTTTGAATCATTTTTGGTAGAGTCCAAAAAATCAATTTTCTGATGAAAAACGATGACCCCGGACCAGTCGAACGTTGAAAAAATGGTCAATATTGATGAAATTTTAACATTTAATCTTTTGACTTTAAATGACGGTTGGATGTCAGTTATTACTTTTTCAACTAAAATAAGTGTGTTTAAAGTCATTTCTGTGCCTGAAATTGGTCAAAATTGAAGATTTTTAGTAAGCAAAACTCTGTAAAAATGGGAATTTTGGTCACTGTGAGGGTTTAAAAAGTGGTTATTCAACATGAGGCCCGATCCAAATGACATTTTGAATCATTTTTGGTAGAGTCCAAAAAATCAATTTTCTGATGAAAAACGATGACCCCGGACCAGTCGAACGTTGAAAAAATGGTCAATATTGATGAAATTTTAACATTTAATCTTTTGACTTTAAATGACGGTTGGATGTGAGTTATTACTTTTTCAACTAAAATAAGTGTGTTTAAAGTCATTTCTGTGCCTGAAATTGGTCAAAATTGAAGATTTTGAGTAAGCAAAACTCTGTAAAAATGGCAATTTTGGTCACTGTGAGGGTTTAAAAAGTGGTTATTCAACATGAGGCCCGATCCAAATGACATTTTGAATCATTTTTGGTAGAGTCCAAAAAATCAATTTTCTGATGAAAAACGATGACCCCGGACCAGTCGAACATTGAAAAAATTGTCAATATTGATGAAATTTTAATATTTAATCTTTTCACTTTAAATGACGGTTGGATGTGAGTTATTACTTTTTCAACTAAAATAAGTGTGTTTAAAGTCATTTCTGTGCCTGAAATTGGTCAAAATTGAAGATTTTGAGTAAGCAAAACTCTGTAAAAATGGCAATTTTGGTCACTGTGAGGGTTTAAAAAGTGGTTATTCAACATGAGGCCCGATCCAAATGACATTTTGAATCATTTTTGGTAGAGTCCAAAAAATCAATTTTCTGATGAAAAACGATGACCCGGGACCAGTCGAACGTTGAAAAAATGGTCAATATTGATGAAATTTTAACATTTAATCTTTTGACTTTAAATGACGGTTGGATGTGAGTTATTACTTTTTCAACTAAAATAAGTGTGTTTAAAGTCATTTCTGTGCCTGAAATTGGTCAAAATTGAAGATTTTGAGTAAGCAAAACTCTGTAAAAATGGCAATTTTGGTCACTGTGAGGGTTTAAAAAGTGGTTATTCAACATGAGGCCCGATCCAAATGACATTTTGAATCATTTTTGGTAGAGTCCAAAAAATCAATTTTCTGATGAAAAACGATGACCCCGGACCAGTCGAACGTTGAAAAAATGGTCAATATTGATGAAATTTTAACATTTAATCTTTTGACTTTAAATGACGGTTGGATGTGAGTTATTACTTTTTCAACTAAAATAAGTGTGTTTAAAGTCATTTCTGTGCCTGAAATTGGTCAAAATTGAAGATTTTGAGTAAGCAAAGCTCTGTAAAAATGGCAATTTTGGTCACTGTGAGGGTTTAAAAAGTGGTTATTCAACATGAGGCCCGATCCAAATGACATTTTGAATCATTTTTGGTAGAGTCCAAAAAATCAATTTTCTGATGAAAAACGATGACCCCGGACCAGTCGAACATTGAAAAAATTGTCAATATTGATGAAATTTTAATATTTAATCTTTTCACTTTAAATGACGGTTGGATGTGAGTTATTACTTTTTCAACTAAAATAAGTGTGTTTAAAGTCATTTCTGTGCCTGAAATTGGTCAAAATTGAAGATTTTGAGTAAGCAAAACTCTGTAAAAATGGCAATTTTGGTCACTGTGAGGGTTTAAAAAGTGGTTATTCAACATGAGGCCCGATCCAAATGACATTTTGAATCATTTTTGGTAGAGTCCAAAAAATCAATTTTCTGATGAAAAACGATGACCCGGGACCAGTCGAACGTTGAAAAAATGGTCAATATTGATGAAATTTTAACATTTAATCTTTTGACTTTAAATGACGGTTGGATGTGAGTTATTACTTTTTCAACTAAAATAAGTGTGTTTAAAGTCATTTCTGTGCCTGAAATTGGTCAAAATTGAAGATTTTGAGTGAGCAAAACTCTGTAAAAATGGCAATTTTGGTCACTGTGAGGGTTTAAAAAGTGGTTATTCAACATGAGGCCCGATCCAAATGACATTTTGAATCATTTTTGGTAGAGTCCAAAAAATCAATTTTCTGATGAAAAACGATGACCCCGGACCAGTCGAACGTTGAAAAAATGGTCAATATTGATGAAATTTTAACATTTAATCTTTTGACTTTAAATGACGGTTGGATGTGAGTTATTACTTTTTCAACTAAAATAAGTGTGTTTAAAGTCATTTCTGTGCCTGAAATTGGTCAAAATTGAAGATTTTGAGTAAGCAAAACTCTGTAAAAATGGCAATTTTGGTCACTGTGAGGGTTTAAAAAGTGGTTATTCAACATGAGGCCCGATCCAAATGACATTTTGAATCATTTTTGGTAGAGTCCGAAAAATCAATTTTCTGATAAAAAACGATGACCCCGGACCAGTCGAACGTTGAAAAAAATTGGTCAATATTGATGAAATTTTAACATTTAATCTTTTGACTTTAAATGACGGTTGGATGTGAGTTATTACTTTTTCAACTAAAATAGGTGTGTTTAAAGTCATTTCTGTGCCTGAAATTGGTCAAAATTGAAGATTTTGAGTAAGCAAAACTCTGTAAAAATTGCAATTTTGGTCACTGTGAGGGTTTAAAAAGTGGTTATTCAACATGAGGCCCGATCCAAATGACATTTTGATTCATTTTTGGTAGAGTCCAAAAAATCAATTTTCTGATGAAAAACGATGACCCCGGACCAGTCGAACGTTGAAAAAATGGTCAATATTGATGACATTTTAACATTTAATCTTTTGACTTTAAATGACGGTTGGATGTGAGTTATTACTTTTTCAACTAAAATAAGTGTGTTTAAAGTCATTTCTGTGCCTGAAATTGGTCAAAATTGAAGATTTTGAGTAAGCAAAACTCTGTAAAAATGGCAGTTTTGGTCACTGTGAGGGTTTAAAAAGTGGTTATTCAACATGAGGCCTGATCCAAATGACATTTTGAATCATTTTTGGTAGAGTCCAAAAAATCCATTTTCTGATGAAAAACGATGACCCGGGACCAGTCGAACGTTGAAAAAATGGTCAATATTGATGAAATTTTAACATTTAATCTTTTGACTTTAAATGACGGTTGAATGTGAGTTATTACTTTTTCAACTAAAATAAGTGTGTTTAAAGTCATTTCTGTGCCTGAAATTGGTAAAAATTGAAGATTTTGAGTAAGCAAAACTCTGTAAAAATGGCAATTTTGGTCACTGTGAGGGTTTAAAAAGTGGTTATTCAACATGAGGCCCGATCCAAATGACATTTTGAATCATTTTTGGTAGAGTCCAAAAAATCAATTTTCTGATGAAAAACGATGACCCCGGACCAGTCGAACGTTGAAAAAATGGTCAATATTGATGAAATTTTAACATTTAATCTTTTGAATTTAAATGACGGTTGGATGTGAGTTATTACTTTTTCAACTAAAATAAGTGTGTTTAAAGTCATTTCTGTGCCTGAAATTGGTCAAAATTGAAGATTTTGAGTAAGCAAAACTCTGTAAAAATGGCAATTTTGGTCACTGTGAGGGTTTAAAAAGTGGTTATTCAACATGAGGCCCGATCCAAATGACATTTTGAATAATTTTTGGTAGAGTCCAAAAAATCAATTTTCTGATGAAAAACGATGACCCCGGACCAGTCGAACGTTGAAAAAATGGTCAATATTGATGAAATTTTAACATTTAATCTTTTGACTTTAAATGACGGTTGGATGTGAGTTATTACTTTTTCAACTAAAATAAGTGTGTTTAAAGTCATTTCTGTGCCTGAAATTGGTCAAAATTGAAGATTTTGAGTAAGCAAAACTCTGTAAAAATGGCAATTTTGGTCACTGTGAGGGTTTAAAAAGTGGTTATTCAACATGAGGCCTGATCCAAATGACATTTTGAATCATTTTTGGTAGAGTCCAAAAAATCAATTTTCTGATGAAAAACGATGACCCCGGACCAGTCGAACGTTGAAAAAATGGTCAATATTGATAAAATTTTAACATTTAATCTTTTGACTTTAAATGACGGTTGGATGTGAGTTATTACTTTTTCAACTAAAATAAGTGTGTTTAAAGTCATTTCTAAGCCTGAAATTGGTCAAAATTGAAGATTTTGAGTAAGCAAAACTCTGTAAAAATGGCAATTTTGGTCACTACGAGGGTTTAAAAAGTGGTTATTCAACATGAGGCCCGATCCAAATGACATTTTGAATCATTTTTGGTAGAGTCCAAAAATCAATTTTCTGATGAAAAACGATGACCCCGGACCAGTCAAACGTTGAAAAAATGGTCAATATTGAGGAAATTTTAACATTTAATCTTTTGACTTTAAATGACGGTTGGATGTGAGTTATTACTTTTTCAACTAAAATAAGTGTGTTTAAAGTCATTTCTGTGCCTGAAATTGGTCAAAATTGAAGATTTTGAGTAAGCAAAACTCTGTAAAAATGGCAATTTTGGTCACTGTGAGGGTTTAAAAAGTGGTTATTCAACATGAGGCCCAATCCAAATGACATTTTGAATCATTTTTGGTAGAGTCCAAAAAATCAATTTTCTGATGAAAAACGATGACCCCGGACCAGTCGAACGTTGAAAAAATGGTCAATATTGATGAAATTTTAACATTTAATCTTTTGACTTTAAATGACGGTTGGATGTGAGTTATTACTTTTTCAACTAAAATAAGTGTGTTTAAAGTCATTTCTGTGCCTGAAATTGGTCAAAATTGAAGATTTTGAGTAAGCAAAACTCTGCAAAAATGGCAATTTTGGTCACTGTGAGGGTTTAAAAAGTGGTTATTCAACATGAGGCCCGATCCAAATGACATTTTGAATCATTTTTGGTAGAGTCCAAAAAATCAATTTTCTGATGAAAAACGATGACCCCGGACCAGTCGAACGTTGAAAAAATGGTCAATATTGATGAAATTTTAACATTTAATCTTTTGACTTTAAATGACGGTTGGATGTGAGTTATTACTTTTTCAACTAAAATAAGTGTGTTTAAAGTCATTTCTGTGCCTGAAATTGGTCAAAATTGAAGATTTTGAGTAAGCAAAACTCTGTAAAAATGGCAATTTTGGTCACTGTGAGGGTTTAAAAAGTGGTTATTCAACATGAGGCCCGATCCAAATGACATTTTGAATCATTTTTGGTAGAGTCCAAAAATTCAATTTTCTGATGAAAAACGATGACCCCGGACCAGTCGAACGTTGAAAAAATGGTCAATATTGATGAAATTTTAATATTTAATCTTTTGACTTTAAATGACGGTTGGATGTGAGTTATTACTTTTTAAACTAAAATAGGTGTGTTTAAAGTCATTTCTGTGCCTGAAATTGGTCAAAATTGAAGATTTTGAGTAAGCAAAACTCTGTAAAAATGGCAATTTTGGTCACTGTGAGGGTTTAAAAAGTGGTTATTCAACATGAGGCCCGATCCAAATGACATTTTGAATCATTTTTGGTAGAGTCCAAAAAATCAATTTTCTGATGAAAAACGATGACCCCGGACCAGTCGAACGTTGAAAAAATGGTCAATATTGATGAAATTTTAATATTTAATCTTTTGACTTTAAATGACGGTTGGATGTGAGTTATTACTTTTTCAACTAAAATAGGTGTGTTTAAAGTCATTTCTGTGCCTGAAATTGGTCAAAATTGAAGATTTTGAGTAAGCAAAACTCTGTAAAAATGGCAGTTTTGGTCACTGTGAGGGTTTAAAAAGTGGTTATTCAACATGAGGCCTGATCCAAATGACATTTTGAATCATTTTTGGTAGAGTCCAAAAAATCAATTTTCTGATGAAAAACGATGACCCCGGACCAGTCGAACGTTGAAAAAATGGTCAATATTGATAAAATTTTAACATTTAATCTTTTGACTTTAAATGACGGTTGGATGTGAGTTATTACTTTTTCAACTAAAATAAGTGTGTTTAAAGTCATTTCTAAGCCTGAAATTGGTCAAAATTGAAGATTTTGAGTAAACAAAACTCTGTAAAAATGGCAATTTTGGTCACTACGAGGGTTTAAAAAGTGGTTATTCAACATGAGGCCCGATCCAAATGACATTTTGAATCATTTTTGGTAGAGTCCAAAAATCAATTTTCTGATGAAAAACGATGACCCCGGACCAGTCAAACGTTGAAAAAATGGTCAATATTGAGGAAATTTTAACATTTAATCTTTTGACTTTAAATGACGGTTGGATGTGAGTTATTACTTTTTCAACTAAAATAAGTGTGTTTAAAGTCATTTCTGTGCCTGAAATTGGTCAAAATTGAAGATTTTGAGTAAGCAAAACTCTGTAAAAATGGCAATTTTGGTCACTGTGAGGGTTTAAAAAGTGGTTATTCAACA
This sequence comes from Lissotriton vulgaris, assembly GCF_964263255.1. NCBI lineage: Eukaryota > Metazoa > Chordata > Amphibia > Caudata > Salamandridae > Lissotriton > Lissotriton vulgaris. Next base: position 338,551 of record NW_028252894.1, read on the forward strand.
TGAGGCCCAATCCAAATGACATTTTGAATCATTTTTGGTAGAGTCCAAAAAATCAATTTTCTGATGAAAAACGATGACCCCGGACCAGTCGAACGTTGAAAAAATGGTCAATATTGATGAAATTTTAACATTTAATCTTTTGACTTTAAATGACGGTTGGATGTGAGTTATTACTTTTTCAACTAAAATAAGTGTGTTTAAAGTCATTTCTGTGCCTGAAATTGGTCAAAATTGAAGATTTTGAGTAAGCAAAACTCTGCAAAAATGGCAATTTTGGTCACTGTGAGGGTTTAAAAAGTGGTTATTCAACATGAGGCCCGATCCAAATGACATTTTGAATCATTTTTGGTAGAGTCCAAAAAATCAATTTTCTGATGAAAAACGATGACCCCGGACCAGTCGAACGTTGAAAAAATGGTCAATATTGATGAAATTTTAACATTTAATCTTTTGACTTTAAATGACGGTTGGATGTGAGTTATTACTTTTTCAACTAAAATAAGTGTGTTTAAAGTCATTTCTGTGCCTGAAATTGGTCAAAATTGAAGATTTTGAGTAAGCAAAACTCTGTAAAAATGGCAATTTTGGTCACTGTGAGGGTTTAAAAAGTGGTTATTCAACATGAGGCCCGATCCAAATGACATTTTGAATCATTTTTGGTAGAGTCCAAAAATTCAATTTTCTGATGAAAAACGATGACCCCGGACCAGTCGAACGTTGAAAAAATGGTCAATATTGATGAAATTTTAATATTTAATCTTTTGACTTTAAATGACGGTTGGATGTGAGTTATTACTTTTTAAACTAAAATAGGTGTGTTTAAAGTCATTTCTGTGCCTGAAATTGGTCAAAATTGAAGATTTTGAGTAAGCAAAACTCTGTAAAAATGGCAATTTTGGTCACTGTGAGGGTTTAAAAAGTGGTTATTCAACATGAGGCCCGATCCAAATGACATTTTGAATCATTTTTGGTAGAGTCCAAAAAATCAATTTTCTGATGAAAAACGATGACCCCGGACCAGTCGAACGTTGAAAAAATGGTCAATATTGATGAAATTTTAATATTTAATCTTTTGACTTTAAATGACGGTTGGATGTGAGTTATTACTTTTTCAACTAAAATAGGTGTGTTTAAAGTCATTTCTGTGCCTGAAATTGGTCAAAATTGAAGATTTTGAGTAAGCAAAACTCTGTAAAAATGGCAGTTTTGGTCACTGTGAGGGTTTAAAAAGTGATTATTCAACATGAGACCCGATCCAAATGACATTTTGAATCATTTTTGGTAGAGTCCAAAAAATCAATTTTCTGATGAAGAACGATGACCCCGGACCAGTCGAACGTTGAAAAAATGGTCAATATTGATGAAATTTTAATATTTAATCTTTTGTCTTTAAATGACGGTTGGATGTGAGTTATTACTTTTTCAACTAAAATAACTGTGTTTAAAGTCATTTCTGTGCCTGAAATTGGTCAAAATTGAAGATTTTGAGTAAGCAAAACTCTGTAAAAATGGCAATTTTGGTCACTGTGAGGGTTTAAAAAGTGGTTATTCAACATGAGGCCCGATCCAAATGACATTTTGAATCATTTTTGGTAGAGACCAAAAAATCAATTTTCTGATGAAAAACGATGACCCCGGACCAGTCGAACGTTGAAAAAATGGTCAATATTGATGAAATTTTAACATTTAATCTTTTGACTTTAAGTGACGGTTGGATGTGAGTTATTACTTTTTCAACTAAAATAAGTGTGTTTAAAGTCATTTCTGTGCCTGAAATTGGTCAAAATTGAAGATTTTGAGTAAGCAAAACTCTGTAAAAATGGCAATTTTGGTCACTGTGAGGGTTTAAAAAGTGGTTATTCAACATGAGGCCCGATCCAAATGACATTTTGAATCATTTTTGGTAGAGTCCAAAAAATCAATTTTCTGATGAAAAACGATGACCCCGGACCAGTCGAACGTTGAAAAAATGGTCAATATTGATGAAATTTTAACATTTAATCTTTTGACTTTAAGTGACGGTTGGATGTGAGTTATTACTTTTTCAACTAAAATAAGTGTGTTTAAAGTCATTTCTGTGCCTGAAATTGGTCAAAATTGAAGATTTTGAGTAAGCAAAACTCTGTAAAAATGGCAATTTTGGTCACTGTGAGGGTTTAAAAAGTGGTTATTCAACATGAGGCCCGATCCAAATGACATTTTGAATCATTTTTGGTAGAGTCCAAAAAATCAATTTTCTGATGAAAAACGATGACCCCGGACCAGTCGAACGTTGAAAAAATGGTCAATATTGATGAAATTTTAATATTTAATCTTTTGACTTTAAATGACGGTTGGATGTGAGTTATTACTTTTTCAACTAAAATAAGTGTGTTTAAAGTCATTTCTGTGCCTGAAATTGTTCAAAATTGAAGATTTTGAGTAAGCAAAACTCTGTAAAAATGGCAGTTTTGGTCACTGTGAGGGTTTAAAAAGTGGTTATTCAACATGAGGCCCGATCCAAATGACATTTTGAATCATTTTTGGTAGAGTCCAAAAAATCAATTTTCTGATGAAAAACGATGACCCCGGACCAGTCGAACGTTGAAAAAATGGTCAATATTGATGAAATTTTAACATTTAATCTTTTGACTTTAAATGACGGTTGGATGTGAGTTATTACTTTTTCAACTAAAATAAGTGTGTTTAAAGTCATTTCTGTGCCTGAAATTGGTCAAAATTGAAGATTTTGAGTAAGCAAAACTCTGTAAAAATGGCAGTTTTGGTCACTGTGAGGGTTTAAAAAGTGGTTATTCAACATGAGGCCCGATCCAAATGACATTTTGAATCATTTTTGGTAGAGTCCAAAAAATCAATTTTCTGATGAAAAACGATGACCCCGGACCAGTCGAACGTTGAAAAAATGGTCAATATTGATGAAATTTTAACATTTAATCTTTTGACTTTAAGTGACGGTTGGATGTGAGTTATTACTTTTTCAACTAAAATAAGTGTGTTTAAAGTCATTTCTGTGCCTGAAATTGGTCAAAATTGAAGATTTTGAGTAAGCAAAACTCTGTAAAAATGGCAATTTTGGTCACTGTGAGGGTTTAAAAAGTGGTTATTCAACATGAGGCCCGATCCAAATGACATTTTGAATCATTTTTGGTAGAGTCCAAAAAATCAATTTTCTGATGAAAAACGATGACCCCGGAGCAGTCGAACGTTGAAAAAATGGTCAATATTGATGAAATTTTAACATTTAATCTTTTGACTTTAAGTGACGGTTGGATGTGAGTTATTACTTTTTCAACTAAAATAAGTGTGTTTAAAGTCATTTCTGTGCCTGAAATTGGTCAAAATTGAAGATTTTGAGTAAGCAAAACTCTGTAAAAATGGCAATTTTGGTCACTGTGAGGGTTTAAAAAGTGGTTATTCAACATGAGGCCCGATCCAAATGACATTTTGAATCATTTTTGGTAGAGTCCAAAAAATCAATTTTCTGATGAAAAACGATGACCCCGGACCAGTCGAACGTTGAAAAAATGGTCAATATTGATGAAATTTTAATATTTAATCTTTTGACTTTAAATGACGGTTGGATGTGAGTTATTACTTTTTCAACTAAAATAAGTGTGTTTAAAGTCATTTCTGTGCCTGAAATTGTTCAAAATTGAAGATTTTGAGTAAGCAAAACTCTGTAAAAATGGCAGTTTTGGTCACTGTGAGGGTTTAAAAAGTGGTTATTCAACATGAGGCCCGATCCAAATGACATTTTGAATCATTTTTGGTAGAGTCCAAAAAATCAATTTTCTGATGAAAAACGATGACCCCGGACCAGTCGAACGTTGAAAAAATGGTCAATATTGATGAAATTTTAACATTTAATCTTTTGACTTTAAATGACGGTTGGATGTGAGTTATTACTTTTTCAACTAAAATAAGTGTGTTTAAAGTCATTTCTGTGCCTGAAATTGGTCAAAATTGAAGATTTTGAGTAAGCAAAACTCTGTAAAAATGGCAATTTTGGTCACTGTGAGGGTTTAAAAAGTGGTTATTCAACATGAGGCCCGATCCAAATGACATTTTGAATCATTTTTGGTAGAGTCCAAAAAATCAATTTTCTGATAAAAAACGATGACCCCGGACCAGTCGAACGTTGAAAAAATGGTCAATATTGATGAAATTTTAATATTTAATCTTTTGACTTTAAATGACGGTTGGATGTGAGTTATTACTTTTTCAACTAAAATAAGTGTGTTTAAAGTCATTTCTGTGCCTGAAATTGGTCAAAATTGAAGATTTTGAGTAAGCAAAACTCTGTAAAAATTGCAGTTTTGGTCACTGTGAGGGTTTAAAAAGTGGTTATTCAACATGAGGCCCGATCCAAATGACATTTTGAATCATTTTTGGTAGAGTCCAAAAAATCAATTTTCTGGTGAAAAACGATGACCCCGGACCAGTCGAACGTTGAAAAAATGGTCAATATTGATGACATTTTAATATTTAATCTTTTGACTTTAAATGACGGTTGGATGTGAGTTATTACTTTTTCAACTAAAATAGGTGTGTTTAAAGTCATTTCTGTGCCTGAAATTGGTCAAAATTGAAGATTTTGAGTAAGCAAAACTCTGTAAAAATGGCAATTTTGGTCACTGTGAGGGTTTAAAAAGTGGTTATTCAACATGAGGCCCGATCCAAATGACATTTTGAATCATTTTTGGTAGAGTCCAAAAAATCAATTTTCTGATGAAAAACGATGACCCCGGACCAGTCGAACGTTGAAAAAATGGTCAATATTGATGAAATTTTAATATTTAATCTTTTGACTTTAAATGACGGTTGGATGTGAGTTATTACTTTTTCAACTAAAATAGGTGTGTTTAAAGTCATTTCTGTGCCTGAAATTGGTCAAAATTGAAGATTTTGAGTAAGCAAAACTCTGTAAAAATGGTAGTTTTGGTCACTGTGAGGGTTTAAAAAGTGGTTATTCAACATGAGACCCGATCCAAATGACATTTTGAATCATTTTTGGTAGAGTCCAAAAAATCAATTTTCTGATGAAGAACGATGACCCCGGACCAGTCGAACGTTGAAAAAATGGTCAATATTGATGACATTTTAATATTTAATCTTTTGACTTTAAATGACGGTTGGATGTGAGTTATTACTTTTTCAACTAAAATAAGTGTGTTTAAAGTCATTTCTGTGCCTGAAATTGGTCAAAATTGAAGATTTTGAGTAAGCAAAACTCTGTAAAAATGGCAGTTTTGGTCACTGTGAGGGTTTAAAAAGTGGTTATTCAACATGAGGCCCGATCCAAATGACATTTTGAATCATTTTTGGTAGAGTCCAAAAAATCAATTTTCTGATGAAAAACGATGACCCCGGACCAGTCGAACGTTGAAAAAATGGTCAATATTGATGAAATTTTAACATTTAATCTTTTGACTTTAAGTGACGGTTGGATGTGAGTTATTACTTTTTCAACTAAAATAAGTGTGTTTAAAGTCATTTCTGTGCCTGAAATTGGTCAAAATTGAAGATTTTGAGTAAGCAAAACTCTGTAAAAATGGCAATTTTGGTCACTGTGAGGGTTTAAAAAGTGGTTATTCAACATGAGGCTCGATCCAAATGACATTTTGAATCATTTTTGGTAGAGTCCGAAAATCAATTTTCTGATGAAAAACGATGACCCCGGACCAGTCGAACGTTGAAAAAATGGTCAATATTGATGAAATTTTAATATTTAATCTTTTGACTTTAAATGACGGTGGGATGTGAGTTATTACTTTTTCAACTAAAATAAGTGTGTTTAAAGTCATTTCTGTGCCTGAAATTGGTCAAAATTGAAGATTTTGAGTAAGCAAAACTCTGTAAAAATGGCAGTTTTGGTCACTGTGAGGGTTTAAAAAGTGGTTATTCAACATGAGGCCCGATCCAAATGACATTTTGAATCATTTTTGGTAGAGTCCAAAAAATCAATTTTCTGATGAAAAACGATGACCCCGGACCAGTCGAACGTTGAAAAAATGGTCAATATTGATGAAATTTTAACATTTAATCTTTTGACTTTAAATGACGGTTGGATGTTAATTATTACTTTTTCAACTAAAATAAGTGTGTTTAAAGTCATTTCTGTGCCTGAAATTGGTCAAAATTGAAGATTAAGTGTAAGCAAAACTCTGTAAAAATGGCAGTTTTGGTACCTGTGAGGGTTTAAAAAGTGGTTTTTCAACATGAGGCCTGATCCAAATGACATTTTGAATAATTTTTGGTAGAGTCCAAAAAATCAATTTTCTGATGAAAAACGATGACCCCGGACCAGTCGAACGTTGAAAAAATGGTCAATATTGATGAAATTTTAACATTTAATCTTTTGACTTTAAATGACGGTTGGATGTGAGTTATTACTTTTTCAACTAAAATAAGTGTGTTTAAAGTCATTTCTGTGCCTGAAATTGGTCAAAATTGAAGATTTTGAGTAAGCAAAACTCTGTAAAAATGGCAGTTTTGGTCACTGTGAGGGTTTAAAAAGTGGTTATTCAACATGAGGCCCGATCCAAATGACATTTTGAATAATTTTTGGTAGAGTCCAAAAAATCAATTTTCTGATGAAAAACGATGACCCCGGACCAGTCGAACGTTGAAAAAATGGTCAATATTGATGAAATTTTAATATTTAATCTTTTGACTTTAAATGACGGTTGGATGTGAGTTATTACTTTTTCAACTAAAATAGGTGTGTTTAAAGTCATTTCTGTGCCTGAAATTGGTCAAAATTGAAGATTTTGAGTAAGCAAAACTCTGTAAAAATGGCAGTTTTGGTCACTGTGAGGGTTTAAAAAGTGGTTATTCAACATGAGACCCGATCCAAATGACATTTTGAATCATTTTTGGTAGAGTCCAAAAAATCAATTTTCTGAAGAAGAACGATGACCCCGGACCAGTCGAACGTTGAAAAAATGGTCAATATTGATGAAATTTTAATATTTAATCTTTTGTCTTTTAATCTTTTGTCTTTAAATGACGGTTGGATGTGAGTTATTTCTTTTTCAACTAAAATAAGTGTGTTTAAAGTCATTTCTGTGCCTGAAATTGGTCAAAATTTAAGATTTTGAGTAAGCAAAACTCTGTAAAAATGGCAGTTTTGGTCACTGTGAGGGTTTAAAAAGTGGTTATTCAACATGAGGCCTGATCCAAATGACATTTTGAATCATTTTTGGTAAAGTCCAAAAAATCAATTTTCTGATGAAAAACGATGACCCCGGACCAGTCGAACGTTGAAAAAATGGTCAATATTGATGAAATTTTAACATTTAATCTTTTGACTTTAAATGACGGTTGGATGTGAGTTATTACTTTTTCAACTAAAATAAGTGTGTTTAAAGTCATTTCTGTGCCTGAAATTGGTCAAAATTGAAGATTTTGAGTAAGCAAAACTCTGTAAAAATGGCAGTTTTGGTCACTGTGAGGGTTTAAAAAGTGGTTATTCAACATGAGGCCCGATCAAAATGACATTTTGAATCATTTTTGGTAGAGTCCAAAAAATCAATTTTCTGATGAAAAACGATGACCCCGGACCAGTCGAACGTTGAAAAAATGGTCAATATTGATGAAATTTTAACATTTAATCTTTTGACTTTAATGACGGTTGGATGTGAGTTATTACTTTTTCAACTAAAATAAGTGTGTTTAAATTCATTTCCTGTGCCTGAAATTGGTCAAAATTGAAGATTTTGAGTAAGCAAAACTCTGTAAAAATGGCAATTTTGGTCACTGTGAGGGTTTAAAAAGTGGTTATTCAACATGAGACCCGATCCAAATGACATTTTGAATCATTTTTGGTAGAGTCCAAAAAATCAATTTTCTGATGAAGAACGATAACCCCGGACCAGTCGAACGTTGAAAAAATGGTCAATATTGATGAAATTTTAATATTTAATCTTTTGTCTTTAATGACGGTTGGATGTGAGTTATTACTTTTTCAACTAAAATAAGTGTGTTTAAAGTCATTTCTGTGCCTGAAATTGGTCAAAATTGAAGATTTTGAGTAAGCAAAACTCTGTAAAAAATGGCAGTTTTGGTCACTGTGAGGGTTTAAAAAGTGGTTATTCAACATGAGGCCCGATCCAAATGACATTTTGAATCATTTTTGGTAGAGTCCAAAAAATCAATTTTCTGATGAAAAACGATGACCCGGACCAGTCGAACGTTGAAAAAATGGTCAATATTGATGAAATTTTAACATTTAATCTTTTGACTTTAAGTGACGGTTGGATGTGAGTTATTACTTTTTCAACTAAAATAAGTGTGTTTAAGTCATTTCTGTGCCTGAAATTGGTCAAAATTGAAGATTTTGAGTAAGCAAAACTCTGTAAAAATGGCAATTTTGGTCACTGTGAGGGTTTAAAAAGTGGTTATTCAACATGAGGCCCGATCCAAATGACATTTTGAATCATTTTTGGTAGAGTCCAAAAAATCAATTTTCTGATGAAAAACGATGACCCCGGACCAGTCGAACGTTGAAAAAATGGTCAATATTGATGAAATTTTAACATTTAATCTTTTGACTTTAAATGACGGTTGGATATGAGTTATTACTTTTTCAACTAAAATAAGTGTGTTTAAAGTCATTTCTGTGCCTGAAATTGGTCAAAATTGAAGATTTTGAGTAAGCAAAACTCTGTAAAAATGGCAATTTTGGTCACTGTGAGGGTTTAAAAAGTGGTTATTCAACATGAGGCCCGATCCAAATGACATTTTGAATCATTTTTGGTAGAGTCCAAAAAATCAATTTTCTGATGAAAAACGATGACCCCGGACCAGTCGAACGTTGAAAAAATGGTCAATATTGATGAAATTTTAATATTTAATCTTTTCACTTTAAATGACGGTTGGATGTGAGTTATTACTTTTTCAACTAAAATAAGTGTGTTTAAAGTCATTTCTGTGCCTGAAATTGGTCAAAATTGAAGATTTTGAGTAAGCAAAACTCTGTAAAAATGACAATTTTGGTCACTGTGAGGGTTTAAAAAGTGGTTATTCAACATGAGGCCCGATCCAAATGACATTTTGAATCATTTTTGGTAGAGTCCAAAAAATCAATTTTCTGATGAAAAACGATGACCCCGGACCAGTCGAACGTTGAAAAAATGGTCAATATTGATGAAATTTTAACATTTAATCTTTTGACTTTAAATGACGGTTGGATGTGAGTTATTACTTTTTCAACTAAAATACGTGTGTTTAAAGTCATTTCTGTGCCTGAAATTGGTCAAAATTGAAGATTTTGAGTAAGCAAAACTCTGTAAAAATGGCAATTTTGGTCACTGTGAGGGTTTAAAAAGTGGTTATTCAACATGAGGCCCGATCCAAATGACATTTTGAATCATTTTTGGTAGAGTCCAAAAAATCAATTTTCTGATGAAAAACGATGACCCCGGACCAGTCGAACGTTGAAAAAATGGTCAATATTGAAAAATTTTTAACATTTAATCTTTTGACTTTAAATGACGGTTGGATGTGAGTTATTACTTTTTCAACTAAAATAAGTGTGTTTAAAGTCATTTCTGTGCCTGAAATTGGTCAAAATTGAAGATTTTGAGTAAGCAAAACTCTGCAAAAATGGCAATTTTGGTCACTGTGAGGGTTTAAAAAGTGGTTATTCAACATGAGGCCCGATCCAAATGACATTTTGAATCATTTTTGGTAGAGTCCAAAAAATCAATTTTCTGATGAAAAACGATGACCCCGGACCAGTAGAACGTTGAAAAAATGGTCAATATTGATGAAATTTTAACATTTAATCTTTTGACTTTAAATGACGGTTGGATGTGAGTTATTACTTTTTCAACTAAAATAAGTGTGTTTAAAGTCATTTCTGTGCCTGAAATTGGTCAAAATTGAAGATTTTGAGTAAGCAAAACTCTGTAAAAATGGCAGTTTTGGTCACTGTGCGGGTTTAAAAAGTGGTTATTCAACATGAGGCCCGATCCAAATGACATTTTGAATCATTTTTGGTAGAGTCCAAAAAATCAATTTTCTGATGAAAAACGATGACCCCGGACCAGTCGAACGTTGAAAAAATGGTCAATATTGATGAAATTTTAACATTTAATCTTTTGACTTTAAATGACGGTTGGATGTGAGTTATTACTTTTTCAACTAAAATAAGTGTGTTTAAAGTCATTTCTGTGCCTGAAATGAGTCAAAATTGAAGATTTTGAGTAATCAAAACTCTGTAAAAATGGCAATTTTGGTCACTGTGAGGGTTTAAAAAGTGGTTATTCAACATGAGGCCCGATCCAAATGACATTTTGAATCATTTTTGGTAGAGTCCAAAAAATCAATTTTCTGATGAAAAACGATGACCCCGGACCAGTCGAACGTTGAAAAAATGGTCAATATTGATGAAATTTTAATATTTAATCTTTTCACTTTAAATGACGGTTGGATGTGAGTTATTACTTTTTCAACTAAAATAAGTGTGTTTAAAGTCATTTCTGTGCCTGAAATTGGTCAAAATTGAAGATTTTGAGTAAGCAAAACTCTGTAAAAATGGCAATTTTGGTCACTGTGAGGGTTTAAAAAGTGGTTATTCAACATGAGGCCCGATCCAAATGACATTTTGAATCATTTTTGGTAGAGTCCAAAAAATCAATTTTCTGATGAAAAACGATGACCCCGGACCACTCGAACGTTGAAAAAATGGTCAATATTGATGAAATTTTAACATTTAATCTTTTGAATTTAAATGACGGTTGGATGTGAGTTATTACTTTTTCAACTAAAATAAGTGTGTTTAAAGTCATTTCTGTGCCTGAAATCGGTCAAAATTGAAAATTTTGAGTAAGCAAAACTCTGTAAAAATGGCAATTTTGGACACTGTGAGGGTTTAAAAAGTGGTTATTCAACATGAGGCCCGATCCAAATGACATTTTGAATAATTTTTGGTAGAGTCCAAAAAATCAATTTTCTGATGAAAAACGATGACCCCGGACCAGTCGAACGTTGAAAAAATGGTCAATATTGATGAAATTTTAACATTTAATCTTTTGACTTTAAATGACGGTTGGATGTTAATTATTACTTTTTCAACTAAAATAAGTGTGTTTAAAGTCATTTCTGTGCCTGAAATTGGTCAAAATTGAAGATTAAGTGTAAGCAAAACTCTGTAAAAATGGCAGTTTTGGTACCTGTGAGGGTTTAAAAAGTGGTTTTTCAACATGAGGCCTGATCCAAATGACATTTTGAATCATTTTTGGTAGAGTCCAAAAAATCCATTTTCTGATGAAAAACGATGACCCCGGACCAGTCGAACGTTGAAAAAATGGTCAATATTGATGAAATTTTAACATTTAATCTTTTGACTTTAAATGACGGTTGGATGTGAGTTATTACTTTTTCAACTAAAATAAGTGTGTTTAAGTCATTTCTGTGCCCGAAATTGGTCAAAATTGAAGATTTTGAGTAAGCAAAACTCTGTAAAAATGGCAATTTTGGTCACTGTGAGGGTTTAAAAAGTGGTTATTCAACATGAGGCCTGATCCAAATGACATTTTGAATCATTTTTGGTAGAGTCCAAAAAATCAATTTTCTGATGAAAAACGATGACCCCGGACCAGTCGAACGTTGAAAAAATGGTCAATATTGATGAAATTTTAACATTTAATCTTTTGACTATAAATGACGGTTGGATGTGAGTTATTACTTTTTCAACTAAAATAAGTGTGTTTAAAGTCGTTTCTGTGCCTGAAATTGGTCAAAATTGAAGATTTTGAGTGAGCAAAACTCTGCAAAAATGGCAATTTTGGTCACTGTGAGGGTTTAAAAAGTGGTTATTCAACATGAGGCCCGATCCAAATGACATTTTGAATCATTTTTGGTAGAGTCCAAAAAATCAATTTTCTGATGAAAAACGATGACCCCGGACCAGTCGAACGTTGAAAAAATGGTCAATATTGATGAAATTTTAACATTTAATCTTTTGACTTTAAATGACGGTTGGATGTGAGTTATTACTTTTTCAACTAAAATAAGTGTGTTTAAAGTCATTTCTGTGCCTGAAATTGGTCAAAATTGAAGATTTTGAGTAAGCAAAACTCTGTAAAAATGGCAATTTTGGTCACTGTGAGGGTTTAAAAAGTGGTTATTCAACATGAGGCCCGATCCAAATGACATTTTGAATCATTTTTGGTAGAGTCCAAAAAATCAATTTTCTGATGAAAAACGATGACCCCGGACCACTCGAACGTTGAAAAAATGGTCAATATTGATGAAATTTTAACATTTAATCTTTTGACTTTAAATGACGGTTGGATGTGAGTTATTACTTTTTCAACTAAAATAAGTGTGTTTAAAGTCATTTCTGTGCCTGAAATCGGTCAAAATTGAAAATTTTGAGTAAGCAAAACTCTGTAAAAATGGCAATTTTGGACACTGTGAGGGTTTAAAAAGTGGTTATTCAACATGAGGCCCGATCCAAATGACATTTTGAATCATTTTTGGTAGAGTCCAAAAAATCAATTTTCTGATGAAAAACGATGACCCCGGACCAGTCGAACGTTGAAAAAATGGTCAATATTGATGAAATTTTAACATTTAATCTTTTGACTTTAAATGACGGTTGGATGTGAGTTATTACTTTTTCAACTAAAATAAGTGTGTTTAAAGTCATTTCTGTGCCTGAAATTGGTCAAAATTGAAGATTTTGAGTAAGCAAAACTCTGTAAAAATGGCAGTTTTGGTCACTGTGAGGGATTAAAAAGTGGTTATTCAACATGAGGCCTGATCCAAATGACATTTTGAATCATTTTTGGTAGAGTCCAAAAAATCCATTTTCTGATGAAAAACGATGACCCCGGACCAGTCGAACGTTGAAAAAATGGTCAATATTGATGAAATTTTAACATTTAATCTTTTGACTTTAAATGCCGGTTGGATGTGAGTTATTACTTTTTCAACTAAATAAGTGTGTTTAAGTCATTTCTGTGCCCGAAATTGGTCAAAATTGAAGATTTTGAGTAAGCAAAACTCTGTAAAAATGGCAATTTTGGTCACTGTGAGGGTTTAAAAAGTGGTTATTCAACAGGAGGCCTGATCCAAATGACATTTTGAATCATTTTTGGTAGAGTCCAAAAAATCAATTTTCTGATGAAAAACGATGACCCCGGACCAGTCGAACGTTGAAAAAATGGTCAATATTGATGAAATTTTAACATTTAATCTTTTGACTATAAATGACGGTTGGATGTGAGTTATTACTTTTTCAACTAAAATAAGTGTGTTTAAAGTCGTTTCTGTGCCTGAAATTGGTCAAAATTGAAGATTTTGAGTGAGCAAAACTCTGCAAAAATGGCAATTTTGGTCACTGTGAGGGTTTAAAAAGTGGTTATTCAACATGAGGCCCGATCCAAATGACATTTTGAATCATTTTTGGTAGAGTCCAAAAAATCAATTTTCTGATGAAAAACGATGACCCCGGACCAGTCGAACGTTGAAAAAATGGTCAATATTGATGAAATTTTAACATTTAATCTTTTGACTTTAAATGACGGTTGGATGTGAGTTATTACTTTTTCAACTAAAATAAGTGTGTTTAAAGTCATTTCTGTGCCTGAAATTGGTCAAAATTGAAGATTTTGAGTAAGCAAAACTCTGTAAAAATGGCAGTTTTGGTCACTGTGCGGGTTTAAAAAGTGGTTATTCAACATGAGGCCCGATCCAAATGACATTTTGAATCATTTTTGGTAGAGTCCAAAAAATCAATTTTCTGATGAAAAACGATGACCCCGGACCAGTCGAACGTTGAAAAAATGGTCAATATTGATGAAATTTTAACATTTAATCTTTTGACTTTAAATGACGGTTGGATGTGAGTTATTACTTTTTCAACTAAAATAAGTGTGTTTAAAGTCATTTCTGTGCCTGAAATTGGTCAAAATTGAAGATTTTGAGTAAGCAAAACTCTGTAAAAATGGCAATTTTGGTCACTGTGAGGGTTTAAAAAGTGGTTATTCAACATGAGGCCCGATCCAAATGACATTTTGAATCATTTTTGGTAGAGTCCAAAAAATCCATTTTCTGATGAAAAACGATGACCCGGACCAGTCGAACGTTGAAAAAATGGTCAATATTGATGAAATTTTAACATTTAATCTTTTGACTTTAAATAACGGTTGGATGTGAGTTATTACTTTTTCAACTAAAATAAGTGTGTTTAAAGTCATTTCTGTGCCTGAAATTGGTCAAAATTGAAGATTTTGAGTAAGCAAAACTCTGTAAAAATGGCAGTTTTGGTCACTGTGAGGGTTTAAAAAGTGGTTATTCAACATGAGGCCTGATCCAAATGACATTTTGAATCATTTTTGGTAGAGTCCAAAAAATCAATTTTCTGATGAAAAACGATGACCCCGGACCAGTCGAACGTTGAAAAAATGGTCAATATTGATGAAATTTTAACATTTAATCTTTTGACTTTAAATGACGGTTGGATGTGAGTTATTACTTTTTCAACTACAATAAGGGTGTTTAAAGTCATTTCTGTGCCTGAAATTGGTCAAAATTGAAGATTTTGAGTAAGCAAAACTCTGTAAAAATGGCAATTTTGGTCACTGTGAGGGTTTAAAAAGTGGTTATTCAACATGAGGCCCGATCCAAATGACATTTTGAATCATTTTTGGTAGAGTCCAAAAAATCCATTTTCTGATGAAAAACGATGACCCCGGACCAGTCGAACGTTGAAAAAATGGTCAATATTGATGAAATTTTAACATTTAATCTTTTGACTTTAAATGACGGTTGGATGTGAGTTATTACTTTTCAACTAAAATAAGTGTGTTTAAAGTCATTTCTGTGCCTGAAATTGGTCAAAATTGAAGATTTTGAGTAAGCAAAACTCTGTAAAAATGGCAATTTTGGTCACTGTGAGGGTTTAAAAAGTGGTTATTCAACATGAGGCCCGATCCAAATGACATTTTGAATCATTTTTGGTAGAGTCCAAAAAATCAATTTTCTGATGAAAAACGATGACCCCGGACCAGTCGAACGTTGAAAAAATGGTCAATATTGATGAAATTTTAATATTTAATCTTTTCACTTTAAATGACGGTTGGATGTGAGTTATTACTTTTTCAACTAAAATAAGTGTGTTTAAAGTCATTTCTGTGCCTGAAATTGGTCAAAATTGAAGAATTTGAGTAAGCAAAACTCTGTAAAAATAACAATTTTGGTCACTGTGAGGGTTTAAAAAGTGGTCATTCAACATGAGGCCCGATCCAAATGACATTTTGAATCATTTTTGGTAGAGTCCAAAAAATCCATTTTCTGATGAAAAACGATGACCCCGGACCAGTCGAACGTTGAAAAAATGGTCAATATTGATGAAATTTTAACATTTAATCTTTTGACTTTAAATGACGGTTGGATGTGAGTTATTACTTTTTCAACTAAAATAAGTGTGTTTAAGTCATTTCTGTCCCCGAAATTGGTCAAAATTGAAGATTTTGAGTAAGCACAACTCTGTAAAAATGGCAATTTTGGTCACTGTGAGGGTTTAAAAAGTGGTTATTCAACATGAGGCCTGATCCAAATGACATTTTGAATCATTTTTGGTAGAGTCCAAAAAATCAATTTTCTGATGAAAAACGATGACCCCGGACCAGTCGAACGTTGAAAAAATGGTCAATATTGATGAAATTTTAACATTTAATCTTTTGACTATAAATGACGGTTGGATGTGAGTTATTACTTTTTCAACTAAAAAAAGTGTGTTTAAAGTCGTTTCTGTGCCTAAAATTGGTCAAAATTGAAGATTTTGAGTAAGCAAAACTCTGCAAAAATGGCAATTTTGGTCACTGTGAGGGTTTAAAAAGTGGTTATTCAACATGAGGCCCGATCCAAATGACATTTTGAATCATTTTTGGTAGAGTCCAAAAAATCAATTTTCTGATGAAAAACGATGACCCCGGACCAGTCGAACGTTGAAAAAATGGTCAATATTGATGAAATTTTAACATTTAATCTTTTGACTTTAAATGACGGTTGGATGTGAGTTATTACTTTTTCAACTAAAATAAGTGTGTTTAAAGTCATTTCTGTGCCTGAAATTGGTCAAAATTGAAGATTTTGAGTAAGCAAAACTCTGTAAAAATGGCAATTTTGGTCACTGTGAGGGTTTAAAAAGTGGTTATTCAACATGAGGCCCGATCCAAATGACATTTTGAATCATTTTTGGTAGAGTCCAAAAAATCAATTTTCTGATGAAAAACGATGACCCCGGACCACTCGAACGTTGAAAAAATGGTCAATATTGATGAAATTTTAACATTTAATCTTTTGACTTTAAATGACGGTTGGATGTGAGTTATTACTTTTTCAACTAAAATAAGTGTGTTTAAAGTCATTTCTGTGCCTGAAATCGGTCAAAATTGAAAATTTTGAGTAAGCAAAACTCTGTAAAAATGGCAATTTTGGACACTGTGAGGGTTTAAAAAGTGGTTATTCAACATGAGGCCCGATCCAAATGACATTTTGAATCATTTTTGGTAGAGTCCAAAAAATCAATTTTCTGATGAAAAACGATGACCCCGGACCAGTCGAACGTTGAAAAAATGGTCAATATTGATGAAATTTTAACATTTAATCTTTTGACTTTAAATGACGGTTGGATGTGAGTTATTACTTTTTCAACTAAAATAAGTGTGTTTAAAGTCATTTCTGTGCCTGAAATTGGTCAAAATTGAAGATTTTGAGTAAGCAAAACTCTGTAAAAATGGCAGTTTTGGTCACTGTGAGGGATTAAAAAGTGGTTATTCAACATGAGGCCTGATCCAAATGACATTTTGAATCATTTTTGGTAGAGTCCAAAAAATCCATTTTCTGATGAAAAACGATGACCCCGGACCAGTCGAACGTTGAAAAAATGGTCAATATTGATGAAATTTTAACATTTAATCTTTTGACTTTAAATGCCGGTTGGATGTGAGTTATTACTTTTTCAACTAAAATAAGTGTGTTTAAGTCATTTCTGTGCCCGAAATTGGTCAAAATTGAAGATTTTGAGTAAGCAAAACTCTGTAAAAATGGCAATTTTGGTCACTGTGAGGGTTTAAAAAGTGGTTATTCAACATGAGGCCTGATCCAAATGACATTTTGAATCATTTTTGGTAGAGTCCAAAAAATCAATTTTCTGATGAAAAACGATGACCCCGGACCAGTCGAACGTTGAAAAAATGGTCAATATTGATGAAATTTTAACATTTAATCTTTTGACTATAAATGACGGTTGGATGTGAGTTATTACTTTTTCAACTAAAATAAGTGTGTTTAAAGTCGTTTCTGTGCCTGAAATTGGTCAAAATTGAAGATTTTGAGTGAGCAAAACTCTGCAAAAATGGCAATTTTGGTCACTGTGAGGGTTTAAAAAGTGGTTATTCAACATGAGGCCCGATCCAAATGACATTTTGAATCATTTTTGGTAGAGTCCAAAAAATCAATTTTCTGATGAAAAACGATGACCCGGACCAGTCGAACGTTGAAAAAATGGTCAATATTGATGAAATTTTAACATTTAATCTTTTGACTTTAAATGACGGTTGGATGTGAGTTATTACTTTTTCAACTAAAATAAGTGTGTTTAAAGTCATTTCTGTGCCTGAAATTGGTCAAAATTGAAGATTTTGAGTAAGCAAAACTCTGTAAAAATGGCAGTTTTGGTCACTGTGCGGGTTTAAAAAGTGGTTATTCAACATGAGGCCCGATCCAAATGACATTTTGAATCATTTTTGGTAGAGTCCAAAAAATCAATTTTCTGATGAAAAACGATGACCCCGGACCAGTCGAACGTTGAAAAAATGGTCAATATTGATGAAATTTTAACATTTAATCTTTTGACTTTAAATGACGGTTGGATGTGAGTTATTACTTTTTCAACTAAAATAAGTGTGTTTAAAGTCATTTCTGTGCCTGAAATTGGTCAAAATTGAAGATTTTGAGTAAGCAAAACTCTGTAAAAATGGCAATTTTGGTCACTGTGAGGGTTTAAAAAGTGGTTATTCAACATGAGGCCCGATCCAAATGACATTTTGAATCATTTTTGGTAGAGTCCAAAAAATCCATTTTCTGATGAAAAACGATGACCCGGACCAGTCGAACGTTGAAAAAATGGTCAATATTGATGAAATTTTAACATTTAATCTTTTGACTTTAAATAACGGTTGGATGTGAGTTATTACTTTTTCAACTAAAATAAGTGTGTTTAAAGTCATTTCTGTGCCTGAAATTGGTCAAAATTGAAGATTTTGAGTAAGCAAAACTCTGTAAAAATGGCAGTTTTGGTCACTGTGAGGGTTTAAAAAGTGGTTATTCAACATGAGGCCTGATCCAAATGACATTTTGAATCATTTTTGGTAGAGTCCAAAAAATCAATTTTCTGATGAAAAACGATGACCCCGGACCAGTCGAACGTTGAAAAAATGGTCAATATTGATGAAATTTTAACATTTAATCTTTTGACTTTAAATGACGGTTGGATGTGAGTTATTACTTTTTCAACTACAATAAGGGTGTTTAAAGTCATTTCTGTGCCTGAAATTGGTCAAAATTGAAGATTTTGAGTAAGCAAAACTCTGTAAAAATGGCAATTTTGGTCACTGTGAGTGTTTAAAAAGTGGTTATTCAACATGAGGCCCGATCCAAATGACATTTTGAATCATTTTTGGTAGAGTCCAAAAAATCCATTTTCTGATGAAAAACGATGACCCCGGACCAGTCGAACGTTGAAAAAATGGTCAATATTGATGAAATTTTAACATTTAATCTTTTGACTTTAAATGACGGTTGGATGTGAGTTATTACTTTTCAACTAAAATAAGTGTGTTTAAAGTCATTTCTGTGCCTGAAATTGGTCAAAATTGAAGATTTTGAGTAAGCAAAACTCTGTAAAAATGGCAATTTTGGTCACTGTGAGGGTTTAAAAAGTGGTTATTCAACATGAGGCCCGATCCAAATGACATTTTGAATCATTTTTGGTAGAGTCCAAAAATCAATTTTCTGATGAAAAACGATGACCCCGGACCAGTCGAACGTTGAAAAAATGGTCAATATTGATGAAATTTTAATATTTAATCTTTTCACTTTAAATGACGGTTGGATGTGAGTTATTACTTTTTCAACTAAAATAAGTGTGTTTAAAGTCATTTCTGTGCCTGAAATTGGTCAAAATTGAAGAATTTGAGTAAGCAAACTCTGTAAAAATAACAATTTTGGTCACTGTGAGGGTTTAAAAAGTGGTCATTCAACATGAGGCCCGATCCAAATGACATTTTGAATCATTTTTGGTAGAGTCCAAAAAATCCATTTTCTGATGAAAAACGATGACCCCGGACCAGTCGAACGTTGAAAAAATGGTCAATATTGATGAAATTTTAACATTTAATCTTTTGACTTTAAATGACGGTTGGATGTGAGTTATTACTTTTTCAACTAAAATAAGTGTGTTTAAGTCATTTCTGTCCCCGAAATTGGTCAAAATTGAAGATTTTGAGTAAGCACAACTCTGTAAAAATGGCAATTTTGGTCACTGTGAGGGTTTAAAAAGTGGTTATTCAACATGAGGCCTGATCCAAATGACATTTTGAATCATTTTTGGTAGAGTCCAAAAATCAATTTTCTGATGAAAACGATGACCCCGGACCAGTCGAACGTTGAAAAAATGGTCAATATTGATGAAATTTTAACATTTAATCTTTTGACTATAAATGACGGTTGGATGTGAGTTATTACTTTTTCAACTAAAAAAAGTGTGTTTAAAGTCGTTTCTGTGCCTAAAATTGGTCAAAATTGAAGATTTTGAGTAAGCAAAACTCTGCAAAAATGGCAATTTTGGTCACTGTGAGGGTTTAAAAAGTGGTTATTCAACATGAGGCCCGATCCAAATGACATTTTGAATCATTTTTGGTAGAGTCCAAAAAATCAATTTTCTGATGAAAAACGATGACCCCGGACCAGTCGAACGTTGAAAAAATGGTCAATATTGATGAAATTTTAACATTTAATCTTTTGACTTTAAATGACGGTTGGATGTGAGTTATTACTTTTTCAACTAAAATAAGTGTGTTTAAAGTCATTTCTGTGCCTGAAATTGGTCAAAATTGAAGATTTTGAGTAAGCAAAACTCTGTAAAAATGGCAGTTTTGGTCACTGTGCGGGTTTAAAAAGTGGTTATTCAACATGAGGCCCGATCCAAATGACATTTTGAATCATTTTTGGTAGAGTCCAAAAAATCAATTTTCTGATGAAAAACGATGACCCCGGACCAGTCGAACGTTGAAAAAATGGTCAATATTGATGAAATTTTAAACATTTAATCTTTTGACTTTAAATGACGGTTGGATGTGAGTTATTACTTTTTCAACTAAAATAAGTGTGTTTAAAGTCATTTCTGTGCCTGAAATTGGTCAAAATTGAAGATTTTGAGTAAGCAAAACTCTGTAAAAATGGCAATTTTGGTCACTGTGAGGGTTTAAAAAGTGGTTATTCAACATGAGGCCCGATCCAAATGACATTTTGAATCATTTTGGTAGAGTCCAAAAAATCAATTTTCTGATGAAAAAACGATGACCCCGGACCAGTCGAAACATTGAAAAAAATGGTCAATATTGATGAAATTTTAATATTTAATCTTTTCACTTTAAATGACGGTTGGATGTGAGTTATTACTTTTTCAACTAAAATAAGTGTGTTTAAAGTCATTTTTGTGCCTGAAATCCTGAAATCGGTCAAAATTGAAAATTTTGAGTAAGCAAAACTCTGTAAAAATGGCAATTTTGGACACTGTGAGGGTTTAAAAAGTGGTTATTCAACATGAGGCCCGATCCAAATGACATTTTGAATCATTTTTGGTAGAGTCCAAAAAATCAATTTTCTGATGAAAAACGATGACCCCGGACCAGTCGAACGTTGAAAAAATGGTCAATATTGATGAAATTTTAACATTTAATCTTTTGACTTTAAATGACGGTTGGATGTGAGTTATTACTTTTTCAACTAAAATAAGTGTGTTTAAAGTCATTTCTGTGCCTGAAATTGGTCAAAATTGAAGATTTTGAGTAAGCAAAACTCTGTAAAAATGGCAGTTTTGGTCACTGTGCGGGTTTAAAAAGTGGTTATTCAACATGAGGCCCGATCCAAATGACATTTTGAATCATTTTTGGTAGAGTCCAAAAATCAATTTTCTGATGAAAAACGATGACCCCGGACCAGTCGAACGTTGAAAAAATGGTCAATATTGATGAAATTTTAACATTTAATCTTTTTGACTTTAAATGACGGTTGGATGTGAGTTATTACTTTTTCAACTAAAATAAGTGTGTTTAAAGTCATTTCTGTGCCTGAAATTGGTCAAAATTGAAGATTTTGAGTAAGCAAAACTCTGTAAAAATGGCAATTTTGGTCCCTGTGAGGGTTTAAAAAGTGGTTATTCAACATGAGGCCCGATCCAAATGACATTTTGAATCATTTTTGGTAGAGTCCAAAAAATCCATTTTCTGATGAAAAACGATGACCCGGACCAGTCGAACGTTGAAAAAATGGTCAATATTGATGAAATTTTAACATTTAATCTTTTGACTTTAAATGACGGTTGGATGTGAGTTATTACTTTTCAACTAAAATAAGTGTGTTTAAAGTCATTTCTGTGCCTGAAATTGGTCAAAATTGAAGATTTTGAGTAAGCAAAACTCTGTAAAAATGGCAATTTTGGTCACTGTGAGGGTTTAAAAAGTGGTTATTCAACATGAGGCCCGATCCAAATGACATTTTGAATCATTTTTGGTAGAGTCCAAAAAATCAATTTTCTGATGAAAAACGATGACCCCGGACCAGTCGAACGTTGAAAAAATGGTCAATATTGATGAAATTTTAATATTTAATCTTTTCACTTTAAATGACGGTTGGATGTGAGTTATTACTTTTTCAACTAAAATAAGTGTGTTTAAAGTCATTTCTGTGCCTGAAATTGGTCAAAATTGAAGAATTTGAGTAAGCAAAACTCTGTAAAAATAACAATTTTGGTCACTGTGAGGGTTTAAAAAGTGGTCATTCAACATGAGGCCCGATCCAAATGACATTTTGAATCATTTTTGGTAGAGTCCAAAAAATCCATTTTCTGATGAAAAACGATGACCCCGGACCAGTCGAACGTTGAAAAAATGGTCAATATTGATGAAATTTTAACATTTAATCTTTTGACTTTAAATGACGGTTGGATGTGAGTTATTACTTTTTCAACTAAAATAAGTGTGTTTAAGTCATTTCTGTGCCCGAAATTGGTCAAAATTGAAGATTTTGAGTAAGCACAACTCTGTAAAAATGGCAATTTTGGTCACTGTGAGGGTTTAAAAAGTGGTTATTCAACATGAGGCCCGATCCAAATGACATTTTGAATCATTTTTGGTAGAGTCCAAAAAATCAATTTTCTGATGAAAAACGATGACCCCGGACCAGTCGAACGTTGAAAAAATGGTCAATATTGATGAAATTTTAACATTTAATCTTTTGACTATAAATGACGGTTGGATGTGAGTTATTACTTTTTCAACTAAAAAAAGTGTGTTTAAAGTCGTTTCTGTGCCTGAAATTGGTCAAAATTGAAGATTTTGAGTAAGCAAAACTCTGCAAAAATGGCAATTTTGGTCACTGTGAGGGTTTAAAAAGTGGTTATTCAACATGAGGCCCGATCCAAATGACATTTTGAATCATTTTTGGTAGAGTCCAAAAAATCAATTTTCTGATGAAAAACGATGACCCCGGACCAGTCGAACGTTGAAAAAATGGTCAATATTGATGAAATTTTAACATTTAATCTTTTGACTTTAAATGACGGTTGGATGTGAGTTATTACTTTTTCAACTAAAATAAGTGTGTTTAAAGTCATTTCTGTGCCTGAAATTGGTCAAAATTGAAGATTTTGAGTAAGCAAAACTCTGTAAAAATGGCAGTTTTGGTCACTGTGCGGGTTTAAAAAGTGGTTATTCAACATGAGGCCCGATCCAAATGACATTTTGAATCATTTTTGGTAGAGTCCAAAAAATCAATTTTCTGATGAAAAACGATGACCCCGGACCAGTCGAACGTTGAAAAAATGGTCAATATTGATGAAATTTTAACATTTAATCTTTTGACTTTAAATGACGGTTGGATGTGAGTTATTACTTTTTCAACTAAAATAAGTGTGTTTAAAGTCATTTCTGTGCCTGAAATTGGTCAAAATTGAAGATTTTGAGTAAGCAAAACTCTGTAAAAATGGCAATTTTGGTCACTGTGAGGGTTTAAAAAGTGGTTATTCAACATGAGGCCCGATCCAAATGACATTTTGAATAATTTTTGGTAGAGTCCAAAAAATCAATTTTCTGATGAAAAACGATGACCCCGGACCAGTCGAACATTGAAAAAATGGTCAATATTGATGAAATTTTAATATTTAATCTTTTCACTTTAAATGACGGTTGGATGTGAGTTATTACTTTTTCAACTAAAATAAGTGTGTTTAAAGTCATTTCTGTGCCTGAAATCGGTCAAAATTGAAAATTTTGAGTAAGCAAAACTCTGTAAAAATGGCAATTTTGGACACTGTGAGGGTTTAAAAAGTGGTTATTCAACATGAGGCCCGATCCAAATGACATTTTGAATCATTTTTGGTAGAGTCCAAAAAATCAATTTTCTGATGAAAAACGATGACCCCGGACCAGTCGAACGTTGAAAAAATGGTCAATATTGATGAAATTTTAACATTTAATCTTTTGACTTTAAATGACGGTTGGATGTGAGTTATTACTTTTTCAACTAAAATAAGTGTGTTTAAAGTCATTTCTGTGCCTGAAATTGGTCAAAATTGAAGATTTTGAGTAAGCAAAACTCTGTAAAAATGGCAGTTTTGGTCACTGTGAGGGATTAAAAAGTGGTTATTCAACATGAGGCCTGATCCAAATGACATTTTGAATCATTTTTGGTAGAGTCCAAAAAATCAATTTTCTGATGAAAAACGATGACCCCGGACCAGTCGAACGTTGAAAAAATTGGTCAATATTGATGAAATTTTAACATTTAATCTTTTGACTTTAAATGACGGTTGGATGTGAGTTATTACTTTTTCAACTAAAATAAGTGTGTTTAAGTCATTTCTGTGCCCGAAATTGGTCAAAATTGAAGATTTTGAGTAAGCAAAACTCTGTAAAAATGGCAATTTTGGTCACTGTGAGGGTTTAAAAAGTGGTTATTCAACATGAGGCCTGATCCAAATGACATTTTGAATCATTTTTGGTAGAGTCCAAAAAATCAATTTTCTGATGAAAAACGATGACCCCGGACCAGTCGAACGTTGAAAAAATGGTCAATATTGATGAAATTTTAACATTTAATCTTTTGACTATAAATGACGGTTGGATGTGAGTTATTACTTTTTCAACTAAAATAAGTGTGTTTAAAGTCGTTTCTGTGCCTGAAATTGGTCAAAATTGAAGATTTTGAGTGAGCAAAACTCTGCAAAAATGGCAATTTTGGTCACTGTGAGGGTTTAAAAAGTGGTTATTCAACATGAGGCCCGATCCAAATGACATTTTGAATCATTTTTGGTAGAGTCCAAAAAATCAATTTTCTGATGAAAAACGATGACCCCGGACCAGTCGAACGTTGAAAAAATGGTCAATATTGATGAAATTTTAACATTTAATCTTTTGACTTTAAATGACGGTTGGATGTGAGTTATTACTTTTTCAACTAAAATAAGTGTGTTTAAAGTCATTTCTGTGCCTGAAATTGGTCAAAATTGAAGATTTTGAGTAAGCAAAACTCTGTAAAAATGGCAGTTTTGGTCACTGTGCGGGTTTAAAAAGTGGTTATTCAACATGAGGCCCGATCCAAATGACATTTTGAATCATTTTTGGTAGAGTCCAAAAAATCAATTTTCTGATGAAAAACGATGACCCCGGACCAGTCGAACGTTGAAAAAATGGTCAATATTGATGAAATTTTAACATTTAATCTTTTGACTTTAAATGACGGTTGGATGTGAGTTATTACTTTTTCAACTAAAATAAGTGTGTTTAAAGTCATTTCTGTGCCTGAAATTGGTCAAAATTGAAGATTTTGAGTAAGCAAAACTCTGTAAAAATGGCAATTTTGGTCACTGTGAGGGTTTAAAAAGTGGTTATTCAACATGAGGCCCGATCCAAATGACATTTTGAATCATTTTTGGTAGAGTCCAAAAAATCCATTTTCTGATGAAAAACGATGACCCGGACCAGTCGAACGTTGAAAAAATGGTCAATATTGATGAAATTTTAACATTTAATCTTTTGACTTTAAATAACGGTTGGATGTGAGTTATTACTTTTTCAACTAAAATAAGTGTGTTTAAAGTCATTTCTGTGCCTGAAATTGGTCAAAAATGAAGATTTTGAGTAAGCAAAACTCTGTAAAAATGGCAGTTTTGGTCACTGTGAGGGTTTAAAAAGTGGTTATTCAACATGAGGCCTGATCCAAATGACATTTTGAATCATTTTTGGTAGAGTCCAAAAAATCAATTTTCTGATGAAAAACGATGACCCCGGACCAGTCGAACGTTGAAAAAATGGTCAATATTGATGAAATTTTAATATTTAATCTTTTGACTTTAAATGACGGTTGGATGTGAGTTATTACTTTTTCAACTAAAATAAGTGTGTTTAAAGTCATTTCTGTGCCTGAAATTGGTCAAAATTGAAGATTTTGAGTAAGCAAAACTCTGTAAAAATGGCAGTTTTGGTCACTGTGAGGGATTAAAAAGTGGTTATTCAACATGAGGCCTGATCCAAATGACATTTTGAATCATTTTTGGTAGAGTCCAAAAAATCCATTTTCTGATGAAAAACGATGACCCCGGACCAGTCGAACGTTGAAAAAATGGTCAATATTGATGAAATTTTAACATTTAATCTTTTGACTTTAAATGACGGTTGGATGTGAGTTATTACTTTTTCAACTAAAATAAGTGTGTTTAAGTCATTTCTGTGCCCGAAATTGGTCAAAATTGAAGATTTTGAGTAAGCAAAACTCTGTAAAAATGGCAATTTTGGTCACTGTGAGGGTTTAAAAAGTGGTTATTCAACATGAGGCCTGATCCAAATGACATTTTGAATCATTTTTGGTAGAGTCCAAAAAATCAATTTTCTGATGAAAAACGATGACCCCGGACCAGTCGAACGTTGAAAAAATGGTCAAAATTGATGAAATTTTAACATTTAATCTTTTGACTTTAAATGACGGTTGGATGTGAGTTATTACTTTTTCAACTACAATAAGTGTGTTTAAAGTCATTTCTGTGCCTGAAATTGGTCAAAATTGAAGATTTTGAGTAAGCAAAACTCTGCAAAAATGGCAATTTTGGTCACTGTGAGGGTTTAAAAAGTGGTTATTCAACATGAGGCCCGATCCAAATGACATTTTGAATCATTTTTGGTAGAGTCCAAAAAATCAATTTTCTGATGAAAAACGATGACCCCGGACCAGTCGAACGTTGAAAAAATGGTCAATATTGATGAAATTTTAACATTTAATCTTTTGACTTTAAATGACGGTTGGATGTCAGTTATTACTTTTTCAACTAAAATAAGTGTGTTTAAAGTCATTTCTGTGCCTGAAATTGGTCAAAATTGAAGATTTTGAGTAAGCAAAACTCTGTAAAAATGGGAATTTTGGTCACTGTGAGGGTTTAAAAAGTGGTTATTCAACATGAGGCCCGATCCAAATGACATTTTGAATCATTTTTGGTAGAGTCCAAAAAATCAATTTTCTGATGAAAAACGATGACCCCGGACCAGTCGAACGTTGAAAAAAAGGTCAATATTGATGAAATTTTAACATTTAATCTTTTGACTTTAAATGACGGTTGGATGTGAGTTATTACTTTTTCAACTAAAATAAGTGTGTTTAAAGGCATTTCTGTGCCTGAAATTGGTCAAAATTGAAGATTTTGAGTAAGCAAAACTCTGTAAAAATGGCAATTTCGGTCACTGTGAGGGTTTAAAAAGTGGTTATTCAACATGAGGCCCGATCCAAATGACATTTTGAATCATTGTTGGTAGAGTCCAAAAAATCCATTTTCTGATGAAAAACGATGACCCCGGACCAGTCGAACGTTGAAAAAATGGTCAATATTGATGAAATTTTAACATTTAATCTTTTGACTTTAAATGACGGTTGGATGTGAGTTATTACTTTTTCAACTAAAATAAGTGTGTTTAAAGTCATTTCTGTGCCTGAAATTGGTCAAAATTGAAGATTTTGAGTAAGCAAAACTCTGTAAAAATGGCAGTTTTGGTCACTGTGAGGGTTTAAAAAGTGGTTATTCAACATGAGGCCTGATCCAAATGACATTTTGAATCATTTTTGGTAGAGTCCAAAAAATCAATTTTCTGATGAAAAACGATGACCCCGGACCAGTCGAACATTGAAAAAATGGTCAATATTGATGAAATTTTAATATTTAATCTTTTCACTTTAAATGACGGTTGGATGTGAGTTATTGCTTTTTCAACTAAAATAAGTGTGTTTAAAGTCATTTCTGTGCCTGAAATTGGTCAAAATTGAAGATTTTGAGTAAGCAAAACTCTGTAAAAATGGCAATTTTGGTCACTGTGAGGGTTTAAAAAGTGGTTATTCAACATGAGGCCCGATCCAAATGACATTTTGAATCATTTTTGGTAGAGTCCAAAAAATCCATTTTCTGATGAAAAACGATGACCCGGGACCAGTCGAACGTTGAAAAAATGGTCAATATTGATGAAATTTTAACATTTAATCTTTTGACTTTAATTGACGGTTGGATGTGAGTTATTACTTTTTCAACTAAAATAAGTGTGTTTAAAGTCATTTCTGTGCCTGAAATTGGTCAAAATTGAAGATTTTGAGTAAGCAAAACTCTGTAAAAATGGCAATTTTGGTCACTGTGAGGGTTTAAAAAGTGGTTATTCAACATGAGGCCCGATCCAAATGACATTTTGAATCATTTTTGGTAGAGTCCAAAAAATCAATTTTCTGATGAAAAACGATGACCCCGGACCAGTCGAACGTTGAAAAAATGGTCAATATTGATGAAATTTTAACATTTAATCTTTTGACTTTAAATGACGGTTGGATGTGAGTTATTACTTTTTCAACTAAAATAAGTGTGTTTAAAGTCATTTCTGTGCCTGAAATTGGTCGAAATTGAAGATTTTGAGTAAGCAAAACTCTGCAAAAATGGCAATTTTGGTCACTGTGAGGGTTTAAAAAGTGGTTATTCAACATGAGGCCCGATCCAAATGACATTTTGAATCATTTTTGGTAGAGTCCAAAAAATCAATTTTCTGATGAAAAACGATGACCCCGGACCAGTCGAACGTTGAAAAAATGGTCAATATTGATGAAATTTTAACATTTAATCTTTTGACTTTAAATGACGGTTGGATGTGAGTTATTACTTTTTCAACTAAAATAAGTGTGTTTAAAGTCATTTCTGTGCCTGAAATTGGTCAAAATTGAAGATTTTGAGTAAGCAAAACTCTGCAAAAATGGTAATTTTGGTCACTGTGAGGGTTTAAAAAGTGGTTATTCAACATGAGGCCCGATCCAAATGACATTTTGAATCATTTTTGGTAGAGTCCAAAAAATCAATTTTCTGATGAAAAACGATGACCCCGGACCAGTCGAACGTTGAAAAAATGGTCAATATTGATGAAATTTTAACATTTAATCTTTTGACTTTAAATGACGGTTGGATGTGAGTTATTACTTTTTCAACTAAAATAAGTGTGTTTAAAGTCATTTCTGTGCCTGAAATTGGTCAAAATTGAAGATTTTGAGTAAGCAAAACTCTTTAAAAATGGCAGTTTTGGTCACTGTGCGGGTTTAAAAAGTGGTTATTCAACATGAGGCCCGATCCAAATGACATTTTGAATCATTTTTGGTAGAGTCCAAAAAATCAATTTTCTGATGAAAAACGATGACCCCGGACCAGTCGAACGTTGAAAAAATGGTCAATATTGATGAAATTTTAACATTTAATCTTTTGACTTTAAATGACGGTTGGATATGAGTTATTACTTTTTCAACTAAAATAAGTGTGTTTAAAGTCATTTCTGTGCCTGAAATTGGTCAAAATTGAAGATTTTGAGTAAGCAAAACTCTGTAAAAATGGCAATTTTGGTCACTGTGAGGGTTTAAAAAGTGGTTATTCAACATGAGGCCCGATCCAAATGACATTTTGAATCATTTTTGGTAGAGTCCAAAAAATCAATTTTCTGATGAAAAACGATGACCCCGGACCAGTCGAACGTTGAAAAAATGGTCAATATTGATGAAATTTTAATATTTAATCTTTTCACTTTAAATGACGGTTGGATGTGAGTTATTACTTTTTCAACTAAAATAAGTGTGTTTAAAGTCATTTCTGTGCCTGAAATTGGTCAAAATTGAAGATTTTGAGTAAGCAAAACTCTGTAAAAATGACAATTTTGGTCACTGTGAGGGTTTAAAAAGTGGTTATTCAACATGAGGCCCGATCCAAATGACATTTTGAATCATTTTTGGTAGAGTCCAAAAAATCAATTTTCTGATGAAAAACGATGACCCCGGACCAGTCGAACGTTGAAAAAATGGTCAATATTGATGAAATTTTAACATTTAATCTTTTGACTTTAAATGACGGTTGGATGTGAGTTATTACTTTTTCAACTAAAATACGTGTGTTTAAAGTCATTTCTGTGCCTGAAATTGGTCAAAATTGAAGATTTTGAGTAAGCAAAACTCTGTAAAAATGGCAATTTTGGTCACTGTGAGGGTTTAAAAAGTGGTTATTCAACATGAGGCCCGATCCAAATGACATTTTGAATCATTTTTGGTAGAGTCCAAAAAATCAATTTTCTGATGAAAAACGATGACCCCGGACCAGTCGAACGTTGAAAAAATGGTCAATATTGATGAAATTTTAACATTTAATCTTTTGACTTTAAATGACGGTTGGATGTGAGTTATTACTTTTCAACTAAAATAAGTGTGTTTAAAGTCATTTCTGTGCCTGAAATTGGTCAAAATTGAAGATTTTGAGTAAGCAAAACTCTGTAAAAATGGCAATTTTGGTCACTGTGAGGGTTTAAAAAGTGGTTATTCAACATGAGGCCCGATCCAAATGACATTTTGAATCATTTTTGGTAGAGTCCAAAAAATCAATTTTCTGATGAAAAACGATGACCCCGGACCAGTCGAACGTTGAAAAAATGGTCAATATTGATGAAATTTTAATATTTAATCTTTTCACTTTAAATGACGGTTGGATGTGAGTTATTACTTTTTCAACTAAAATAAGTGTGTTTAAAGTCATTTCTGTGCCTGAAATTGGTCAAAATTGAAGAATTTGAGTAAGCAAAACTCTGTAAAAATAACAATTTTGGTCACTGTGAGGGTTTAAAAAGTGGTCATTCAACATGAGGCCCGATCCAAATGACATTTTGAATCATTTTTGGTAGAGTCCAAAAAATCCATTTTCTGATGAAAAACGATGACTCCGGACCAGTCGAACGTTGAAAAAATGGTCAATATTGATGAAATTTTAACATTTAATCTTTTGACTTTAAATGACGGTTGGATGTGAGTTATTACTTTTTCAACTAAAATAAGTGTGTTTAAGTCATTTCTGTGCCCGAAATTGGTCAAAATTGAAGATTTTGAGTAAGCACAACTCTGTAAAAATGGCAATTTTGGTCACTGTGAGGGTTTAAAAAGTGGTTATTCAACATGAGGCCTGATCCAAATGACATTTTGAATCATTTTTGGTAGAGTCCAAAAAATCAATTTTCTGATGAAAAACGATGACCCCGGACCAGTCGAACGTTGAAAAAATGGTCAATATTGATGAAATTTTAACATTTAATCTTTTGACTATAAATGACGGTTGGATGTGAGTTATTACTTTTTCAACTAAAAAAAGTGTGTTTAAAGTCGTTTCTGTGCCTGAAATTGGTCAAAATTGAAGATTTTGAGTAAGCAAAACTCTGCAAAAATGGCAATTTTGGTCACTGTGAGGGTTTAAAAAGTGGTTATTCAACATGAGGCCCGATCCAAATGACATTTTGAATCATTTTTGGTAGAGTCCAAAAAATCAATTTTCTGATGAAAAACGATGACCCCGGACCAGTCGAACGTTGAAAAAATGGTCAATATTGATGAAATTTTAACATTTAATCTTTTGACTTTAAATGACGGTTGGATGTGAGTTATTACTTTTTCAACTAAAATAAGTGTGTTTAAAGTCATTTCTGTGCCTGAAATTGGTCAAAATTGAAGATTTTGAGTAAGCAAAACTCTGTAAAAATGGCAGTTTTGGTCACTGTGCGGGTTTAAAAAGTGGTTATTCAACATGAGGCCCGATCCAAATGACATTTTGAATCATTTTTGGTAGAGTCCAAAAAATCAATTTTCTGATGAAAAACGATGACCCCGGACCAGTCGAACGTTGAAAAAATGGTCAATATTGATGAAATTTTAACATTTAATCTTTCGACTTTAAATGACGGTTGGATGTGAGTTATTACTTTTTCAACTAAAATAAGTGTGTTTAAAGTCATTTCTGTGCCTGAAATTGGTCAAAATTGAAGATTTTGAGTAAGCAAAACTCTGTAAAAATGGCAATTTTGGTCACTGTGAGGGTTTAAAAAGTGGTTATTCAACATGAGGCCCGATCCAAATGACATTTTGAATAATTTTTGGTAGAGTCTAAAAAATCAATTTTCTGATGAAAAACGATGACCCCGGACCAGTCGAACATTGAAAAAATGGTCAATATTGATGAAATTTTAATATTTAATCTTTTCACTTTAAATGACGGTTGGATGTGAGTTATTACTTTTTCAACTAAAATAAGTGTGTTTAAAGTCATTTCTGTGCCTGAAATCGGTCAAAATTGAAAATTTTGAGTAAGCAAAACTCTGTAAAAATGGCAATTTTGGACACTGTGAGGGTTTAAAAAGTGGTTATTCAACATGAGGCCCGATCCAAATGACATTTTGAATCATTTTTGGTAGAGTCCAAAAAATCAATTTTCTGATGAAAAACGATGACCCCGGACCAGTCGAACGTTGAAAAAATGGTCAATATTGATGAAATTTTAACATTTAATCTTTTGACTTTAAATGACGGTTGGATGTGAGTTATTACTTTTTCAACTAAAATAAGTGTGTTTAAAGTCATTTCTGTGCCTGAAATTGGTCAAAATTGAAGATTTTGAGTAAGCAAAACTCTGTAAAAATGGCAGTTTTGGTCACTGTGAGGGATTAAAAAGTGGTTATTCAACATGAGGCCTGATCCAAATGACATTTTGAATCATTTTTGGTAGAGTCCAAAAAATCCATTTTCTGATGAAAAACGATGACCCCGGACCAGTCGAACGTTGAAAAAATGGTCAATATTGATGAAATTTTAACATTTAATCTTTTGACTTTAAATGACGGTTGGATGTGAGTTATTACTTTTTCAACTAAAATAAGTGTGTTTAAAGTCATTTCTGTGCCTGAAATTGGTCAAAATTGAAGATTTTGAGTAAGCAAAACTCTGTAAAAATGGCAGTTTTGGTCACTGTGCGGGTTTAAAAAGTGGTTATTCAACATGAGGCCCGATCCAAATGACATTTTGAATCATTTTTGGTAGAGTCCAAAAAATCAATTTTCTGATGAAAAACGATGACCCCGGACCAGTCGAACGTTGAAAAAATGGTCAATATTGATGAAATTTTAACATTTAATCTTTTGACTTTAAATGACGGTTGGATGTGAGTTATTACTTTTTCAACTAAAATAAGTGTGTTTAAAGTCATTTCTGTGCCTGAAATTGGTCAAAATTGAAGATTTTGAGTAAGCAAAAC
Source organism: Lissotriton vulgaris (assembly GCF_964263255.1). Lineage (NCBI taxonomy): Eukaryota > Metazoa > Chordata > Amphibia > Caudata > Salamandridae > Lissotriton > Lissotriton vulgaris. The sequence continues at coordinate 371,462 of NW_028252894.1, forward strand.
TCTGTAAAAATGGCAATTTTGGTCACTGTGAGGGTTTAAAAAGTGGTTATTCAACATGAGGCCCGATCCAAATGACATTTTGAATCATTTTTGGTAGAGTCCAAAAAATCCATTTTCTGATGAAAAACGATGACCCGGACCAGTCGAACGTTGAAAAAATGGTCAATATTGATGAAATTTTAACATTTAATCTTTTGACTTTAAATAACGGTTGGATGTGAGTTATTACTTTTTCAACTAAAATAAGTGTGTTTAAAGTCATTTCTGTGCCTGAAATTGGTCAAAATTGAAGATTTTGAGTAAGCAAAACTCTGTAAAAATGGCAGTTTTGGTCACTGTGAGGGTTTAAAAAGTGGTTATTCAACATGAGGCCTGATCCAAATGACATTTTGAATCATTTTTGGTAGAGTCCAAAAAATCAATTTTCTGATGAAAAACGATGACCCCGGACCAGTCGAACGTTGAAAAAATGGTCAATATTGATGAAATTTTAATATTTAATCTTTTGACTTTAAATGACGGTTGGATGTGAGTTATTACTTTTTCAACTAAAATAAGTGTGTTTAAAGTCATTTCTGTGCCTGAAATTGGTCAAAATTGAAGATTTTGAGTAAGCAAAACTCTGTAAAAATGGCAGTTTTGGTCACTGTGAGGGTTTAAAAAGTGGTTATTCAACATGAGGCCTGATCCAAATGACATTTTGAATCATTTTTGGTAGAGTCCAAAAAATCAATTTTCTGATGAAAAACGATGACCCCGGACCAGTCGAACGTTGAAAAAATGGTCAATATTGATGAAATTTTAACATTTAATCTTTTGACTTTAAATGACGGTTGGATGTGAGTTATTACTTTTTCAACTACAATAAGGGTGTTTAAAGTCATTTCTGTGCCTGAAATTGGTCAAAATTGAAGATTTTGAGTAAGCAAAACTCTGTAAAAATGGCAGTTTTGGTCACTGTGAGGGTTTAAAAAGTGGTTATTCAACATGAGGCCTGATCCAAATGACATTTTGAATCATTTTTGGTAGAGTCCAAAAAATCAATTTTCTGATGAAAAACGATGACCCCGGACCAGTCGAACGTTGAAAAAATGGTCAATATTGATGAAATTTTAATATTTAATCTTTTGACTTTAAATGACGGTTGGATGTGAGTTATTACTTTTTCAACTAAAATAAGTGTGTTTAAAGTCATTTCTGTGCCTGAAATTGGTCAAAATTGAAGATTTTGAGTAAGCAAAACTCTGTAAAAATGGCAGTTTTGGTCACTGTGAGGGATTAAAAAGTGGTTATTCAACATGAGGCCTGATCCAAATGACATTTTGAATCATTTTTGGTAGAGTCCAAAAAATCCATTTTCTGATGAAAAACGATGACCCCGGACCAGTCGAACGTTGAAAAAATGGTCAATATTGATGAAATTTTAACATTTAATCTTTTGACTTTAAATGACGGTTGGATGTGAGTTATTACTTTTTCAACTAAAATAAGTGTGTTTAAGTCATTTCTGTGCCCGAAATTGGTCAAAATTGAAGATTTTGAGTAAGCACAACTCTGTAAAAATGGCAATTTTGGTCACTGTGAGGGTTTAAAAAGTGGTTATTCAACATGAGGCCTGATCCAAATGACATTTTGAATCATTTTTGGTAGAGTCCAAAAAATCAATTTTCTGATGAAAAACGATGACCCCGGACCAGTCGAACGTTGAAAAAATGGTCAATATTGATGAAATTTTAACATTTAATCTTTTGACTATAAATGACGGTTGGATGTGAGTTATTACTTTTTCAACTAAAAAAAGTGTGTTTAAAGTCGTTTCTGTGCCTGAAATTGGTCAAAATTGAAGATTTTGAGTAAGCAAAACTCTGCAAAAATGGCAATTTTGGTCACTGTGAGGGTTTAAAAAGTGGTTATTCAACATGAGGCCCGATCCAAATGACATTTTGAATCATTTTTGGTAGAGTCCAAAAAATCAATTTTCTGATGAAAAACGATGACCCCGGACCAGTCGAACGTTGAAAAAATGGTCAATATTGATGAAATTTTAACATTTAATCTTTTGACTTTAAATGACGGTTGGATGTGAGTTATTACTTTTTCAACTAAAATAAGTGTGTTTAAAGTCATTTCTGTGCCTGAAATTGGTCAAAATTGAAGATTTTGAGTAAGCAAAACTCTGTAAAAATGGCAGTTTTGGTCACTGTGCGGGTTTAAAAAGTGGTTATTCAACATGAGGCCCGATCCAAATGACATTTTGAATCATTTTTGGTAGAGTCCAAAAAATCAATTTTCTGATGAAAAACGATGACCCCGGACCAGTCGAACGTTGAAAAAATGGTCAATATTGATGAAATTTTAACATTTAATCTTTCGACTTTAAATGACGGTTGGATGTGAGTTATTACTTTTTCAACTAAAATAAGTGTGTTTAAAGTCATTTCTGTGCCTGAAATTGGTCAAAATTGAAGATTTTGAGTAAGCAAAACTCTGTAAAAATGGCAATTTTGGTCACTGTGAGGGTTTAAAAAGTGGTTATTCAACATGAGGCCCGATCCAAATGACATTTTGAATAATTTTTGGTAGAGTCCAAAAAATCAATTTTCTGATGAAAAACGATGACCCCGGACCAGTCGAACATTGAAAAAATGGTCAATATTGATGACATTTTAATATTTAATCTTTTCACTTTAAATGACGGTTGGATGTGAGTTATTACTTTTTCAACTAAAATAAGTGTGTTTAAAGTCATTTCTGTGCCTGAAATCGGTCAAAATTGAAAATTTTGAGTAAGCAAAACTCTGTAAAAATGGCAATTTTGGACACTGTGAGGGTTTAAAAAGTGGTTATTCAACATGAGGCCCGATCCAAATGACATTTTGAATCATTTTTGGTAGAGTCCAAAAAATCAATTTTCTGATGAAAAACGATGACCCCGGACCAGTCGAACGTTGAAAAAATGGTCAATATTGATGAAATTTTAACATTTAATCTTTTGACTTTAAATGACGGTTGGATGTGAGTTATTACTTTTTCAACTAAAATAAGTGTGTTTAAAGTCATTTCTGTGCCTGAAATTGGTCAAAATTGAAGATTTTGAGTAAGCAAAACTCTGTAAAAATGGCAGTTTTGGTCACTGTGAGGGATTAAAAAGTGGTTATTCAACATGAGGCCTGATCCAAATGACATTTTGAATCATTTTTGGTAGAGTCCAAAAAATCCATTTTCTGATGAAAAACGATGACCCCGGACCAGTCGAACGTTGAAAAAATGGTCAATATTGATGAAATTTTAACATTTAATCTTTTGACTTTAAATGACGGTTGGATGTGAGTTATTACTTTTTCAACTAAAATAAGTGTGTTTAAAGTCATTTCTGTGCCTGAAATTGGTCAAAATTGAAGATTTTGAGTAAGCAAAACTCTGTAAAAATGGCAGTTTTGGTCACTGTGCGGGTTTAAAAAGTGGTTATTCAACATGAGGCCCGATCCAAATGACATTTTGAATCATTTTTGGTAGAGTCCAAAAAATCAATTTTCTGATGAAAAACGATGACCCCGGACCAGTCGAACGTTGAAAAAATGGTCAATATTGATGAAATTTTAACATTTAATCTTTTGACTTTAAATGACGGTTGGATGTGAGTTATTACTTTTTCAACTAAAATAAGTGTGTTTAAAGTCATTTCTGTGCCTGAAATTGGTCAAAATTGAAGATTTTGAGTAAGCAAAACTCTGTAAAAATGGCAATTTTGGTCACTGTGAGGGTTTAAAAAGTGGTTATTCAACATGAGGCCCGATCCAAATGACATTTTGAATCATTTTTGGTAGAGTCCAAAAAATCCATTTTCTGATGAAAAACGATGACCCGGACCAGTCGAACGTTGAAAAAATGGTCAATATTGATGAAATTTTAACATTTAATCTTTTGACTTTAAATAACGGTTGGATGTGAGTTATTACTTTTTCAACTAAAATAAGTGTGTTTAAAGTCATTTCTGTGCCTGAAATTGGTCAAAATTGAAGATTTTGAGTAAGCAAAACTCTGTAAAAATGGCAGTTTTGGTCACTGTGAGGGTTTAAAAAGTGGTTATTCAACATGAGGCCTGATCCAAATGACATTTTGAATCATTTTTGGTAGAGTCCAAAAAATCAATTTTCTGATGAAAAACGATGACCCCGGACCAGTCGAACGTTGAAAAAATGGTCAATATTGATGAAATTTTAACATTTAATCTTTTGACTTTAAATGACGGTTGGATGTGAGTTATTACTTTTTCAACTACAATAAGGGTGTTTAAAGTCATTTCTGTGCCTGAAATTGGTCAAAATTGAAGATTTTGAGTAAGCAAAACTCTGTAAAAATGGCAGTTTTGGTCACTGTGAGGGATTAAAAAGTGGTTATTCAACATGAGGCCTGATCCAAATGACATTTTGAATCATTTTTGGTAGAGTCCAAAAAATCCATTTTCTGATGAAAAACGATGACCCCGGACCAGTCGAACGTTGAAAAAATGGTCAATATTGATGAAATTTTAACATTTAATCTTTTGACTTTAAATGACGGTTGGATGTGAGTTATTACTTTTTCAACTAAAATAAGTGTGTTTAAGTCATTTCTGTGCCCGAAATTGGTCAAAATTGAAGATTTTGAGTAAGCAAAACTCTGTAAAAATGGCAATTTTGGTCACTGTGAGGGTTTAAAAAGTGGTTATTCAACATGAGGCCTGATCCAAATGACATTTTGAATCATTTTTGGTAGAGTCCAAAAAATCAATTTTCTGATGAAAAACGATGACCCCGGACCAGTCGAACATTGAAAAAATGGTCAATATTGATGACATTTTAATATTTAATCTTTTCACTTTAAATGACGGTTGGATGTGAGTTATTACTTTTTCAACTAAAATAAGTGTGTTTAAAGTCATTTCTGTGCCTGAAATCGGTCAAAATTGAAAATTTTGAGTAAGCAAAACTCTGTAAAAATGGCAATTTTGGACACTGTGAGGGTTTAAAAAGTGGTTATTCAACATGAGGCCCGATCCAAATGACATTTTGAATCATTTTTGGTAGAGTCCAAAAAATCAATTTTCTGATGAAAAACGATGACCCCGGACCAGTCGAACGTTGAAAAAATGGTCAATATTGATGAAATTTTAACATTTAATCTTTTGACTTTAAATGACGGTTGGATGTGAGTTATTACTTTTTCAACTAAAATAAGTGTGTTTAAAGTCATTTCTGTGCCTGAAATTGGTCAAAATTGAAGATTTTGAGTAAGCAAAACTCTGTAAAAATGGCAGTTTTGGTCACTGTGAGGGATTAAAAAGTGGTTATTCAACATGAGGCCTGATCCAAATGACATTTTGAATCATTTTTGGTAGAGTCCAAAAAATCCATTTTCTGATGAAAAACGATGACCCCGGACCAGTCGAACGTTGAAAAAATGGTCAATATTGATGAAATTTTAACATTTAATCTTTTGACTTTAAATGACGGTTGGATGTGAGTTATTACTTTTTCAACTAAAATAAGTGTGTTTAAAGTCATTTCTGTGCCTGAAATTGGTCAAAATTGAAGATTTTGAGTAAGCAAAACTCTGTAAAAATGGCAGTTTTGGTCACTGTGCGGGTTTAAAAAGTGGTTATTCAACATGAGGCCCGATCCAAATGACATTTTGAATCATTTTTGGTAGAGTCCAAAAAATCAATTTTCTGATGAAAAACGATGACCCCGGACCAGTCGAACGTTGAAAAAATGGTCAATATTGATGAAATTTTAACATTTAATCTTTTGACTTTAAATGACGGTTGGATGTGAGTTATTACTTTTTCAACTAAAATAAGTGTGTTTAAAGTCATTTCTGTGCCTGAAATTGGTCAAAATTGAAGATTTTGAGTAAGCAAAACTCTGTAAAAATGGCAGTTTTGGTCACTGTGAGGGTTTAAAAAGTGGTTATTCAACATGAGGCCTGATCCAAATGACATTTTGAATCATTTTTGGTAGAGTCCAAAAAATCAATTTTCTGATGAAAAACGATGACCCCGGACCAGTCGAACGTTGAAAAAATGGTCAATATTGATGAAATTTTAACATTTAATCTTTTGACTTTAAATGACGGTTGGATGTGAGTTATTACTTTTTCAACTACAATAAGGGTGTTTAAAGTCATTTCTGTGCCTGAAATTGGTCAAAATTGAAGATTTTGAGTAAGCAAAACTCTGTAAAAATGGCAGTTTTGGTCACTGTGAGGGATTAAAAAGTGGTTATTCAACATGAGGCCTGATCCAAATGACATTTTGAATCATTTTTGGTAGAGTCCAAAAAATCCATTTTCTGATGAAAAACGATGACCCCGGACCAGTCGAACGTTGAAAAAATGGTCAATATTGATGAAATTTTAACATTTAATCTTTTGACTTTAAATGACGGTTGGATGTGAGTTATTACTTTTTCAACTAAAATAAGTGTGTTTAAGTCATTTCTGTGCCCGAAATTGGTCAAAATTGAAGATTTTGAGTAAGCAAAACTCTGTAAAAATGGCAATTTTGGTCACTGTGAGGGTTTAAAAAGTGGTTATTCAACATGAGGCCTGATCCAAATGACATTTTGAATCATTTTTGGTAGAGTCCAAAAAATCAATTTTCTGATGAAAAACGATGACGATGAACGTTGAAAAAATGGTCAAAATTGATGAAATTTTAACATTTAATCTTTTGACTTTAAATGACGGTTGGATGTGAGTTATTACTTTTTCAACTACAATAAGTGTGTTTAAAGTCATTTCTGTGCCTGAAATTGGTCAAAATTGAAGATTTTGAGTAAGCAAAACTCTGCAAAAATGGCAATTTTGGTCACTGTGAGGGTTTAAAAAGTGGTTATTCAACATGAGGCCCGATCCAAATGACATTTTGAATCATTTTTGGTAGAGTCCAAAAAATCAATTTTCTGATGAAAAACGATGACCCCGGACCAGTCGAACGTTGAAAAAATGGTCAATATTGATGAAATTTTAACATTTAATCTTTTGACTTTAAATGACGGTTGGATGTGAGTTATTACTTTTTCAACTAAAATAAGTGTGTTTAAAGTCATTTCTGTGCCTGAAATTGGTCAAAATTGAAGATTTTGAGTAAGCAAAACTCTGTAAAAATGGCAGTTTTGGTCACTGTGAGGGTTTAAAAAGTGGTTATTCAACATGAGGCCTGATCCAAATGACATTTTGAATCATTTTTGGTAGAGTCCAAAAAATCAATTTTCTGATGAAAAACGATGACCCCGGACCAGTCGAACGTTGAAAAAATGGTCAATATTGATGAAATTTTAACATTTAATCTTTTGACTTTAAATGACGGTTGGATGTCAGTTATTACTTTTTCAACTAAAATAAGTGTGTTTAAAGTCATTTCTGTGCCTGAAATTGGTCAAAATTGAAGATTTTGAGTAAGCAAAACTCTGTAAAAATGGGAATTTTGGTCACTGTGAGGGTTTAAAAAGTGGTTATTCAACATGAGGCCCGATCCAAATGACATTTTGAATCATTTTTGGTAGAGTCCAAAAAATCAATTTTCTGATGAAAAACGATGACCCCGGACCAGTCGAACGTTGAAAAAAAGGTCAATATTGATGAAATTTTAACATTTAATCTTTTGACTTTAAATGACGGTTGGATGTGAGTTATTACTTTTTCAACTAAAATAAGTGTGTTTAAAGTCATTTCTGTGCCTGAAATTGGTCAAAATTGAAGATTTTGAGTAAGCAAAACTCTGTAAAAATGGCAATTTTGGTCACTGTGAGGGTTTAAAAAGTGGTTATTCAACATGAGGCCCGATCCAAATGACATTTTGAATCATTGTTGGTAGAGTCCAAAAAATCCATTTTCTGATGAAAAACGATGACCCCGGACCAGTCGAACGTTGAAAAAATGGTCAATATTGATGAAATTTTAACATTTAATCTTTTGACTTTAAATGACGGTTGGATGTGAGTTATTACTTTTTCAACTAAAATAAGTGTGTTTAAAGTCATTTCTGTGCCTGAAATTGGTCAAAATTGAAGATTTTGAGTAAGCAAAACTCTGTAAAAATGGCAGTTTTGGTCACTGTGAGGGTTTAAAAAGTGGTTATTCAACATGAGGCCTGATCCAAATGACATTTTGAATCATTTTTGGTAGAGTCCAAAAAATCAATTTTCTGATGAAAAACGATGACCCCGGACCAGTCGAACATTGAAAAAATGGTCAATATTGATGAAATTTTAATATTTAATCTTTTCACTTTAAATGACGGTTGGATGTGAGTTATTGCTTTTTCAACTAAAATAAGTGTGTTTAAAGTCATTTCTGTGCCTGAAATTGGTCAAAATTGAAGATTTTGAGTAAGCAAAACTCTGTAAAAATGGCAATTTTGGTCACTGTGAGGGTTTAAAAAGTGGTTATTCAACATGAGGCCCGATCCAAATGACATTTTGAATCATTTTTGGTAGAGTCCAAAAAATCCATTTTCTGATGAAAAACGATGACCCGGGACCAGTCGAACGTTGAAAAAATGGTCAATATTGATGAAATTTTAACATTTAATCTTTTGACTTTAATTGACGGTTGGATGTGAGTTATTACTTTTTCAACTAAAATAAGTGTGTTTAAAGTCATTTCTGTGCCTGAAATTGGTCAAAATTGAAGATTTTGAGTAAGCAAAACTCTGTAAAAATGGCAATTTTGGTCACTGTGAGGGTTTAAAAAGTGGTTATTCAACATGAGGCCCGATCCAAATGACATTTTGAATCATTTTTGGTAGAGTCCAAAAAAATCAATTTTCTGATGAAAAACGATGACCCCGGACCAGTCGAACGTTGAAAAAATGGTCAATATTGAAAATTTTTTAACATTTAATCTTTTGACTTTAAATGACGGTTGGATGTGAGTTATTACTTTTTCAACTAAAATAAGTGTGTTTAAAGTCATTTCTGTGCCTGAAATTGGTCAAAATTGAAGATTTTGAGTAAGCAAAACTCTGCAAAAATGGCAATTTTGGTCACTGTGAGGGTTTAAAAAGTGGTTATTCAACATGAGGCCCGATCCAAATGACATTTTGAATCATTTTTGGTAGAGTCCAAAAAATCAATTTTCTGATGAAAAACGATGACCCCGGACCAGTCGAACGTTGAAAAAATGGTCAATATTGATGAAATTTTAACATTTAATCTTTTGACTTTAAATGACGGTTGGATGTGAGTTATTACTTTTTCAACTAAAATAAGTGTGTTTAAAGTCATTTCTGTGCCTGAAATTGGTCAAAATTGAAGATTTTGAGTAAGCAAAACTCTGCAAAAATGGCAATTTTGGTCAATGTGAGGGTTTAAAAAGTGGTTATTCAACATGAGGCCCGATCCAAATGACATTTTGAATCATTTTTGGTAGAGTCCAAAAAATCAATTTTCTGATGAAAAACGATGACCCCGGACCAGTAGAACGTTGAAAAAATGGTCAATATTGATGAAATTTTAACATTTAATCTTTTGACTTTAAATGACGGTTGGATGTGAGTTATTACTTTTTCAACTAAAATAAGTGTGTTTAAAGTCATTTCTGTGCCTGAAATTGGTCAAAATTGAAGATTTTGAGTAAGCAAAACTCTGTAAAAATGGCAGTTTTGGTCACTGTGCGGGTTTAAAAAGTGGTTATTCAACATGAGGCCCGATCCAAATGACATTTTGAATCATTTTTGGTAGAGTCCAAAAAATCAATTTTCTGATGAAAAACGATGACCCCGGACCAGTCGAACGTTGAAAAAATGGTCAATATTGATGAAATTTTAACATTTAATCTTTTGACTTTAAATGACGGTTGGATGTGAGTTATTACTTTTTCAACTAAAATAAGTGTGTTTAAAGTCATTTCTGTGCCTGAAATTAGTCAAAATTGAAGATTTTGAGTAAGCAAAACTCTGTAAAAATGGCAATTTTGGTCACTGTGAGGGTTTAAAAAGTGGTTATTCAACATGAGGCCCGATCCAAATGACATTTTGAATCATTTTTGGTAGAGTCCAAAAAATCAATTTTCTGATGAAAAACGATGACCCCGGACCAGTCGAACGTTGAAAAAATGGTCAATATTGATGAAATTTAATATTTAATCTTTTCACTTTAAATGACGGTTGGATGTGAGTTATTACTTTTTCAACTAAAATAAGTGTGTTTAAAGTCATTTCTGTGCCTGAAATTGGTCAAAATTGAAGATTTTGAGTAAGCAAAACTCTGTAAAAATGGCAATTTTGGTCACTGTGAGGGTTTAAAAAGTGGTTATTCAACATGAGGCCCGATCCAAATGACATTTTGAATCATTTTTGGTAGAGTCCAAAAAATCAATTTTCTGATGAAAAACGATGACCCCGGACCACTCGAACGTTGAAAAAATGGTCAATATTGATGAAATTTTAACATTTAATCTTTTGACTTTAAATGACGGTTGGATGTGAGTTATTACTTTTTCAACTAAAATAAGTGTGTTTAAAGTCATTTCTGTGCCTGAAATCGGTCAAAATTGAAAATTTTGAGTAAGCAAAACTCTGTAAAAATGGCAATTTTGGACACTGTGAGGGTTTAAAAAGTGGTTATTCAACATGAGGCCCGATCCAAATGACATTTTGAATCATTTTTGGTAGAGTCCAAAAAATCAATTTTCTGATGAAAAACGATGACCCCGGACCAGTCGAACGTTGAAAAAATGGTCAATATTGATGAAATTTTAACATTTAATCTTTTGACTTTAAATGACGGTTGGATGTGAGTTATTACTTTTTCAACTAAAATAAGTGTGTTTAAAGTCATTTCTGTGCCTGAAATTGGTCAAAATTGAAGATTTTGAGTAAGCAAAACTCTGTAAAAATGGCAGTTTTGGTCACTGTGAGGGATTAAAAAGTGGTTATTCAACATGAGGCCTGATCCAAATGACATTTTGAATCATTTTTGGTAGAGTCCAAAAAATCCATTTTCTGATGAAAAACGATGACCCCGGACCAGTCGAACGTTGAAAAAATGGTCAATATTGATGAAATTTTAACATTTAATCTTTTGACTTTAAATGACGGTTGGATGTGAGTTATTACTTTTTCAACTAAAATAAGTGTGTTTAAGTCATTTCTGTGCCCGAAATTGGTCAAAATTGAAGATTTTGAGTAAGCAAAACTCTGTAAAAATGGCAATTTTGGTCACTGTGAGGGTTTAAAAAGTGGTTATTCAACATGAGGCCTGATCCAAATGACATTTTGAATCATTTTTGGTAGAGTCCAAAAAATCAATTTTCTGATGAAAAACGATGACCCCGGACCAGTCGAACGTTGAAAAAATGGTCAATATTGATGAAATTTTAACATTTAATCTTTTGACTATAAATGACGGTTGGATGTGAGTTATTACTTTTTCAACTAAAATAAGTGTGTTTAAAGTCGTTTCTGTGCCTGAAATTGGTCAAAATTGAAGATTTTGAGTGAGCAAAACTCTGCAAAAATGGCAATTTTGGTCACTGTGAGGGTTTAAAAAGTGGTTATTCAACATGAGGCCCGATCCAAATGACATTTTGAATCATTTTTGGTAGAGTCCAAAAAATCAATTTTCTGATGAAAAACGATGACCCCGGACCAGTCGAACGTTGAAAAAATGGTCAATATTGATGAAATTTTAACATTTAATCTTTTGACTTTAAATGACGGTTGGATGTGAGTTATTACTTTTTCAACTAAAATAAGTGTGTTTAAAGTCATTTCTGTGCCTGAAATTGGTCAAAATTGAAGATTTTGAGTAAGCAAAACTCTGTAAAAATGGCAGTTTTGGTCACTGTGCGGGTTTAAAAAGTGGTTATTCAACATGAGGCCCGATCCAAATGACATTTTGAATCATTTTTGGTAGAGTCCAAAAAATCAATTTTCTGATGAAAAACGATGACCCCGGACCAGTCGAACGTTGAAAAAATGGTCAATATTGATGAAATTTTAACATTTAATCTTTTGACTTTAAATGACGGTTGGATGTGAGTTATTACTTTTTCAACTAAAATAAGTGTGTTTAAAGTCATTTCTGTGCCTGAAATTGGTCAAAATTGAAGATTTTGAGTAAGCAAAACTCTGTAAAAATGGCAATTTTGGTCACTGTGAGGGTTTAAAAAGTGGTTATTCAACATGAGGCCCGATCCAAATGACATTTTGAATCATTTTTGGTAGAGTCCAAAAAATCCATTTTCTGATGAAAAACGATGACCCGGACCAGTCGAACGTTGAAAAAATGGTCAATATTGATGAAATTTTAACATTTAATCTTTTGACTTTAAATAACGGTTGGATGTGAGTTATTACTTTTTCAACTAAAATAAGTGTGTTTAAAGTCATTTCTGTGCCTGAAATTGGTCAAAATTGAAGATTTTGAGTAAGCAAAACTCTGTAAAAATGGCAGTTTTGGTCACTGTGAGGGTTTAAAAAGTGGTTATTCAACATGAGGCCTGATCCAAATGACATTTTGAATCATTTTTGGTAGAGTCCAAAAAATCAATTTTCTGATGAAAAACGATGACCCCGGACCAGTCGAACGTTGAAAAAATGGTCAATATTGATGAAATTTTAACATTTAATCTTTTGACTTTAAATGACGGTTGGATGTGAGTTATTACTTTTTCAACTACAATAAGGGTGTTTAAAGTCATTTCTGTGCCTGAAATTGGTCAAAATTGAAGATTTTGAGTAAGCAAAACTCTGTAAAAATGGCAATTTTGGTCACTGTGAGGGTTTAAAAAGTGGTTATTCAACATGAGGCCCGATCCAAATGACATTTTGAATCATTTTTGGTAGAGTCCAAAAAATCCATTTTCTGATGAAAAACGATGACCCCGGACCAGTCGAACGTTGAAAAAATGGTCAATATTGATGAAATTTTAACATTTAATCTTTTGACTTTAAATGACGGTTGGATGTGAGTTATTACTTTTCAACTAAAATAAGTGTGTTTAAAGTCATTTCTGTGCCTGAAATTGGTCAAAATTGAAGATTTTGAGTAAGCAAAACTCTGTAAAAATGGCAATTTTGGTCACTGTGAGGGTTTAAAAAGTGGTTATTCAACATGAGGCCCGATCCAAATGACATTTTGAATCATTTTTGGTAGAGTCCAAAAAATCAATTTTCTGATGAAAAACGATGACCCCGGACCAGTCGAACGTTGAAAAAATGGTCAATATTGATGAAATTTTAATATTTAATCTTTTCACTTTAAATGACGGTTGGATGTGAGTTATTACTTTTTCAACTAAAATAAGTGTGTTTAAAGTCATTTCTGTGCCTGAAATTGGTCAAAATTGAAGAATTTGAGTAAGCAAAACTCTGTAAAAATAACAATTTTGGTCACTGTGAGGGTTTAAAAAGTGGTCATTCAACATGAGGCCCGATCCAAATGACATTTTGAATCATTTTTGGTAGAGTCCAAAAAATCCATTTTCTGATGAAAAACGATGACCCCGGACCAGTCGAACGTTGAAAAAATGGTCAATATTGATGAAATTTTAACATTTAATCTTTTGACTTTAAATGACGGTTGGATGTGAGTTATTACTTTTTCAACTAAAATAAGTGTGTTTAAGTCATTTCTGTGCCCGAAATTGGTCAAAATTGAAGATTTTGAGTAAGCACAACTCTGTAAAAATGGCAATTTTGGTCACTGTGAGGGTTTAAAAAGTGGTTATTCAACATGAGGACTGATCCAAATGACATTTTGAATCATTTTTGGTAGAGTCCAAAAAATCAATTTTCTGATGAAAAACGATGACCCCGGACCAGTCGAACGTTGAAAAAATGGTCAATATTGATGAAATTTTAACATTTAATCTTTTGACTATAAATGACGGTTGGATGTGAGTTATTACTTTTTCAACTAAAAAAAGTGTGTTTAAAGTCGTTTCTGTGCCTGAAATTGGTCAAAATTGAAGATTTTGAGTAAGCAAAACTCTGCAAAAATGGCAATTTTGGTCACTGTGAGGGTTTAAAAAGTGGTTATTCAACATGAGGCCCGATCCAAATGACATTTTGAATCATTTTTGGTAGAGTCCAAAAAATCAATTTTCTGATGAAAAACGATGACCCCGGACCAGTCGAACGTTGAAAAAATGGTCAATATTGATGAAATTTTAACATTTAATCTTTTGACTTTAAATGACGGTTGGATGTGAGTTATTACTTTTTCAACTAAAATAAGTGTGTTTAAAGTCATTTCTGTGCCTGAAATTGGTCAAAATTGAAGATTTTGAGTAAGCAAAACTCTGTAAAAATGGCAGTTTTGGTCACTGTGCGGGTTTAAAAAGTGGTTATTCAACATGAGGCCCGATCCAAATGACATTTTGAATCATTTTTGGTAGAGTCCAAAAAATCAATTTTCTGATGAAAAACGATGACCCCGGACCAGTCGAACGTTGAAAAAATGGTCAATATTGATGAAATTTTAACATTTAATCTTTTGACTTTAAATGACGGTTGGATGTGAGTTATTACTTTTTCAACTAAAATAAGTGTGTTTAAAGTCATTTCTGTGCCTGAAATTGGTCAAAATTGAAGATTTTGAGTAAGCAAAACTCTGTAAAAATGGCAATTTTGGTCACTGTGAGGGTTTAAAAAGTGGTTATTCAACATGAGGCCCGATCCAAATGACATTTTGAATCATTTTTGGTAGAGTCCAAAAAATCAATTTTCTGATGAAAAACGATGACCCCGGACCAGTCGAACATTGAAAAAATGGTCAATATTGATGAAATTTTAATATTTAATCTTTTCACTTTAAATGACTGTTGGATGTGAGTTATTACTTTTTCAACTAAAATAAGTGTGTTTAAAGTCATTTCTGTGCCTGAAATCGGTCAAAATTGAAAATTTTGAGTAAGCAAAACTCTGTAAAAATGGCAATTTTGGACACTGTGAGGGTTTAAAAAGTGGTTATTCAACATGAGGCCCGATCCAAATTACATTTTGAATCATTTTTGGTAGAGTCCAAAAAATCAATTTTCTGATGAAAAACGATGACCCCGGACCAGTCGAACGTTGAAAAAATGGTCAATATTGATGAAATTTTAACATTTAATCTTTTGACTATAAATGACGGTTGGATGTGAGTTATTACTTTTTCAACTAAAATAAGTGTGTTTAAAGTCGTTTCTGTGCCTGAAATTGGTCAAAATTGAAGATTTTGAGTGAGCAAAACTCTGCAAAAATGGCAATTTTGGTCACTGTGAGGGTTTAAAAAGTGGTTATTCAACATGAGGCCCGATCCAAATGACATTTTGAATCATTTTTGGTAGAGTCCAAAAAATCAATTTTCTGATGAAAAACGATGACCCCGGACCAGTCGAACGTTGAAAAAATGGTCAATATTGATGAAATTTTAACATTTAATCTTTTGACTTTAAATGACGGTTGGATGTGAGTTATTACTTTTTCAACTAAAATAAGTGTGTTTAAAGTCATTTCTGTGCCTGAAATTGGTCAAAATTGAAGATTTTGAGTAAGCAAAACTCTGTAAAAATGGCAGTTTTGGTCACTGTGCGGGTTTAAAAAGTGGTTATTCAACATGAGGCCCGATCCAAATGACATTTTGAATCATTTTTGGTAGAGTCCAAAAAATCAATTTTCTGATGAAAAACGATGACCCCGGACCAGTCGAACGTTGAAAAAATGGTCAATATTGATGAAATTTTAACATTTAATCTTTTGACTTTAAATGACGGTTGGATGTGAGTTATTACTTTTTCAACTAAAATAAGTGTGTTTAAAGTCATTTCTGTGCCTGAAATTGGTCAAAATTGAAGATTTTGAGTAAGCAAAACTCTGTAAAAATGGCAATTTTGGTCACTGTGAGGGTTTAAAAAGTGGTTATTCAACATGAGGCCCGATCCAAATGACATTTTGAATCATTTTTGGTAGAGTCCAAAAAATCCATTTTCTGATGAAAAACGATGACCCGGACCAGTCGAACGTTGAAAAAATGGTCAATATTGATGAAATTTTAACATTTAATCTTTTGACTTTAAATAACGGTTGGATGTGAGTTATTACTTTTTCAACTAAAATAAGTGTGTTTAAAGTCATTTCTGTGCCTGAAATTGGTCAAAATTGAAGATTTTGAGTAAGCAAAACTCTGTAAAAATGGCAGTTTTGGTCACTGTGAGGGTTTAAAAAGTGGTTATTCAACATGAGGCCTGATCCAAATGACATTTTGAATCATTTTTGGTAGAGTCCAAAAAATCAATTTTCTGATGAAAAACGATGACCCCGGACCAGTCGAACGTTGAAAAAATGGTCAATATTGATGAAATTTTAACATTTAATCTTTTGACTTTAAATGACGGTTGGATGTGAGTTATTACTTTTTCAACTACAATAAGGGTGTTTAAAGTCATTTCTGTGCCTGAAATTGGTCAAAATTGAAGATTTTGAGTAAGCAAAACTCTGTAAAAATGGCAATTTTGGTCACTGTGAGGGTTTAAAAAGTGGTTATTCAACATGAGGCCCGATCCAAATGACATCTTGAATCATTTTTGGTAGAGTCCAAAAAATCCATTTTCTGATGAAAAACGATGACCCCGGACCAGTCGAACGTTGAAAAAATGGTCAATATTGATGAAATTTTAACATTTAATCTTTTGACTTTAAATGACGGTTGGATGTGAGTTATTACTTTTCAACTAAAATAAGTGTGTTTAAAGTCATTTCTGTGCCTGAAATTGGTCAAAATTGAAGATTTTGAGTAAGCAAAACTCTGTAAAAATGGCAATTTTGGTCACTGTGAGGGTTTAAAAAGTGGTTATTCAACATGAGGCCCGATCCAAATGACATTTTGAATCATTTTTGGTAGAGTCCAAAAAAATCAATTTTCTGATGAAAAACGATGACCCCGGACCAGTCGAACGTTGAAAAAATGGTCAATATTGATGAAATTTTAATATTTAATCTTTTCACTTTAAATGACGGTTGGATGTGAGTTATTACTTTTTCAACTAAAATAAGTGTGTTTAAAGTCATTTCTGTGCCTGAAATTGGTCAAAATTGAAGAATTTGAGTAAGCAAAACTCTGTAAAAATAACAATTTTGGTCACTGTGAGGGTTTAAAAAGTGGTCATTCAACATGAGGCCCGATCCAAATGACATTTTGAATCATTTTTGGTAGAGTCCAAAAAATCCATTTTCTGATGAAAAACGATGACCCCGGACCAGTCGAACGTTGAAAAAATGGTCAATATTGACTTTTGACTTTAAATGACGGTTGGATGTGAGTTATTACTTTTTCAACTAAAATAAGTGTGTTTAAGTCATTTCTGTGCCCGAAATTGGTCAAAATTGAAGATTTTGAGTAAGCACAACTCTGTAAAAATGGCAATTTTGGTCACTGTGAGGGTTTAAAAAGTGGTTATTCAACATGAGGCCTGATCCAAATGACATTTTGAATCATTTTTGGTAGAGTCCAAAAAATCAATTTTCTGATGAAAAACGATGACCCCGGACCAGTCGAACGTTGAAAAAATGGTCAATATTGATGAAATTTTAACATTTAATCTTTTGACTATAAATGACGGTTGGATGTGAGTTATTACTTTTTCAACTAAAAAAAGTGTGTTTAAAGTCGTTTCTGTGCCTGAAATTGGTCAAAATTGAAGATTTTGAGTAAGCAAAACTCTGCAAAAATGGCAATTTTGGTCACTGTGAGGGTTTAAAAAGTGGTTATTCAACATGAGGCCCGATCCAAATGACATTTTGAATCATTTTTGGTAGAGTCCAAAAAATCAATTTTCTGATGAAAAACGATGACCCCGGACCAGTCGAACGTTGAAAAAATGGTCAATATTGATGAAATTTTAACATTTAATCTTTTGACTTTAAATGACGGTTGGATGTGAGTTATTACTTTTTCAACTAAAATAAGTGTGTTTAAAGTCATTTCTGTGCCTGAAATTGGTCAAAATTGAAGATTTTGAGTAAGCAAAACTCTGTAAAAATGGCAGTTTTGGTCACTGTGCGGGTTTAAAAAGTGGTTATTCAACATGAGGCCCGATCCAAATGACATTTTGAATCATTTTGGTAGAGTCCAAAAAATCAATTTTCTGATGAAAAACGATGACCCCGGACCAGTCGAACGTTGAAAAAATGGTCAATATTGATGAAATTTTAACATTTAATCTTTTGACTTTAAATGACGGTTGGATGTGAGTTATTACTTTTTCAACTAAAATAAGTGTGTTTAAAGTCATTTCTGTGCCTGAAATTGGTCAAAATTGAAGATTTTGAGTAAGCAAAACTCTGTAAAAATGGCAATTTTGGTCACTGTGAGGGTTTAAAAAGTGGTTATTCAACATGAGGCCCGATCCAAATGACATTTTGAATCATTTTTGGTAGAGTCCAAAAAATCAATTTTCTGATGAAAAACGATGACCCCGGACCAGTCGAACATTGAAAAAATGGTCAATATTGATGAAATTTTAATATTTAATCTTTTCACTTTAAATGACGGTTGGATGTGAGTTATTACTTTTTCAACTAAAATAAGTGTGTTTAAAGTCATTTCTGTGCCTGAAATTGGTCAAAATTGAAGATTTTGAGTAAGCAAAACTCTGTAAAAATGGCAATTTTGGTCACTGTGAGGGTTTAAAAAGTGGTTATTCAACATGAGGCCCGATCCAAATGACATTTTGAATCATTTTTGGTAGAGTCCAAAAAATCCATTTTCTGATGAAAAACGATGACCCGGACCAGTCGAACGTTGAAAAAATGGTCAATATTGATGAAATTTTAACATTTAATCTTTTGACTTTAAATGACGGTTGGATGTGAGTTATTACTTTTTCAACTAAAATAAGTGTGTTTAAAGTCATTTCTGTGCCTGAAATTGGTCAAAATTGAAGATTTTGAGTAAGCAAAACTCTGTAAAAATGGCAGTTTTGGTCACTGTGCGGGTTTAAAAAGTGGTTATTCAACATGAGGCCCGATCCAAATGACATTTTGAATCATTTTTGGTAGAGTCCAAAAAATCAATTTTCTGATGAAAAACGATGACCCCGGACCAGTCGAACGTTGAAAAAATGGTCAATATTGATGAAATTTTAACATTTAATCTTTTGACTTTAAATGACGGTTGGATGTGAGTTATTACTTTTTCAACTAAAATAAGTGTGTTTAAAGTCATTTCTGTGCCTGAAATTGGTCAAAATTGAAGATTTTGAGTAAGCAAAACTCTGTAAAAATGGCAATTTTGGTCACTGTGAGGGTTTAAAAAGTGGTTATTCAACATGAGGCCCGATCCAAATGACATTTTGAATCATTTTTGGTAGAGTCCAAAAAATCAATTTTCTGATGAAAAACGATGACCCCGGACCAGTCGAACATTGAAAAAATGGTCAATATTGATGAAATTTTAATATTTAATCTTTTCACTTTAAATGACGGTTGGATGTGAGTTATTACTTTTTCAACTAAAATAAGTGTGTTTAAAGTCATTTCTGTGCCTGAAATTGGTCAAAATTGAAGATTTTGAGTAAGCAAAACTCTGTAAAAATGGCAATTTTGGTCACTGTGAGGGTTTAAAAAGTGGTTATTCAACATGAGGCCCGATCCAAATGACATTTTGAATCATTTTTTGTAGAGTCCAAAAAATCCATTTTCTGATGAAAAACGATGACCCGGACCAGTCGAACGTTGAAAAAATGGTCAATATTGATGAAATTTTAACATTTAATCTTTTGACTTTAAATGACGGTTGGATGTGAGTTATTACTTTTTCAACTACAATAAGGGTGTTTAAAGTCATTTCTGTGCCTGAAATTGGTCAAAATTGAAGATTTTGAGTAAGCAAAACTCTGTAAAAATGGCAATTTTGGTCACTGTGAGGGTTTAAAAAGTGGTTATTCAACATGAGGCCCGATCCAAATGACATTTTGAATCATTTTTGGTAGAGTCCAAAAAATCAATTTTCTGATGAAAAACGATGACCCCGGACCAGTCGAACGTTGAAAAAATGGTCAATATTGATGAAATTTTAACATTTAATCTTTTGACTTTAAATGACGGTTGGATGTGAGTTATTACTTTTTCAACTAAAATAAGTGTGTTTAAAGTCATTTCTGTGCCTGAAATTGGTCAAAATTGAAGATTTTGAGTAAGCAAAACTCTGTAAAAATGGCAATTTTGGTCACTGTGAGGGTTTAAAAAGTGGTTATTCAACATGAGGCCCGATCCAAATGACATTTTGAATCATTTTTGGTAGAGTCCAAAAAATCAATTTTCTGATGAAAAACGATGACCCCGGACCAGTCGAACGTTGAAAAAATGGTCAATATTGATGAAATTTTAATATTTAATCTTTTCACTTTAAATGACGGTTGGATGTGAGTTATTACTTTTTCAACTAAAATAAGTGTGTTTAAAGTCATTTCTGTGCCTGAAATTGGTCAAAATTGAAGAATTTGAGTAAGCAAAACTCTGTAAAAATAACAATTTTGGTCACTGTGAGGGTTTAAAAAGTGGTCATTCAACATGAGGCCCGATCCAAATGACATTTTGAATCATTTTTGGTAGAGTCCAAAAAATCCATTTTCTGATGAAAAACGATGACCCCGGACCAGTCGAACGTTGAAAAAATGGTCAATATTGATGAAATTTTAACATTTAATCTTTTGACTATAAATGACGGTTGGATGTGAGTTATTACTTTTTCAACTAAAAAAAGTGTGTTTAAAGTCGTTTCTGTGCCTGAAATTGGTCAAAATTGAAGATTTTGAGTAAGCAAAACTCTGCAAAAATGGCAATTTTGGTCACTGTGAGGGTTTAAAAAGTGGTTATTCAACATGAGGCCCGATCCAAATGACATTTTGAATCATTTTTGGTAGAGTCCAAAAAATCAATTTTCTGATGAAAAACGATGACCCCGGACCAGTCGAACGTTGAAAAAATGGTCAATATTGATGAAATTTTAACATTTAATCTTTTGACTTTAAATGACGGTTGGATGTGAGTTATTACTTTTTCAACTAAAATAAGTGTGTTTAAAGTCATTTCTGTGCCTGAAATTGGTCAAAATTGAAGATTTTGAGTAAGCAAAACTCTGTAAAAATGGCAGTTTTGGTCACTGTGCGGGTTTAAAAAGTGGTTATTCAACATGAGGCCCGATCCAAATGACATTTTGAATCATTTTTGGTAGAGTCCAAAAAATCAATTTTCTGATGAAAAACGATGACCCCGGACCAGTCGAACGTTGAAAAAATGGTCAATATTGATGAAATTTTAACATTTAATCTTTTGACTTTAAATGACGGTTGGATGTGAGTTATTACTTTTTCAACTAAAATAAGTGTGTTTAAAGTCATTTCTGTGCCTGAAATTGGTCAAAATTGAAGATTTTGAGTAAGCAAAACTCTGTAAAAATGGCAATTTTGGTCACTGTGAGGGTTTAAAAAGTGGTTATTCAACATGAGGCCCGATCCAAATGACATTTTGAATCATTTTTGGTAGAGTCCAAAAAATCAATTTTCTGATGAAAAACGATGACCCCGGACCAGTCGAACATTGAAAAAATGGTCAATATTGATGAAATTTTAATATTTAATCTTTTCACTTTAAATGACGGTTGGATGTGAGTTATTACTTTTTCAACTAAAATAAGTGTGTTTAAAGTCATTTCTGTGCCTGAAATTGGTCAAAATTGAAGATTTTGAGTAAGCAAAACTCTGTAAAAATGGCAATTTTGGTCACTGTGAGGGTTTAAAAAGTGGTTATTCAACATGAGGCCCGATCCAAATGACATTTTGAATCATTTTTGGTAGAGTCCAAAAAATCAATTTTCTGATGAAAAACGATGACACGGACCAGTCGAACGTTGAAAAAATGGTCAATATTGATGAAATTTTAACATTTAATCTTTTGACTTTAAATGACGGTTGGATGTGAGTTATTACTTTTTCAACTAAAATAAGTGTGTTTAAAGTCATTTCTGTGCCTGAAATTGGTCAAAATTGAAGATTTTGAGTAAGCAAAACTCTGTAAAAATGGCAGTTTTGGTCACTGTGAGGGTTTAAAAAGTGGTTATTCAACATGAGGCCTGATCCAAATGACATTTTGAATCATTTTTGGTAGAGTCCAAAAAATCAATTTTCTGATGAAAAACGATGACCCCGGACCAGTCGAACGTTGAAAAAATGGTCAATATTGATGAAATTTTAACATTTAATCTTTTGACTTTAAATGACGGTTGGATGTGAGTTATTACTTTTTCAACTACAATAAGGGTGTTTAAAGTCATTTCTGTGCCTGAAATTGGTCAAAATTGAAGATTTTGAGTAAGCAAAACTCTGTAAAAATGGCAATTTTGGTCACTGTGAGGGTTTAAAAAGTGGTTATTCAACATGAGGCCCGATCCAAATGACATTTTGAATCATTTTTGGTAGAGTCCAAAAAAATCCATTTTCTGATGAAAAACGATGACCCCGGACCAGTCGAACGTTGAAAAAATGGTCAATATTGATGAAATTTTAACATTTAATCTTTTGACTTTAAATGACGGTTGGATGTGAGTTATTACTTTTTCAACTAAAATAAGTGTGTTTAAAGTCATTTCTGTGCCTGAAATTGGTCAAAATTGAAGATTTTGAGTAAGCAAAACTCTGTAAAAATGGCAATTTTGGTCACTGTGAGGGTTTAAAAAGTGGTTATTCAACATGAGGCCCGATCAAAATGACATTTTGAATCATTTTTGGTAGAGTCCAAAAAATCAATTTTCTGATGAAAAACGATGACCCCGGACCAGTCGAACGTTGAAAAAATGGTCAATATTGATGAAATTTTAATATTTAATCTTTTCACTTTAAATGACGGTTGGATGTGAGTTATTACTTTTTCAACTAAAATAAGTGTGTTTAAAGTCATTTCTGTGCCGGAAATTGGTCAAAATTGAAGAATTTGAGTAAGCAAAACTCTGTAAAAATAACAATTTTGGTCACTGTGAGGGTTTAAAAAGTGGTCATTCAACATGAGGCCCGATCCAAATGACATTTTGAATCATTTTTGGTAGAGTCCAAAAAATCAATTTTCTGATGAAAAACGATGACCCCGGACCAGTCGAACGTTGAAAAAATGGTCAATATTGATGAAATTTTAACATTTAATCTTTTGACTTTAAATGACGGTTGGATGTGAGTTATTACTTTTTCAACTAAAATAAGTGTGTTTAAAGTCATTTCTGTGCCTGAAATTGGTCAAAATTGAAGATTTTGAGTAAGCAAAACTCTGCAAAAATGGCAATTTTGGTCACTGTGAGGGTTTAAAAAGTGGTTATTCAACATGAGGCCCGATCCAAATGACATTTTGAATCATTTTTGGTAGAGTCCAAAAAATCAATTTTCTGATGAAAAACGATGACCCCGGACCAGTCGAACGTTGAAAAAATGGTCAATATTGATGAAATTTTAACATTTAATCTTTTGACTTTAAATGACGGTTGGATGTGAGTTATTACTTTTTCAACTAAAATAAGTGTGTTTAAAGTCATTTCTGTGCCTGAAATTGGTCAAAATTGAAGATTTTGAGTAAGCAAAACTCTGTAAAAATGGCAGTTTTGGTCACTGTGAGGGTTTTAAAAGTGGTTATTCAACATGAGGCCTGATCCAAATGACATTTTGAATCATTTTTGGTAGAGTCCAAAAAATCAATTTTCTGATGAAAAACGATGACCCCGGACCAGTCGAACGTTGAAAAAATGGTCAATATTGATGAAATTTTAACATTTAATCTTTTGACTTTAAATGACGGTTGGATGTCAGTTATTACTTTTTCAACTAAAATAAGTGTGTTTAAAGTCATTTCTGTGCCTGAAATTGGTCAAAATTGAAGATTTTTAGTAAGCAAAACTCTGTAAAAATGGGAATTTTGGTCACTGTGAGGGTTTAAAAAGTGGTTATTCAACATGAGGCCCGATCCAAATGACATTTTGAATCATTTTTGGTAGAGTCCAAAAAATCAATTTTCTGATGAAAAACGATGACCCCGGACCAGTCGAACGTTGAAAAAATGGTCAATATTGATGAAATTTTAACATTTAATCTTTTGACTTTAAATGACGGTTGGATGTGAGTTATTACTTTTTCAACTAAAATAAGTGTGTTTAAAGTCATTTCTGTGCCTGAAATTGGTCAAAATTGAAGATTTTGAGTAAGCAAAACTCTGTAAAAATGGCAGTTTTGGTCACTGTGAGGGTTTAAAAAGTGGTTATTCAACATGAGGCCCGATCCAAATGACATTTTGAATCATTTTTGGTAGAGTCCAAAAAATCAATTTTCTGATGAAAAACGATGACCCCGGACCAGTCGAACATTGAAAAAATTGTCAATATTGATGAAATTTTAATATTTAATCTTTTCACTTTAAATGACGGTTGGATCTGAGTTATTACTTTTTCAACTAAAATAAGTGTGTTTAAAGTCATTTCTGTGCCTGAAATTGGTCAAAATTGAAGATTTTGAGTAAGCAAAACTCTGTAAAAATGGCAATTTTGGTCACTGTGAGGGTTTAAAAAGTGGTTATTCAACATGAGGCCCGATCCAAATGACATTTTGAATCATTTTTGGTAGAGTCCAAAAAATCAATTTTCTGATGAAAAACGATGACCCGGGACCAGTCGAACGTTGAAAAAATGGTCAATATTGATGAAATTTTAACATTTAATCTTTTGACTTTAAATGACGGTTGGATGTGAGTTATTACTTTTTCAACTAAAATAAGTGTGTTTAAAGTCATTTCTGTGCCTGAAATTGGTCAAAATTGAAGATTTTGAGTAAGCAAAACTCTGTAAAAATGGCAATTTTGGTCACTGTGAGGGTTTAAAAAGTGGTTATTCAACATGAGGCCCGATCCAAATGACATTTTGAATCATTTTTGGTAGAGTCCAGAAAATCAATTTTCAGATGAAAAACGATGACCCCGGACCAGTCGAACGTTGAAAAAATGGTCAATATTGATGAAATTTTAACATTTAATCTTTTGACTTTAAATGACGGTTGGATGTGAGTTATTACTTTTTCAACTAAAATAAGTGTGTTTAAAGTCATTTCTGTGCCTGAAATTGGTCAAAGTTGAAGATTTTGAGTAAGCAAAACTCTGTAAAAATGGCAATTTTGGTCACTGTGAGGGTTTAAAAAGTGGTTATTCAACATGAGGCCCGATCCAAATGACATTTTGAATCATTTTTGGTAGAGTCCGAAAAATCAATTTTCTGATAAAAAACGATGACCCCGGACCAGTCGAACGTTGAAAAAAATTGGTCAATATTGATGACATTTTAACATTTAATCTTTTGACTTTAAATGACGGTTGGATGTGAGTTATTACTTTTTCAACTAAAATAGGTGTGTTTAAAGTCATTTCTGTGCCTGAAATTGGTAAAAATTGAAGATTTTGAGTAAGCAAAACTCTGTAAAAATTGCAATTTTGGTCACTGTGAGGGTTTAAAAAGTGGTTATTCAACATGAGGCCCGATCCAAATGACATTTTGAATCATTTTTGGTAGAGTCCAAAAAATCAATTTTCTGATGAAAAACGATGACCCCGGACCAGTCGAACGTTGAAAAAATGGTCAATATTGATGACATTTTAACATTTAATCTTTTGACTTTAAATGACGGTTGGATGTGAGTTATTACTTTTTCAACTAAAATAAGTGTGTTTAAAGTCATTTCTGTGCCTGAAATTGGTCAAAATTGAAGATTTTGAGTAAGCAAAACTCTGTAAAAATGGCAGTTTTGGTCACTGTGAGGGTTTAAAAAGTGGTTATTCAACATGAGGCCCTGATCCAAATGACATTTTGAATCATTTTTGGTAGAGTCCAAAAAATCCATTTTCTGATGAAAAACGATGACCCGGGACCAGTCGAACGTTGAAAAAATGGTCAATATTGATGAAATTTTAACATTTAATCTTTTGACTTTAAATGACGGTTGAATGTGAGTTATTACTTTTTCAACTAAAATAAGTGTGTTTAAAGTCATTTCTGTGCCTGAAATTGGTAAAAATTGAAGATTTTGAGTAAGCAAAACTCTGTAAAAATGGCAATTTTGGTCACTGTGAGGGTTTAAAAAGTGGTTATTCAACATGAGGCCCGATCCAAATGACATTTTGAATCATTTTTGGTAGAGTCCAAAAAATCAATTTTCTGATGAAAAACGATGACCCCGGACCAGTCGAACGTTGAAAAAATGGTCAATATTGATGAAATTTTAACATTTAATCTTTTGACTTTAAATGACGGTTGGATGTGAGTTATTACTTTTTCAACTAAAATAAGTGTGTTTAAAGTCATTTCTGTGCCTGCAATTGGTCAAAATTGAAGATTTTGAGTAAGCAAAACTCTGTAAAAATGGCAGTTTTGGTCACTGTGAGGGTTTAAAAAGTGGTTATTCAACATGAGGCCTGATCCAAATGACATTTTGAATCATTTTTGGTAGAGTCCAAAAAATCCATTTTCTGATGAAAAACGATGACCCGGGACCAGTCGAACGTTGAAAAAATGGTCAATATTGATGAAATTTTAACATTTAATCTTTTGACTTTAAATGACGGTTGAATGTGAGTTATTACTTTTTCAACTAAAATAAGTGTGTTTAAAGTCATTTCTGTGCCTGAAATTGGTAAAAATTGAAGATTTTGAGTAAGCAAAACTCTGTAAAAATGGCAATTTTGGTCACTGTGAGGGTTTAAAAAGTGGTTATTCAACATGAGGCCCGATCCAAATGACATTTTGAATCATTTTTGGTAGAGTCCAAAAAATCAATTTTCTGATGAAAAACGATGACCCCGGACCAGTCAAACGTTGAAAAAATGGTCAATATTGATGAAATTTTAACATTTAATCTTTTGACTTTAAATGACGGTTGGATGTGAGTTATTACTTTTTCAACTAAAATAAGTGTGTTTAAAGTCATTTCTGTGCCTGAAATTGGTCAAAATTGAAGATTTTGAGTAAGCAAAACTCTGTAAAAATGGCAATTTTGGTCACTGTGAGGGTTTAAAAAGTGGTTATTCAACATGAGGCCTGATCCAAATGACATTTTGAATCATTTTTGGTAGAGTCCAAAAAATCAATTTTCTGATGAAAAACGATGACCCCGGACCAGTCGAACGTTGAAAAAATGGTCAATATTGATAAAATTTTAACATTTAATCTTTTGACTTTAAATGACGGTTGGATGTGAGTTATTACTTTTTCAACTAAAATAAGTGTGTTTAAAGTCATTTCTAAGCCTGAAATTGGTCAAAATTGAAGATTTTGAGTAAGCAAAACTCTGTAAAAATGGCAATTTTGGTCACTACGAGGGTTTAAAAAGTGGTTATTCAACATGAGGCCCGATCCAAATGACATTTTGAATCATTTTTGGTAGAGTCCAAAAATCAATTTTCTGATGAAAAACGATGACCCCGGACCAGTCAAACGTTGAAAAAATGGTCAATATTGAGGAAATTTTAACATTTAATCTTTTGACTTTAAATGACGGTTGGATGTGAGTTATTACTTTTTCAACTAAAATAAGTGTGTTTAAAGTCATTTCTGTGCCTGAAATTGGTCAAAATTGAAGATTTTGAGTAAGCAAAACTCTGTAAAAATGGCAATTTTGGTCACTGTGAGGGTTTAAAAAGTGGTTATTCAACATGAGGCCCGATCCAAATGACATTTTGAATCATTTTTGGTAGAGTCCAAAAAATCCATTTTCTGATGAAAAACGATGACACGGACCAGTCGAACGTTGAAAAAATGGTCAATATTGATGAAATTTTAACATTTAATCTTTTGACTTTAAATGACGGTTGGATGTGAGTTATTACTTTTTCAACTAAAATAAGTGTGTTTAAAGTCATTTCTGTGCCTGAAATTGGTCAAAATTGAAGATTTTGAGTAAGCAAAACTCTGTAAAAATGGCAGTTTTGGTCACTGTGAGGGTTTAAAAAGTGGTTATTCAACATGAGGCCTGATCCAAATGACATTTTGAATCATTTTTGGTAGAGTCCAAAAAATCAATTTTCTGATGAAAAACGATGACCCCGGACCAGTCGAACGTTGAAAAAATGGTCAATATTGATGAAATTTTAACATTTAATCTTTTGACTTTAAATGACGGTTGGATGTGAGTTATTACTTTTTCAACTACAATAAGGGTGTTTAAAGTCATTTCTGTGCCTGAAATTGGTCAAAATTGAAGATTTTGAGTAAGCAAAACTCTGTAAAAATGGCAATTTTGGTCACTGTGAGGGTTTAAAAAGTGGTTATTCAACATGAGGCCCGATCCAAATGACATTTTGAATCATTTTTGGTAGAGTCCAAAAAAATCAATTTTCTGATGAAAAACGATGACCCCGGACCAGTCGAACGTTGAAAAAATGGTCAATATTGATGAAATTTTAACATTTAATCTTTTGACTTTAAATGACGGTTGGATGTGAGTTATTACTTTTTCAACTAAAATAAGTGTGTTTAAAGTCATTTCTGTGCCTGAAATTGGTCAAAATTGAAGATTTTGAGTAAGCAAAACTCTGTAAAAATGGCAATTTTGGTCACTGTGAGGGTTTAAAAAGTGGTTATTCAACATGAGGCCCGATCCAAATGACATTTTGAATCATTTTTGGTAGAGTCCAAAAAATCAATTTTCTGATGAAAAACGATGACCCCGGACCAGTCGAACGTTGAAAAAATGGTCAATATTGATGAAATTTTAATATTTAATCTTTTCACTTTAAATGACGGTTGGATGTGAGTTATTACTTTTTCAACTAAAATAAGTGTGTTTAAAGTCATTTCTGTGCCGGAAATTGGTCAAAATTGAAGAATTTGAGTAAGCAAAACTCTGTAAAAATAACAATTTTGGTCACTGTGAGGGTTTAAAAAGTGGTCATTCAACATGAGGCCCGATTCAAATGACATTTTGAATCATTTTTGGTAGAGTCCAAAAAATCAATTTTCTGATGAAAAACGATGACCCCGGACCAGTCGAACGTTGAAAAAATGGTCAATATTGATGAAATTTTAACATTTAATCTTTTGACTTTAAATGACGGTTGGATGTGAGTTATTACTTTTTCAACTAAAATAAGTGTGTTTAAAGTCATTTCTGTGCCTGAAATTGGTCAAAATTGAAGATTTTGAGTAAGCAAAACTCTGCAAAAATGGCAATTTTGGTCACTGTGAGGGTTTAAAAAGTGGTTATTCAACATGAGGCCCGATCCAAATGACATTTTGAATCATTTTTGGTAGAGTCCAAAAAATCAATTTTCTGATGAAAAACGATGACCCCGGACCAGTCGAACGTTGAAAAAATGGTCAATATTGATGAAATTTTAACATTTAATCTTTTGACTTTAAATGACGGTTGGATGTGAGTTATTACTTTTTCAACTAAAATAAGTGTGTTTAAAGTCATTTCTGTGCCTGAAATTGGTCAAAATTGAAGATTTTGAGTAAGCAAAACTCTGTAAAAATGGCAGTTTTGGTCACTGTGAGGGTTTAAAAAGTGGTTATTCAACATGAGGCCTGATCCAAATGACATTTTGAATCATTTTTGGTAGAGTCCAAAAAATCAATTTTCTGATGAAAAACGATGACCCCGGACCAGTCGAACGTTGAAAAAATGGTCAATATTGATGAAATTTTAACATTTAATCTTTTGACTTTAAATGACGGTTGGATGTCAGTTATTACTTTTTCAACTAAAATAAGTGTGTTTAAAGTCATTTCTGTGCCTGAAATTGGTCAAAATTGAAGATTTTTAGTAAGCAAAACTCTGTAAAAATGGGAATTTTGGTCACTGTGAGGGTTTAAAAAGTGGTTATTCAACATGAGGCCCGATCCAAATGACATTTTGAATCATTTTTGGTAGAGTCCAAAAAATCAATTTTCTGATGAAAAACGATGACCCCGGACCAGTCGAACGTTGAAAAAATGGTCAATATTGATGAAATTTTAACATTTAATCTTTTGACTTTAAATGACGGTTGGATGTGAGTTATTACTTTTTCAACTAAAATAAGTGTGTTTAAAGTCATTTCTGTGCCTGAAATTGGTCAAAATTGAAGATTTTGAGTAAGCAAAACTCTGTAAAAATGGCAATTTTGGTCACTGTGAGGGTTTAAAAAGTGGTTATTCAACATGAGGCCCGATCCAAATGACATTTTGAATCATTTTTGGTAGAGTCCAAAAAATCAATTTTCTGATGAAAAACGATGACCCCGGACCAGTCGAACATTGAAAAAATTGTCAATATTGATGAAATTTTAATATTTAATCTTTTCACTTTAAATGACGGTTGGATGTGAGTTATTACTTTTTCAACTAAAATAAGTGTGTTTAAAGTCATTTCTGTGCCTGAAATTGGTCAAAATTGAAGATTTTGAGTAAGCAAAACTCTGTAAAAATGGCAATTTTGGTCACTGTGAGGGTTTAAAAAGTGGTTATTCAACATGAGGCCCGATCCAAATGACATTTTGAATCATTTTTGGTAGAGTCCAAAAAATCAATTTTCTGATGAAAAACGATGACCCGGGACCAGTCGAACGTTGAAAAAATGGTCAATATTGATGAAATTTTAACATTTAATCTTTTGACTTTAAATGACGGTTGGATGTGAGTTATTACTTTTTCAACTAAAATAAGTGTGTTTAAAGTCATTTCTGTGCCTGAAATTGGTCAAAATTGAAGATTTTGAGTAAGCAAAACTCTGTAAAAATGGCAATTTTGGTCACTGTGAGGGTTTAAAAAGTGGTTATTCAACATGAGGCCCGATCCAAATGACATTTTGAATCATTTTTGGTAGAGTCCAAAAAATCAATTTTCTGATGAAAAACGATGACCCCGGACCAGTCGAACGTTGAAAAAATGGTCAATATTGATGAAATTTTAACATTTAATCTTTTGACTTTAAATGACGGTTGGATGTGAGTTATTACTTTTTCAACTAAAATAAGTGTGTTTAAAGTCATTTCTGTGCCTGAAATTGGTCAAAATTGAAGATTTTGAGTAAGCAAAACTCTGTAAAAATGGCAATTTTGGTCACTGTGAGGGTTTAAAAAGTGGTTATTCAACATGAGGCCCGATCCAAATGACATTTTGAATCATTTTTGGTAGAGTCCGAAAAATCAATTTTCTGATAAAAAACGATGACCCCGGACCAGTCGAACGTTGAAAAAAATTGGTCAATATTGATGAAATTTTAACATTTAATCTTTTGACTTTAAATGACGGTTGGATGTGAGTTATTACTTTTTCAACTAAAATAGGTGTGTTTAAAGTCATTTCTGTGCCTGAAATTGGTCAAAATTGAAGATTTTGAGTAAGCAAAACTCTGTAAAAATTGCAATTTTGGTCACTGTGAGGGTTTAAAAAGTGGTTATTCAACATGAGGCCCGATCCAAATGACATTTTGATTCATTTTTGGTAGAGTCCAAAAAATCAATTTTCTGATGAAAAACGATGACCCCGGACCAGTCGAACGTTGAAAAAATGGTCAATATTGATGACATTTTAACATTTAATCTTTTGACTTTAAATGACGGTTGGATGTGAGTTATTACTTTTTCAACTAAAATAAGTGTGTTTAAAGTCATTTCTGTGCCTGAAATTGGTCAAAATTGAAGATTTTGAGTAAGCAAAACTCTGTAAAAATGGCAGTTTTGGTCACTGTGAGGGTTTAAAAAGTGGTTATTCAACATGAGGCCTGATCCAAATGACATTTTGAATCATTTTTGGTAGAGTCCAAAAAATCCATTTTCTGATGAAAAACGATGACCCGGGACCAGTCGAACGTTGAAAAAATGGTCAATATTGATGAAATTTTAACATTTAATCTTTTGACTTTAAATGACGGTTGAATGTGAGTTATTACTTTTTCAACTAAAATAAGTGTGTTTAAAGTCATTTCTGTGCCTGAAATTGGTAAAAATTGAAGATTTTGAGTAAGCAAAACTCTGTAAAAATGGCAATTTTGGTCACTGTGAGGGTTTAAAAAGTGGTTATTCAACATGAGGCCCGATCCAAATGACATTTTGAATCATTTTTGGTAGAGTCCAAAAAATCAATTTTCTGATGAAAAACGATGACCCCGGACCAGTCGAACGTTGAAAAAATGGTCAATATTGATGAAATTTTAACATTTAATCTTTTGAATTTAAATGACGGTTGGATGTGAGTTATTACTTTTTCAACTAAAATAAGTGTGTTTAAAGTCATTTCTGTGCCTGAAATTGGTCAAAATTGAAGATTTTGAGTAAGCAAAACTCTGTAAAAATGGCAATTTTGGTCACTGTGAGGGTTTAAAAAGTGGTTATTCAACATGAGGCCCGATCCAAATGACATTTTGAATAATTTTTGGTAGAGTCCAAAAAATCAATTTTCTGATGAAAAACGATGACCCCGGACCAGTCGAACGTTGAAAAAATGGTCAATATTGATGAAATTTTAACATTTAATCTTTTGACTTTAAATGACGGTTGGATGTGAGTTATTACTTTTTCAACTAAAATAAGTGTGTTTAAAGTCATTTCTGTGCCTGAAATTGGTCAAAATTGAAGATTTTGAGTAAGCAAAACTCTGTAAAAATGGCAATTTTGGTCACTGTGAGGGTTTAAAAAGTGGTTATTCAACATGAGGCCTGATCCAAATGACATTTTGAATCATTTTTGGTAGAGTCCAAAAAATCAATTTTCTGATGAAAAACGATGACCCCGGACCAGTCGAACGTTGAAAAAATGGTCAATATTGATAAAATTTTAACATTTAATCTTTTGACTTTAAATGACGGTTGGATGTGAGTTATTACTTTTTCAACTAAAATAAGTGTGTTTAAAGTCATTTCTAAGCCTGAAATTGGTCAAAATTGAAGATTTTGAGTAAGCAAAACTCTGTAAAAATGGCAATTTTGGTCACTACGAGGGTTTAAAAAGTGGTTATTCAACATGAGGCCCGATCCAAATGACATTTTGAATCATTTTTGGTAGAGTCCAAAAATCAATTTTCTGATGAAAAACGATGACCCCGGACCAGTCAAACGTTGAAAAAATGGTCAATATTGAGGAAATTTTAACATTTAATCTTTTGACTTTAAATGACGGTTGGATGTGAGTTATTACTTTTTCAACTAAAATAAGTGTGTTTAAAGTCATTTCTGTGCCTGAAATTGGTCAAAATTGAAGATTTTGAGTAAGCAAAACTCTGTAAAAATGGCAATTTTGGTCACTGTGAGGGTTTAAAAAGTGGTTATTCAACATGAGGCCCAATCCAAATGACATTTTGAATCATTTTTGGTAGAGTCCAAAAAATCAATTTTCTGATGAAAAACGATGACCCCGGACCAGTCGAACGTTGAAAAAATGGTCAATATTGATGAAATTTTAACATTTAATCTTTTGACTTTAAATGACGGTTGGATGTGAGTTATTACTTTTTCAACTAAAATAAGTGTGTTTAAAGTCATTTCTGTGCCTGAAATTGGTCAAAATTGAAGATTTTGAGTAAGCAAAACTCTGCAAAAATGGCAATTTTGGTCACTGTGAGGGTTTAAAAAGTGGTTATTCAACATGAGGCCCGATCCAAATGACATTTTGAATCATTTTTGGTAGAGTCCAAAAAATCAATTTTCTGATGAAAAACGATGACCCCGGACCAGTCGAACGTTGAAAAAATGGTCAATATTGATGAAATTTTAATATTTAATCTTTTGACTTTAAATGACGGTTGGATGTGAGTTATTACTTTTTCAACTAAAATAGGTGTGTTTAAAGTCATTTCTGTGCCTGAAATTGGTCAAAATTGAAGATTTTGAGTAAGCAAAACTCTGTAAAAATGGCAGTTTTGGTCACTGTGAGGGTTTAAAAAGTGATTATTCAACATGAGACCCGATCCAAATGACATTTTGAATCATTTTTGGTAGAGTCCAAAAAATCAATTTTCTGATGAAGAACGATGACCCCGGACCAGTCGAACGTTGAAAAAATGGTCAATATTGATGAAATTTTAATATTTAATCTTTTGTCTTTAAATGACGGTTGGATGTGAGTTATTACTTTTTCAACTAAAATAACTGTGTTTAAAGTCATTTCTGTGCCTGAAATTGGTCAAAATTGAAGATTTTGAGTAAGCAAAACTCTGTAAAAATGGCAATTTTGGTCACTGTGAGGGTTTAAAAAGTGGTTATTCAACATGAGGCCCGATCCAAATGACATTTTGAATCATTTTTGGTAGAGTCCAAAAAATCAATTTTCTGATGAAAAACGATGACCCCGGACCAGTCGAACGTTGAAAAAATGGTCAATATTGATGAAATTTTAACATTTAATCTTTTGACTTTAAGTGACGGTTGGATGTGAGTTATTACTTTTTCAACTAAAATAAGTGTGTTTAAAGTCATTTCTGTGCCTGAAATTGGTCAAAATTGAAGATTTTGAGTAAGCAAAACTCTGTAAAAATGGCAGTTTTGGTCACTGTGAGGGTTTAAAAAGTGGTTATTCAACATGAGGCCTGATCCAAATGACATTTTGAATCATTTTTGGTAGAGTCCAAAAAATCCATTTTCTGATGAAAAACGATGACCCGGGACCAGTCGAACGTTGAAAAAATGGTCAATATTGATGAAATTTTAACATTTAATCTTTTGACTTTAAATGACGGTTGAATGTGAGTTATTACTTTTTCAACTAAAATAAGTGTGTTTAAAGTCATTTCTGTGCCTGAAATTGGTAAAAATTGAAGATTTTGAGTAAGCAAAACTCTGTAAAAATGGCAATTTTGGTCACTGTGAGGGTTTAAAAAGTGGTTATTCAACATGAGGCCCGATCCAAATGACATTTTGAATCATTTTTGGTAGAGTCCAAAAAATCAATTTTCTGATGAAAAACGATGACCCCGGACCAGTCGAACGTTGAAAAAATGGTCAA
The DNA here is from genome assembly GCF_964263255.1 of Lissotriton vulgaris. Classification (NCBI taxonomy): domain Eukaryota; kingdom Metazoa; phylum Chordata; class Amphibia; order Caudata; family Salamandridae; genus Lissotriton; species Lissotriton vulgaris. Next base: position 406,422 of record NW_028252894.1, read on the forward strand.
TATTGATGAAATTTTAACATTTAATCTTTTGAATTTAAATGACGGTTGGATGTGAGTTATTACTTTTTCAACTAAAATAAGTGTGTTTAAAGTCATTTCTGTGCCTGAAATTGGTCAAAATTGAAGATTTTGAGTAAGCAAAACTCTGTAAAAATGGCAATTTTGGTCACTGTGAGGGTTTAAAAAGTGGTTATTCAACATGAGGCCCGATCCAAATGACATTTTGAATAATTTTTGGTAGAGTCCAAAAAATCAATTTTCTGATGAAAAACGATGACCCCGGACCAGTCGAACGTTGAAAAAATGGTCAATATTGATGAAATTTTAACATTTAATCTTTTGACTTTAAATGACGGTTGGATGTGAGTTATTACTTTTTCAACTAAAATAAGTGTGTTTAAAGTCATTTCTGTGCCTGAAATTGGTCAAAATTGAAGATTTTGAGTAAGCAAAACTCTGTAAAAATGGCAATTTTGGTCACTGTGAGGGTTTAAAAAGTGGTTATTCAACATGAGGCCTGATCCAAATGACATTTTGAATCATTTTTGGTAGAGTCCAAAAAATCAATTTTCTGATGAAAAACGATGACCCCGGACCAGTCGAACGTTGAAAAAATGGTCAATATTGATAAAATTTTAACATTTAATCTTTTGACTTTAAATGACGGTTGGATGTGAGTTATTACTTTTTCAACTAAAATAAGTGTGTTTAAAGTCATTTCTAAGCCTGAAATTGGTCAAAATTGAAGATTTTGAGTAAGCAAAACTCTGTAAAAATGGCAATTTTGGTCACTACGAGGGTTTAAAAAGTGGTTATTCAACATGAGGCCCGATCCAAATGACATTTTGAATCATTTTTGGTAGAGTCCAAAAATCAATTTTCTGATGAAAAACGATGACCCCGGACCAGTCAAACGTTGAAAAAATGGTCAATATTGAGGAAATTTTAACATTTAATCTTTTGACTTTAAATGACGGTTGGATGTGAGTTATTACTTTTTCAACTAAAATAAGTGTGTTTAAAGTCATTTCTGTGCCTGAAATTGGTCAAAATTGAAGATTTTGAGTAAGCAAAACTCTGTAAAAATGGCAATTTTGGTCACTGTGAGGGTTTAAAAAGTGGTTATTCAACATGAGGCCCAATCCAAATGACATTTTGAATCATTTTTGGTAGAGTCCAAAAAATCAATTTTCTGATGAAAAACGATGACCCCGGACCAGTCGAACGTTGAAAAAATGGTCAATATTGATGAAATTTTAACATTTAATCTTTTGACTTTAAATGACGGTTGGATGTGAGTTATTACTTTTTCAACTAAAATAAGTGTGTTTAAAGTCATTTCTGTGCCTGAAATTGGTCAAAATTGAAGATTTTGAGTAAGCAAAACTCTGCAAAAATGGCAATTTTGGTCACTGTGAGGGTTTAAAAAGTGGTTATTCAACATGAGGCCCGATCCAAATGACATTTTGAATCATTTTTGGTAGAGTCCAAAAAATCAATTTTCTGATGAAAAACGATGACCCCGGACCAGTCGAACGTTGAAAAAATGGTCAATATTGATGAAATTTTAATATTTAATCTTTTGACTTTAAATGACGGTTGGATGTGAGTTATTACTTTTTCAACTAAAATAGGTGTGTTTAAAGTCATTTCTGTGCCTGAAATTGGTCAAAATTGAAGATTTTGAGTAAGCAAAACTCTGTAAAAATGGCAGTTTTGGTCACTGTGAGGGTTTAAAAAGTGATTATTCAACATGAGACCCGATCCAAATGACATTTTGAATCATTTTTGGTAGAGTCCAAAAAATCAATTTTCTGATGAAGAACGATGACCCCGGACCAGTCGAACGTTGAAAAAATGGTCAATATTGATGAAATTTTAATATTTAATCTTTTGTCTTTAAATGACGGTTGGATGTGAGTTATTACTTTTTCAACTAAAATAACTGTGTTTAAAGTCATTTCTGTGCCTGAAATTGGTCAAAATTGAAGATTTTGAGTAAGCAAAACTCTGTAAAAATGGCAATTTTGGTCACTGTGAGGGTTTAAAAAGTGGTTATTCAACATGAGGCCCGATCCAAATGACATTTTGAATCATTTTTGGTAGAGTCCAAAAAATCAATTTTCTGATGAAAAACGATGACCCCGGACCAGTCGAACGTTGAAAAAATGGTCAATATTGATGAAATTTTAACATTTAATCTTTTGACTTTAAGTGACGGTTGGATGTGAGTTATTACTTTTTCAACTAAAATAAGTGTGTTTAAAGTCATTTCTGTGCCTGAAATTGGTCAAAATTGAAGATTTTGAGTAAGCAAAACTCTGTAAAAATGGCAATTTTGGTCACTGTGAGGGTTTAAAAAGTGGTTATTCAACATGAGGCCCGATCCAAATGACATTTTGAATCATTTTTGGTAGAGTCCAAAAAATCAATTTTCTGATGAAAAACGATGACCCCGGACCAGTCGAACGTTGAAAAAATGGTCAATATTGATGAAATTTTAACATTTAATCTTTTGACTTTAAGTGACGGTTGGATGTGAGTTATTACTTTTTCAACTAAAATAAGTGTGTTTAAAGTCATTTCTGTGCCTGAAATTGGTCAAAATTGAAGATTTTGAGTAAGCAAAACTCTGTAAAAATGGCAATTTTGGTCACTGTGAGGGTTTAAAAAGTGGTTATTCAACATGAGGCCCGATCCAAATGACATTTTGAATCATTTTTGGTAGAGTCCAAAAAATCAATTTTCTGATGAAAAACGATGACCCCGGACCAGTCGAACGTTGAAAAAATGGTCAATATTGATGAAATTTTAATATTTAATCTTTTGACTTTAAATGACGGTTGGATGTGAGTTATTACTTTTTCAACTAAAATAAGTGTGTTTAAAGTCATTTCTGTGCCTGAAATTGTTCAAAATTGAAGATTTTGAGTAAGCAAAACTCTGTAAAAATGGCAGTTTTGGTCACTGTGAGGGTTTAAAAAGTGGTTATTCAACATGAGGCCCGATCCAAATGACATTTTGAATCATTTTTGGTAGAGTCCAAAAAATCAATTTTCTGATGAAAAACGATGACCCCGGACCAGTCGAACGTTGAAAAAATGGTCAATATTGATGAAATTTTAACATTTAATCTTTTGACTTTAAATGACGGTTGGATGTGAGTTATTACTTTTTCAACTAAAATAAGTGTGTTTAAAGTCATTTCTGTGCCTGAAATTGGTCAAAATTGAAGATTTTGAGTAAGCAAAACTCTGTAAAAATGGCAGTTTTGGTCACTGTGAGGGTTTAAAAAGTGGTTATTCAACATGAGGCCCGATCCAAATGACATTTTGAATCATTTTTGGTAGAGTCCAAAAAATCAATTTTCTGATGAAAAACGATGACCCCGGACCAGTCGAACGTTGAAAAAATGGTCAATATTGATGAAATTTTAACATTTAATCTTTTGACTTTAAGTGACGGTTGGATGTGAGTTATTACTTTTTCAACTAAAATAAGTGTGTTTAAAGTCATTTCTGTGCCTGAAATTGGTCAAAATTGAAGATTTTGAGTAAGCAAAACTCTGTAAAAATGGCAATTTTGGTCACTGTGAGGGTTTAAAAAGTGGTTATTCAACATGAGGCCCGATCCAAATGACATTTTGAATCATTTTTGGTAGAGTCCAAAAAATCAATTTTCTGATGAAAAACGATGACCCCGGACCAGTCGAACGTTGAAAAAATGGTCAATATTGATGAAATTTTAACATTTAATCTTTTGACTTTAAGTGACGGTTGGATGTGAGTTATTACTTTTTCAACTAAAATAAGTGTGTTTAAAGTCATTTCTGTGCCTGAAATTGGTCAAAATTGAAGATTTTGAGTAAGCAAAACTCTGTAAAAATGGCAATTTTGGTCACTGTGAGGGTTTAAAAAGTGGTTATTCAACATGAGGCCCGATCCAAATGACATTTTGAATCATTTTTGGTAGAGTCCAAAAAATCAATTTTCTGATGAAAAACGATGACCCCGGACCAGTCGAACGTTGAAAAAATGGTCAATATTGATGAAATTTTAATATTTAATCTTTTGACTTTAAATGACGGTTGGATGTGAGTTATTACTTTTTCAACTAAAATAAGTGTGTTTAAAGTCATTTCTGTGCCTGAAATTGTTCAAAATTGAAGATTTTGAGTAAGCAAAACTCTGTAAAAATGGCAGTTTTGGTCACTGTGAGGGTTTAAAAAGTGGTTATTCAACATGAGGCCCGATCCAAATGACATTTTGAATCATTTTTGGTAGAGTCCAAAAAATCAATTTTCTGATGAAAAACGATGACCCCGGACCAGTCGAACGTTGAAAAAATGGTCAATATTGATGAAATTTTAACATTTAATCTTTTGACTTTAAATGACGGTTGGATGTGAGTTATTACTTTTTCAACTAAAATAAGTGTGTTTAAAGTCATTTCTGTGCCTGAAATTGGTCAAAATTGAAGATTTTGAGTAAGCAAAACTCTGTAAAAATGGCAATTTTGGTCACTGTGAGGGTTTAAAAAGTGGTTATTCAACATGAGGCCCGATCCAAATGACATTTTGAATCATTTTTGGTAGAGTCCAAAAAATCAATTTTCTGATAAAAAACGATGACCCCGGACCAGTCGAACGTTGAAAAAATGGTCAATATTGATGAAATTTTAATATTTAATCTTTTGACTTTAAATGACGGTTGGATGTGAGTTATTACTTTTTCAACTAAAATAAGTGTGTTTAAAGTCATTTCTGTGCCTGAAATTGGTCAAAATTGAAGATTTTGAGTAAGCAAAACTCTGTAAAAATTGCAGTTTTGGTCACTGTGAGGGTTTAAAAAGTGGTTATTCAACATGAGGCCCGATCCAAATGACATTTTGAATCATTTTTGGTAGAGTCCAAAAAATCAATTTTCTGGTGAAAAACGATGACCCCGGACCAGTCGAACGTTGAAAAAATGGTCAATATTGATGACATTTTAATATTTAATCTTTTGACTTTAAATGACGGTTGGATGTGAGTTATTACTTTTTCAACTAAAATAGGTGTGTTTAAAGTCATTTCTGTGCCTGAAATTGGTCAAAATTGAAGATTTTGAGTAAGCAAAACTCTGTAAAAATGGCAATTTTGGTCACTGTGAGGGTTTAAAAAGTGGTTATTCAACATGAGGCCCGATCCAAATGACATTTTGAATCATTTTTGGTAGAGTCCAAAAAATCAATTTTCTGATGAAAAACGATGACCCCGGACCAGTCGAACGTTGAAAAAATGGTCAATATTGATGAAATTTTAATATTTAATCTTTTGACTTTAAATGACGGTTGGATGTGAGTTATTACTTTTTCAACTAAAATAGGTGTGTTTAAAGTCATTTCTGTGCCTGAAATTGGTCAAAATTGAAGATTTTGAGTAAGCAAAACTCTGTAAAAATGGTAGTTTTGGTCACTGTGAGGGTTTAAAAAGTGGTTATTCAACATGAGACCCGATCCAAATGACATTTTGAATCATTTTTGGTAGAGTCCAAAAAATCAATTTTCTGATGAAGAACGATGACCCCGGACCAGTCGAACGTTGAAAAAATGGTCAATATTGATGAAATTTTAATATTTAATCTTTTGTCTTTAAATGACGGTTGGATGTGAGGTATTACTTTTTCAACTAAAATAAGTGTGTTTAAAGTCATTTCTGTGCCTGAAATTGGTCAAAATTGAAGATTTTGAGTAAGCAAAACTCTGTAAAAATGGCAGTTTTGGTCACTGTGAGGGTTTAAAAAGTGGTTATTCAACATGAGGCCCGATCCAAATGACATTTTGAATCATTTTTGGTAGAGTCCAAAAAATCAATTTTCTGATGAAAAACGATGACCCCGGACCAGTCGAACGTTGAAAAAATGGTCAATATTGATGACATTTTAATATTTAATCTTTTGACTTTAAATGACGGTTGGATGTGAGTTATTACTTTTTCAACTAAAATAAGTGTGTTTAAAGTCATTTCTGTGCCTGAAATTGGTCAAAATTGAAGATTTTGAGTAAGCAAAACTCTGTAAAAATGGCAGTTTTGGTCACTGTGAGGGTTTAAAAAGTGGTTATTCAACATGAGGCCCGATCCAAATGACATTTTGAATCATTTTTGGTAGAGTCCAAAAAATCAATTTTCTGATGAAAAACGATGACCCCGGACCAGTCGAACGTTGAAAAAATGGTCAATATTGATGAAATTTTAACATTTAATCTTTTGACTTTAAGTGACGGTTGGATGTGAGTTATTACTTATTCAACTAAAATAAGTGTGTTTAAAGTCATTTCTGTGCCTGAAATTGGTCAAAATTGAAGATTTTGAGTAAGCAAAACTCTGTAAAAATGGCAATTTTGGTCACTGTGAGGGTTTAAAAAGTGGTTATTCAACATGAGGCTCGATCCAAATGACATTTTGAATCATTTTTGGTAGAGTCCGAAAATCAATTTTCTGATGAAAAACGATGACCCCGGACCAGTCGAACGTTGAAAAAATGGTCAATATTGATGAAATTTTAATATTTAATCTTTTGACTTTAAATGACGGTGGGATGTGAGTTATTACTTTTTCAACTAAAATAAGTGTGTTTAAAGTCATTTCTGTGCCTGAAATTGGTCAAAATTGAAGATTTTGAGTAAGCAAAACTCTGTAAAAATGCCAGTTTTGGTCACTGTGAGGGTTTAAAAAGTGGTTATTCAACATGAGGCCCGATCCAAATGACATTTTGAATCATTTTTGGTAGAGTCCAAAAAATCAATTTTCTGATGAAAAACGATGACCCCGGACCAGTCGAACGTTGAAAAAATGGTCAATATTGATGAAATTTTAACATTTAATCTTTTGACTTTAAATGACGGTTGGATGTTAATTATTACTTTTTCAACTAAAATAAGTGTGTTTAAAGTCATTTCTGTGCCTGAAATTGGTCAAAATTGAAGATTAAGTGTAAGCAAAACTCTGTAAAAATGGCAGTTTTGGTACCTGTGAGGGTTTAAAAAGTGGTTTTTCAACATGAGGCCTGATCCAAATGACATTTTGAATAATTTTTGGTAGAGTCCAAAAAATCCATTTTCTGATGAAAAACGATGACCCCGGACCAGTCGAACGTTGAAAAAATGGTCAATATTGATGAAATTTTAACATTTAATCTTTTGACTTTAAATGACGGTTGGATGTGAGTTATTACTTTTTCAACTAAAATAAGTGTGTTTAAAGTCATTTCTGTGCCTGAAATTGGTCAAAATTGAAGATTTTGAGTAAGCAAAACTCTGTAAAAATGGCAGTTTTGGTCACTGTGAGGGTTTAAAAAGTGGTTATTCAACATGAGGCCCGATCCAAATGACATTTTGAATCATTTTTGGTAGAGTCCAAAAAATCAATTTTCTGATGAAAAACGATGACCCCGGACCAGTCGAACGTTGAAAAAATGGTCAATATTGATGAAATTTTAATATTTAATCTTTTGACTTTAAATGACGGTTGGATGTGAGTTATTACTTTTTCAACTAAAATAGGTGTGTTTAAAGTCATTTCTGTGCCTGAAATTGGTCAAAATTGAAGATTTTGAGTAAGCAAAACTCTGTAAAAATGGTAGTTTTGGTCACTGTGAGGGTTTAAAAAGTGGTTATTCAACATGAGACCCGATCCAAATGACATTTTGAATAATTTTTGGTAGAGTCCAAAAAATCAATTTTCTGATGAAGAACGATGACCCCGGACCAGTCGAACGTTGAAAAAATGGTCAATATTGATGAAATTTTAATATTTAATCTTTTGTCTTTAAATGACGGTTGGATGTGAGGTATTACTTTTTCAACTAAAATAAGTGTGTTTAAAGTCATTTCTGTGCCTGAAATTGGTCAAAATTGAAGATTTTGAGTAAGCAAAACTCTGTAAAAATGGCAGTTTTGGTCACTGTGAGGGTTTAAAAAGTGGTTATTCAACATGAGGCCCGATCCAAATGACATTTTGAATCATTTTTGGTAGAGTCCAAAAAATCAATTTTCTGATGAAAAACGATGACCCCGGACCAGTCGAACGTTGAAAAAATGGTCAATATTGATGACATTTTAATATTTAATCTTTTGACTTTAAATGACGGTTGGATGTGAGTTATTACTTTTTCAACTAAAATAAGTGTGTTTAAAGTCATTTCTGTGCCTGAAATTGGTCAAAATTGAAGATTTTGAGTAAGCAAAACTCTGTAAAAATGGCAGTTTTGGTCACTGTGAGGGTTTAAAAAGTGGTTATTCAACATGAGGCCCGATCCAAATGACATTTTGAATCATTTTTGGTAGAGTCCAAAAAATCAATTTTCTGATGAAAAACGATGACCCCGGACCAGTCGAACGTTGAAAAAATGGTCAATATTGATGAAATTTTAACATTTAATCTTTTGACTTTAAGTGACGGTTGGATGTGAGTTATTACTTTTTCAACTAAAATAAGTGTGTTTAAAGTCATTTCTGTGCCTGAAATTGGTCAAAATTGAAGATTTTGAGTAAGCAAAACTCTGTAAAAATGGCAATTTTGGTCACTGTGAGGGTTTAAAAAGTGGTTATTCAACATGAGGCTCGATCCAAATGACATTTTGAATCATTTTTGGTAGAGTCCGAAAATCAATTTTCTGATGAAAAACGATGACCCCGGACCAGTCGAACGTTGAAAAAATGGTCAATATTGATGAAATTTTAATATTTAATCTTTTGACTTTAAATGACGGTGGGATGTGAGTTATTACTTTTTCAACTAAAATAAGTGTGTTTAAAGTCATTTCTGTGCCTGAAATTGGTCAAAATTGAAGATTTTGAGTAAGCAAAACTCTGTAAAAATGGCAGTTTTGGTCACTGTGAGGGTTTAAAAAGTGGTTATTCAACATGAGGCCCGATCCAAATGACATTTTGAATCATTTTTGGTAGAGTCCAAAAAATCAATTTTCTGATGAAAAACGATGACCCCGGACCAGTCGAACGTTGAAAAAATGGTCAATATTGATGAAATTTTAACATTTAATCTTTTGACTTTAAATGACGGTTGGATGTTAATTATTACTTTTTCAACTAAAATAAGTGTGTTTAAAGTCATTTCTGTGCCTGAAATTGGTCAAAATTGAAGATTAAGTGTAAGCAAAACTCTGTAAAAATGGCAGTTTTGGTACCTGTGAGGGTTTAAAAAGTGGTTTTTCAACATGAGGCCTGATCCAAATGACATTTTGAATAATTTTTGGTAGAGTCCAAAAAATCCATTTTCTGATGAAAAACGATGACCCCGGACCAGTCGAACGTTGAAAAAATGGTCAATATTGATGAAATTTTAACATTTAATCTTTTGACTTTAAATGACGGTTGGATGTGAGTTATTACTTTTTCAACTAAAATAAGTGTGTTTAAAGTCATTTCTGTGCCTGAAATTGGTCAAAATTGAAGATTTTGAGTAAGCAAAACTCTGTAAAAATGGCAGTTTTGGTCACTGTGAGGGTTTAAAAAGTGGTTATTCAACATGAGGCCCGATCCAAATGACATTTTGAATAATTTTTGGTAGAGTCCAAAAAATCAATTTTCTGATGAAAAACGATGACCCCGGACCAGTCGAACGTTGAAAAAATGGTCAATATTGATGAAATTTTAATATTTAATCTTTTGACTTTAAATGACGGTTGGATGTGAGTTATTACTTTTTCAACTAAAATAGGTGTGTTTAAAGTCATTTCTGTGCCTGAAATTGGTCAAAATTGAAGATTTTGAGTAAGCAAAACTCTGTAAAAATGGCAGTTTTGGTCACTGTGAGGGTTTAAAAAGTGGTTATTCAACATGAGACCCGATCCAAATGACATTTTGAATCATTTTTGGTAGAGTCCAAAAAATCAATTTTCTGAAGAAGAACGATGACCCCGGACCAGTCGAACGTTGAAAAAATGGTCAATATTGATGAAATTTTAATATTTAATCTTTTGTCTTTTAATCTTTTGTCTTTAAATGACGGTTGGATGTGAGTTATTACTTTTTCAACTAAAATAAGTGTGTTTAAAGTCATTTCTGTGCCTGAAATTGGTCAAAATTTAAGATTTTGAGTAAGCAAAACTCTGTAAAAATGGCAGTTTTGGTCACTGTGAGGGTTTAAAAAGTGGTTATTCAACATGAGGCCTGATCCAAATGACATTTTGAATCATTTTTGGTAAAGTCCAAAAAATCAATTTTCTGATGAAAAACGATGACCCCGGACCAGTCAAACGTTGAAAAAATGGTCAATATTGATGAAATTTTAACATTTAATCTTTTGACTTTAAATGACGGTTGGATGTGAGTTATTACTTTTTCAACTAAAATAAGTGTGTTTAAAGTCATTTCTGTGCCTGAAATTGGTCAAAATTGAAGATTTTGAGTAAGCAAAACTCTGTAAAAATGGCAGTTTTGGTCACTGTGAGGGTTTAAAAAGTGGTTATTCAACATGAGGCCTGATCAAAATGACATTTTGAATCATTTTTGGTAGAGTCCAAAAAATCAATTTTCTGATGAAAAACGATGACCCCGGACCAGTCGAACGTTGAAAAAATGGTCAATATTGATGAAATTTTAACATTTAATCTTTTGACTTTAAATGACGGTTGGATGTGAGTTATTACTTTTTCAACTAAAATAAGTGTGTTTAAATTCATTTCTGTGCCTGAAATTGGTCAAAATTGAAGATTTTGAGTAAGCAAAACTCTGTAAAAATGGCAATTTTGGTCACTGTGAGGGTTTAAAAAGTGGTTATTCAACATGAGACCCGATCCAAATGACATTTTGAATCATTTTTGGTAGAGTCCAAAAAATCAATTTTCTGATGAAGAACGATAACCCCGGACCAGTCGAACGTTGAAAAAATGGTCAATATTGATGAAATTTTAATATTTAATCTTTTGTCTTTAAATGACGGTTGGATGTGAGTTATTACTTTTTCAACTAAAATAAGTGTGTTTAAAGTCATTTCTGTGCCTGAAATTGGTCAAAATTGAAGATTTTGAGTAAGCAAAACTCTGTAAAAATGGCAGTTTTGGTCACTGTGAGGGTTTAAAAAGTGGTTATTCAACATGAGGCCCGATCCAAATGACATTTTGAATCATTTTTGGTAGAGTCCAAAAAATCAATTTTCTGATGAAAAACGATGACCCCGGACCAGTCGAACGTTGAAAAAATGGTCAATATTGATGAAATTTTAACATTTAATCTTTTGACTTTAAGTGACGGTTGGATGTGAGTTATTACTTTTTCAACTAAAATAAGTGTGTTTAAAGTCATTTCTGTGCCTGAAATTGGTCAAAATTGAAGATTTTGAGTAAGCAAAACTCTGTAAAAATGGCAATTTTGGTCACTGTGAGGGTTTAAAAAGTGGTTATTCAACATGAGGCCCGATCCAAATGACATTTTGAATCATTTTTGGTAGAGTCCAAAAAATCAATTTTCTGATGAAAAACGATGACCCCGGACCAGTCGAACGTTGAAAAAATGGTCAATATTGATGAAATTTTAATATTTAATCTTTTGACTTTAAATGACGGTTGGATGTGAGTTATTACTTTTTCAACTAAAATAAGTGTGTTTAGAGTCATTTCTGTGCCTGAAATTGGTCAAAATTGAAAATTTTGAGTAAGCAAAACTCTGTAAAAATGGCAGTTTTGGTCACTGTGAGGGTTTAAAAAGTGGTTATTCAACATGAGGCCCGATCCAAATGACATTTTGAATCATTTTTGGTAGAGTCCAAAAAATCAATTTTCTGATGAAAAACGATGAACCCGGACCAGTCGAACGTTGAAAAAATGGTCAATATTGATGAAATTTTAACATTTAATCTTTTGACTTTAAATGACGGTTGGATGTTAATTATTACTTTTTCAACTAAAATAAGTGTGTTTAAAGTCATTTCTGTGCCTGAAATTGGTCAAAATTGAAGATTTTGAGTAAGCAAACTCTGTAAAAATGGCAGTTTTGGTACCTGTGAGGGTTTAAAAAGTGGTTATTCAACATGAGGCCTGATCCAAATGACATTTTGAATCATTTTTGGTAGAGTCCAAAAAATCCATTTTCTGATGAAAAACGATGACCCCGGACCAGTCGAACGTTGAAAAAATGGTCAATATTGATGAAATTTTAATATTTAATCTTTTGTCTTTAAATGACGGTTGGATGTGAGTTATTACTTTTTCAACTAAAATAAGTGTGTTTAAAGTCATTTCTGTGCCTGAAATTGGTCAAAATTGAAGATTTTGAGTAAGCAAAACTCTGTAAAAATGGCAGTTTTGGTCACTGTGAGGGTTTAAAAAGTGGTTATTCAACATGAGGCCCGATCCAAATGACATTTTGAATCATTTTTGGTAGAGTCCAAAAAATCAATTTTCTGATGAAAAACGATGACCCCGGACCAGTCGAACGTTGAAAAAATGGTCAATATTGATGAAATTTTAACATTTAATCTTTTGACTTTAAGTGACGGTTGGATGTGAGTTATTACTTTTTCAACTAAAATAAGTGTGTTTAAAGTCATTTCTGTGCCTGAAATTGGTCAAAATTGAAGATTTTGAGTAAGCAAAACTCTGTAAAAATGGCAATTTTGGTCACTGTGAGGGTTTAAAAAGTGGTTATTCAACATGAGGCCCGATCCAAATAACATTTTGAATCATTTTTGGTAGAGTCCAAAAAATCAATTTTCTGATGAAAAACGATGACCCCGGACCAGTCGAACGCTGAAAAAATGGTCAATATTGATGAAATTTTAATATTTAATCTTTTGACTTTAAATGACGGTTGGATGTGAGTTATTACTTTTTCAACTAAAATAAGTGTGTTTAAAGTCATTTCTGTGCCTGAAATTGGTCAAAATTGAAGATTTTGAGTAAGCAAAACTCTGTAAAAATGGCAGTTTTGGTCACTGTGAGGGTTTAAAAAGTGGTTATTCAACATGAGGCCCGATCCAAATGACATTTTGAATCATTTTTGGTAGAGTCCAAAAAATAAATTTTCTGATGAAAAACGATGACCCCGGACCAGTCGAACGTTGAAAAAATGGTCAATATTGATGAAATTTTAACATTTAATCTTTTGACTTTAAATGACGGTTGGATGTTAATTATTACTTTTTCAACTAAAATAAGTGTGTTTAAAGTCATTTCTGTGCCTGAAATTGGTCAAAATTGAAGATTTTGAGTAAGCAAAACTCTGTAAAAATGGCAGTTTTGGTACCTGTGAGGGTTTAAAAAGTGGTTATTCAACATGAGGCCTGATCCAAATGACATTTTGAATCATTTTTGGTAGAGTCCAAAAAATCCATTTTCTGATGAAAAACGATGACCCCGGACCAGTCGAACGTTGAAAAAATGGTCAATATTGATGAAATTTTAACATTTAATCTTTTGACTTTAAATGACGGTTGGATGTGAGTTATTACTTTTTCAACTAAAATAAGTGTGTTTAAAGTCATTTCTGTGCCTGAAATTGGTCAAAATTGAAGATTTTGAGTAAGCAAAACTCTGTAAAAATGGCAGTTTTGGTCACTGTGAGGGTTTAAAAAGTGGTTATTCAACATGAGGCCCGATCCAAATGACATTTTGAATCATTTTTGGTAGAGTCCAAAAAATCAATTTTCTGATGAAAAACGATGACCCCGGACCAGTCGAACGTTGAAAAAATGGTCAATATTGATGAAATTTTAACATTTAATCTTTTGACTTTAAATGACGGTTGGATGTGAGTTATTACTTTTTCAACTAAAATAAGTGTGTTTAAAGTCATTTCTGTGCCTGAAATTGGTCAAAATTGAAGATTTTGAGTAAGCAAAACTCTGTAAAAATGGCAATTTTGGTCACTGTGAGGGTTTAAAAAGTGGTTATTCAACATGAGGCCCGATCCAAATGACATTTTGAATCATTTTTGGTAGAGTCCAAAAATTCAATTTTCTGATGAAAAACGATGACCCCGGACCAGTCGAACGTTGAAAAAATGGTCAATATTGATGAAATTTTAATATTTAATCTTTTGACTTTAAATGACGGTTGGATGTGAGTTATTACTTTTTAAACTAAAATAGGTGTGTTTAAAGTCATTTCTGTGCCTGAAATTGGTCAAAATTGAAGATTTTGAGTAAGCAAAACTCTGTAAAAATGGCAATTTTGGTCACTGTGAGGGTTTAAAAAGTGGTTATTCAACATGAGGCCCGATCCAAATGACATTTTGAATCATTTTTGGTAGAGTCCAAAAAATCAATTTTCTGATGAAAAACGATGACCCCGGACCAGTCGAACGTTGAAAAAATGGTCAATATTGATGAAATTTTAATATTTAATCTTTTGACTTTAAATGACGGTTGGATGTGAGTTATTACTTTTTCAACTAAAATAGGTGTGTTTAAAGTCATTTCTGTGCCTGAAATTGGTCAAAATTGAAGATTTTGAGTAAGCAAAACTCTGTAAAAATTGCAGTTTTGGTCACTGTGAGGGTTTAAAAAGTGGTTATTCAACATGAGACCCGATCCAAATGACATTTTGAATCATTTTTGGTAGAGTCCAAAAAATCAATTTTCTGATGAAGAACGATGACCCCGGACCAGTCGAACGTTGAAAAAATGGTCAATATTGATGAAATTTTAATATTTAATCTTTTGTCTTTAAATGACGGTTGGATGTGAGTTATTACTTTTTCAACTAAAATAAGTGTGTTTAAAGTCATTTCTGTGCCTGAAATTGGTCAAAATTGAAGATTTTGAGTAAGCAAAACTCTGTAAAAATGGCAGTTTTGGTCACTGTGAGGGTTTAAAAAGTGGTTATTCAACATGAGGCCCGATCCAAATGACATTTTGAATCATTTTTGGTAGAGTCCAAAAAATCAATTTTCTGATGAAAAACGATGACCCCGGACCAGTCGAACGTTGAAAAAATGGTCAATATTGATGAAATTTTAACATTTAATCTTTTGACTTTAAATGACGGTTGGATGTGAGTTATTACTTTTTCAACTAAAATAAGTGTGTTTAAAGTCATTTCTGTGCCTGAAATTGTTCAAAATTGAAGATTTTGAGTAAGCAAAACTCTGTAAAAATGGCAATTTTGGTCACTGTGAGGGTTTAAAAAGTGGTTATTCAACATGAGGCCCGATCCAAATGACATTTTGAATCATTTTTGGTAGAGTCCAAAAAATCCATTTTCTGATGAAAAACGATGACCCGGGACCAGTCGAACGTTGAAAAAATGGTCAATATTGATGAAATTTTAACATTTAATCTTTTGACTTTAAGTGACGGTTGGATGTGAGTTATTACTTTTTCAACTAAAATAAGTGTGTTTAAAGTCATTTCTGTGCCTGAAATTGGTCAAAATTGAAGATTTTGAGTAAGCAAAACTCTGTAAAAATGGCAATTTTGGTCACTGTGAGGGTTTAAAAAGTGGTTATTCAACATGAGGCCCGATCCAAATAACATTTTGAATCATTTTTGGTAGAGTCCAAAAAATCAATTTTCTGATGAAAAACGATGACCCCGGACCAGTCGAACGCTGAAAAAATGGTCAATATTGATGAAATTTTAATATTTAATCTTTTGACTTTAAATGACGGTTGGATGTGAGTTATTACTTTTTCAACTAAAATAAGTGTGTTTAAAGTCATTTCTGTGCCTGAAATTGGTCAAAATTGAAGATTTTGAGTAAGCAAAACTCTGTAAAAATGGCAGTTTTGGTCACTGTGAGGGTTTAAAAAGTGGTTATTCAACATGAGGCCCGATCCAAATGACATTTTGAATCATTTTTGGTAGAGTCCAAAAAATAAATTTTCTGATGAAAAACGATGACCCCGGACCAGTCGAACGTTGAAAAAATGGTCAATATTGATGAAATTTTAACATTTAATCTTTTGACTTTAAATGACGGTTGGATGTTAATTATTACTTTTTCAACTAAAATAAGTGTGTTTAAAGTCATTTCTGTGCCTGAAATTGGTCAAAATTGAAGATTTTGAGTAAGCAAAACTCTGTAAAAATGGCAGTTTTGGTACCTGTGAGGGTTTAAAAAGTGGTTATTCAACATGAGGCCTGATCCAAATGACATTTTGAATCATTTTTGGTAGAGTCCAAAAAATCCATTTTCTGATGAAAAACGATGACCCCGGACCAGTCGAACGTTGAAAAAATGGTCAATATTGATGAAATTTTAACATTTAATCTTTTGACTTTAAATGACGGTTGGATGTGAGTTATTACTTTTTCAACTAAAATAAGTGTGTTTAAAGTCATTTCTGTGCCTGAAATTGGTCAAAATTGAAGATTTTGAGTAAGCAAAACTCTGTAAAAATGGCAGTTTTGGTCACTGTGAGGGTTTAAAAAGTGGTTATTCAACATGAGGCCCGATCCAAATGACATTTTGAATCATTTTTGGTAGAGTCCAAAAAATCAATTTTCTGATGAAAAACGATGACCCCGGACCAGTCGAACGTTGAAAAAATGGTCAATATTGATGAAATTTTAACATTTAATCTTTTGACTTTAAATGACGGTTGGATGTGAGTTATTACTTTTTCAACTAAAATAAGTGTGTTTAAAGTCATTTCTGTGCCTGAAATTGGTCAAAATTGAAGATTTTGAGTAAGCAAAACTCTGTAAAAATGGCAATTTTGGTCACTGTGAGGGTTTAAAAAGTGGTTATTCAACATGAGGCCCGATCCAAATGACATTTTGAATCATTTTTGGTAGAGTCCAAAAATTCAATTTTCTGATGAAAAACGATGACCCCGGACCAGTCGAACGTTGAAAAAATGGTCAATATTGATGAAATTTTAATATTTAATCTTTTGACTTTAAATGACGGTTGGATGTGAGTTATTACTTTTTAAACTAAAATAGGTGTGTTTAAAGTCATTTCTGTGCCTGAAATTGGTCAAAATTGAAGATTTTGAGTAAGCAAAACTCTGTAAAAATGGCAATTTTGGTCACTGTGAGGGTTTAAAAAGTGGTTATTCAACATGAGGCCCGATCCAAATGACATTTTGAATCATTTTTGGTAGAGTCCAAAAAATCAATTTTCTGATGAAAAACGATGACCCCGGACCAGTCGAACGTTGAAAAAATGGTCAATATTGATGAAATTTTAATATTTAATCTTTTGACTTTAAATGACGGTTGGATGTGAGTTATTACTTTTTCAACTAAAATAGGTGTGTTTAAAGTCATTTCTGTGCCTGAAATTGGTCAAAATTGAAGATTTTGAGTAAGCAAAACTCTGTAAAAATTGCAGTTTTGGTCACTGTGAGGGTTTAAAAAGTGGTTATTCAACATGAGACCCGATCCAAATGACATTTTGAATCATTTTTGGTAGAGTCCAAAAAATCAATTTTCTGATGAAGAACGATGACCCCGGACCAGTCGAACGTTGAAAAAATGGTCAATATTGATGAAATTTTAATATTTAATCTTTTGTCTTTAAATGACGGTTGGATGTGAGTTATTACTTTTTCAACTAAAATAAGTGTGTTTAAAGTCATTTCTGTGCCTGAAATTGGTCAAAATTGAAGATTTTGAGTAAGCAAAACTCTGTAAAAATGGCAATTTTGGTCACTGTGAGGGTTTAAAAAGTGGTTATTCAACATGAGGCCCGATCCAAATGACATTTTGAATCATTTTTGGTAGAGTCCAAAAATTCAATTTTCTGATGAAAAACGATGACCCCGGACCAGTCGAACGTTGAAAAAATGGTCAATATTGATGAAATTTTAATATTTAATCTTTTGACTTTAAATGACGGTTGGATGTGAGTTATTACTTTTTAAACTAAAATAGGTGTGTTTAAAGTCATTTCTGTGCCTGAAATTGGTCAAAATTGAAGATTTTGAGTAAGCAAAACTCTGTAAAAATGGCAATTTTGGTCACTGTGAGGGTTTAAAAAGTGGTTATTCAACATGAGGCCCGATCCAAATGACATTTTGAATCATTTTTGGTAGAGTCCAAAAAATCAATTTTCTGATGAAAAACGATGACCCCGGACCAGTCGAACGTTGAAAAAATGGTCAATATTGATGAAATTTTAATATTTAATCTTTTGACTTTAAATGACGGTTGGATGTGAGTTATTACTTTTTCAACTAAAATAGGTGTGTTTAAAGTCATTTCTGTGCCTGAAATTGGTCAAAATTGAAGATTTTGAGTAAGCAAAACTCTGTAAAAATTGCAGTTTTGGTCACTGTGAGGGTTTAAAAAGTGGTTATTCAACATGAGACCCGATCCAAATGACATTTTGAATCATTTTTGGTAGAGTCCAAAAAATCAATTTTCTGATGAAGAACGATGACCCCGGACCAGTCGAACGTTGAAAAAATGGTCAATATTGATGAAATTTTAATATTTAATCTTTTGTCTTTAAATGACGGTTGGATGTGAGTTATTACTTTTTCAACTAAAATAAGTGTGTTTAAAGTCATTTCTGTGCCTGAAATTGGTCAAAATTGAAGATTTTGAGTAAGCAAAACTCTGTAAAAATGGCAGTTTTGGTCACTGTGAGGGTTTAAAAAGTGGTTATTCAACATGAGGCCCGATCCAAATGACATTTTGAATCATTTTTGGTAGAGTCCAAAAAATCAATTTTCTGATGAAAAACGATGACCCCGGACCAGTCGAACGTTGAAAAAATGGTCAATATTGATGAAATTTTAACATTTAATCTTTTGACTTTAAATGACGGTTGGATGTGAGTTATTACTTTTTCAACTAAAATAAGTGTGTTTAAAGTCATTTCTGTGCCTGAAATTGTTCAAAATTGAAGATTTTGAGTAAGCAAAACTCTGTAAAAATGGCAATTTTGGTCACTGTGAGGGTTTAAAAAGTGGTTATTCAACATGAGGCCCGATCCAAATGACATTTTGAATCATTTTTGGTAGAGTCCAAAAAATCCATTTTCTGATGAAAAACGATGACCCGGGACCAGTCGAACGTTGAAAAAATGGTCAATATTGATGAAATTTTAACATTTAATCTTTTGACTTTAAGTGACGGTTGGATGTGAGTTATTACTTTTTCAACTAAAATAAGTGTGTTTAAAGTCATTTCTGTGCCTGAAATTGGTCAAAATTGAAGATTTTGAGTAAGCAAAACTCTGTAAAAATGGCAATTTTGGTCACTGTGAGGGTTTAAAAAGTGGTTATTCAACATGAGGCCCGATCCAAATAACATTTTGAATCATTTTTGGTAGAGTCCAAAAAATCAATTTTCTGATGAAAAACGATGACCCCGGACCAGTCGAACGCTGAAAAAATGGTCAATATTGATGAAATTTTAATATTTAATCTTTTGACTTTAAATGACGGTTGGATGTGAGTTATTACTTTTTCAACTAAAATAAGTGTGTTTAAAGTCATTTCTGTGCCTGAAATTGGTCAAAATTGAAGATTTTGAGTAAGCAAAACTCTGTAAAAATGGCAGTTTTGGTCACTGTGAGGGTTTAAAAAGTGGTTATTCAACATGAGGCCCGATCCAAATGACATTTTGAATCATTTTTGGTAGAGTCCAAAAAATAAATTTTCTGATGAAAAACGATGACCCCGGACCAGTCGAACGTTGAAAAAATGGTCAATATTGATGAAATTTTAACATTTAATCTTTTGACTTTAAATGACGGTTGGATGTTAATTATTACTTTTTCAACTAAAATAAGTGTGTTTAAAGTCATTTCTGTGCCTGAAATTGGTCAAAATTGAAGATTTTGAGTAAGCAAAACTCTGTAAAAATGGCAGTTTTGGTACCTGTGAGGGTTTAAAAAGTGGTTATTCAACATGAGGCCTGATCCAAATGACATTTTGAATCATTTTTGGTAGAGTCCAAAAAATCCATTTTCTGATGAAAAACGATGACCCCGGACCAGTCGAACGTTGAAAAAATGGTCAATATTGATGAAATTTTAACATTTAATCTTTTGACTTTAAATGACGGTTGGATGTGAGTTATTACTTTTTCAACTAAAATAAGTGTGTTTAAAGTCATTTCTGTGCCTGAAATTGGTCAAAATTGAAGATTTTGAGTAAGCAAAACTCTGTAAAAATGGCAGTTTTGGTCACTGTGAGGGTTTAAAAAGTGGTTATTCAACATGAGGCCCGATCCAAATGACATTTTGAATCATTTTTGGTAGAGTCCAAAAAATCAATTTTCTGATGAAAAACGATGACCCCGGACCAGTCGAACGTTGAAAAAATGGTCAATATTGATGAAATTTTAACATTTAATCTTTTGACTTTAAATGACGGTTGGATGTGAGTTATTACTTTTTCAACTAAAATAAGTGTGTTTAAAGTCATTTCTGTGCCTGAAATTGGTCAAAATTGAAGATTTTGAGTAAGCAAAACTCTGTAAAAATGGCAATTTTGGTCACTGTGAGGGTTTAAAAAGTGGTTATTCAACATGAGGCCCGATCCAAATGACATTTTGAATCATTTTTGGTAGAGTCCAAAAATTCAATTTTCTGATGAAAAACGATGACCCCGGACCAGTCGAACGTTGAAAAAATGGTCAATATTGATGAAATTTTAATATTTAATCTTTTGACTTTAAATGACGGTTGGATGTGAGTTATTACTTTTTAAACTAAAATAGGTGTGTTTAAAGTCATTTCTGTGCCTGAAATTGGTCAAAATTGAAGATTTTGAGTAAGCAAAACTCTGTAAAAATGGCAATTTTGGTCACTGTGAGGGTTTAAAAAGTGGTTATTCAACATGAGGCCCGATCCAAATGACATTTTGAATCATTTTTGGTAGAGTCCAAAAAATCAATTTTCTGATGAAAAACGATGACCCCGGACCAGTCGAACGTTGAAAAAATGGTCAATATTGATGAAATTTTAATATTTAATCTTTTGACTTTAAATGACGGTTGGATGTGAGTTATTACTTTTTCAACTAAAATAGGTGTGTTTAAAGTCATTTCTGTGCCTGAAATTGGTCAAAATTGAAGATTTTGAGTAAGCAAAACTCTGTAAAAATTGCAGTTTTGGTCACTGTGAGGGTTTAAAAAGTGGTTATTCAACATGAGACCCGATCCAAATGACATTTTGAATCATTTTTGGTAGAGTCCAAAAAATCAATTTTCTGATGAAGAACGATGACCCCGGACCAGTCGAACGTTGAAAAAATGGTCAATATTGATGAAATTTTAATATTTAATCTTTTGTCTTTAAATGACGGTTGGATGTGAGTTATTACTTTTTCAACTAAAATAAGTGTGTTTAAAGTCATTTCTGTGCCTGAAATTGGTCAAAATTGAAGATTTTGAGTAAGCAAAACTCTGTAAAAATGGCAATTTTGGTCACTGTGAGGGTTTAAAAAGTGGTTATTCAACATGAGGCCCGATCCAAATGACATTTTGAATCATTTTTGGTAGAGTCCAAAAATTCAATTTTCTGATGAAAAACGATGACCCCGGACCAGTCGAACGTTGAAAAAATGGTCAATATTGATGAAATTTTAATATTTAATCTTTTGACTTTAAATGACGGTTGGATGTGAGTTATTACTTTTTAAACTAAAATAGGTGTGTTTAAAGTCATTTCTGTGCCTGAAATTGGTCAAAATTGAAGATTTTGAGTAAGCAAAACTCTGTAAAAATGGCAATTTTGGTCACTGTGAGGGTTTAAAAAGTGGTTATTCAACATGAGGCCCGATCCAAATGACATTTTGAATCATTTTTGGTAGAGTCCAAAAAATCAATTTTCTGATGAAAAACGATGACCCCGGACCAGTCGAACGTTGAAAAAATGGTCAATATTGATGAAATTTTAATATTTAATCTTTTGACTTTAAATGACGGTTGGATGTGAGTTATTACTTTTTCAACTAAAATAGGTGTGTTTAAAGTCATTTCTGTGCCTGAAATTGGTCAAAATTGAAGATTTTGAGTAAGCAAAACTCTGTAAAAATTGCAGTTTTGGTCACTGTGAGGGTTTAAAAAGTGGTTATTCAACATGAGACCCGATCCAAATGACATTTTGAATCATTTTTGGTAGAGTCCAAAAAATCAATTTTCTGATGAAGAACGATGACCCCGGACCAGTCGAACGTTGAAAAAATGGTCAATATTGATGAAATTTTAATATTTAATCTTTTGTCTTTAAATGACGGTTGGATGTGAGTTATTACTTTTTCAACTAAAATAAGTGTGTTTAAAGTCATTTCTGTGCCTGAAATTGGTCAAAATTGAAGATTTTGAGTAAGCAAAACTCTGTAAAAATGGCAGTTTTGGTCACTGTGAGGGTTTAAAAAGTGGTTATTCAACATGAGGCCCGATCCAAATGACATTTTGAATCATTTTTGGTAGAGTCCAAAAAATCAATTTTCTGATGAAAAACGATGACCCCGGACCAGTCGAACGTTGAAAAAATGGTCAATATTGATGAAATTTTAACATTTAATCTTTTGACTTTAAATGACGGTTGGATGTGAGTTATTACTTTTTCAACTAAAATAAGTGTGTTTAAAGTCATTTCTGTGCCTGAAATTGTTCAAAATTGAAGATTTTGAGTAAGCAAAACTCTGTAAAAATGGCAATTTTGGTCACTGTGAGGGTTTAAAAAGTGGTTATTCAACATGAGGCCCGATCCAAATGACATTTTGAATCATTTTTGGTAGAGTCCAAAAAATCCATTTTCTGATGAAAAACGATGACCCGGGACCAGTCGAACGTTGAAAAAATGGTCAATATTGATGAAATTTTAACATTTAATCTTTTGACTTTAAGTGACGGTTGGATGTGAGTTATTACTTTTTCAACTAAAATAAGTGTGTTTAAAGTCATTTCTGTGCCTGAAATTGGTCAAAATTGAAGATTTTGAGTAAGCAAAACTCTGTAAAAATGGCAATTTTGGTCACTGTGAGGGTTTAAAAAGTGGTTATTCAACATGAGGCCCGATCCAAATAACATTTTGAATCATTTTTGGTAGAGTCCAAAAAATCAATTTTCTGATGAAAAACGATGACCCCGGACCAGTCGAACGCTGAAAAAATGGTCAATATTGATGAAATTTTAATATTTAATCTTTTGACTTTAAATGACGGTTGGATGTGAGTTATTACTTTTTCAACTAAAATAAGTGTGTTTAAAGTCATTTCTGTGCCTGAAATTGGTCAAAATTGAAGATTTTGAGTAAGCAAAACTCTGTAAAAATGGCAGTTTTGGTCACTGTGAGGGTTTAAAAAGTGGTTATTCAACATGAGGCCCGATCCAAATGACATTTTGAATCATTTTTGGTAGAGTCCAAAAAATAAATTTTCTGATGAAAAACGATGACCCCGGACCAGTCGAACGTTGAAAAAATGGTCAATATTGATGAAATTTTAACATTTAATCTTTTGACTTTAAATGACGGTTGGATGTTAATTATTACTTTTTCAACTAAAATAAGTGTGTTTAAAGTCATTTCTGTGCCTGAAATTGGTCAAAATTGAAGATTTTGAGTAAGCAAAACTCTGTAAAAATGGCAGTTTTGGTACCTGTGAGGGTTTAAAAAGTGGTTATTCAACATGAGGCCTGATCCAAATGACATTTTGAATCATTTTTGGTAGAGTCCAAAAAATCCATTTTCTGATGAAAAACGATGACCCCGGACCAGTCGAACGTTGAAAAAATGGTCAATATTGATGAAATTTTAACATTTAATCTTTTGACTTTAAATGACGGTTGGATGTGAGTTATTACTTTTTCAACTAAAATAAGTGTGTTTAAAGTCATTTCTGTGCCTGAAATTGGTCAAAATTGAAGATTTTGAGTAAGCAAAACTCTGTAAAAATGGCAGTTTTGGTCACTGTGAGGGTTTAAAAAGTGGTTATTCAACATGAGGCCCGATCCAAATGACATTTTGAATCATTTTTGGTAGAGTCCAAAAAATCAATTTTCTGATGAAAAACGATGACCCCGGACCAGTCGAACGTTGAAAAAATGGTCAATATTGATGAAATTTTAACATTTAATCTTTTGACTTTAAATGACGGTTGGATGTGAGTTATTACTTTTTCAACTAAAATAAGTGTGTTTAAAGTCATTTCTGTGCCTGAAATTGGTCAAAATTGAAGATTTTGAGTAAGCAAAACTCTGTAAAAATGGCAATTTTGGTCACTGTGAGGGTTTAAAAAGTGGTTATTCAACATGAGGCCCGATCCAAATGACATTTTGAATCATTTTTGGTAGAGTCCAAAAATTCAATTTTCTGATGAAAAACGATGACCCCGGACCAGTCGAACGTTGAAAAAATGGTCAATATTGATGAAATTTTAATATTTAATCTTTTGACTTTAAATGACGGTTGGATGTGAGTTATTACTTTTTAAACTAAAATAGGTGTGTTTAAAGTCATTTCTGTGCCTGAAATTGGTCAAAATTGAAGATTTTGAGTAAGCAAAACTCTGTAAAAATGGCAATTTTGGTCACTGTGAGGGTTTAAAAAGTGGTTATTCAACATGAGGCCCGATCCAAATGACATTTTGAATCATTTTTGGTAGAGTCCAAAAAATCAATTTTCTGATGAAAAACGATGACCCCGGACCAGTCGAACGTTGAAAAAATGGTCAATATTGATGAAATTTTAATATTTAATCTTTTGACTTTAAATGACGGTTGGATGTGAGTTATTACTTTTTCAACTAAAATAGGTGTGTTTAAAGTCATTTCTGTGCCTGAAATTGGTCAAAATTGAAGATTTTGAGTAAGCAAAACTCTGTAAAAATTGCAGTTTTGGTCACTGTGAGGGTTTAAAAAGTGGTTATTCAACATGAGACCCGATCCAAATGACATTTTGAATCATTTTTGGTAGAGTCCAAAAAATCAATTTTCTGATGAAGAACGATGACCCCGGACCAGTCGAACGTTGAAAAAATGGTCAATATTGATGAAATTTTAATATTTAATCTTTTGTCTTTAAATGACGGTTGGATGTGAGTTATTACTTTTTCAACTAAAATAAGTGTGTTTAAAGTCATTTCTGTGCCTGAAATTGGTCAAAATTGAAGATTTTGAGTAAGCAAAACTCTGTAAAAATGGCAATTTTGGTCACTGTGAGGGTTTAAAAAGTGGTTATTCAACATGAGGCCCGATCCAAATGACATTTTGAATCATTTTTGGTAGAGTCCAAAAATTCAATTTTCTGATGAAAAACGATGACCCCGGACCAGTCGAACGTTGAAAAAATGGTCAATATTGATGAAATTTTAATATTTAATCTTTTGACTTTAAATGACGGTTGGATGTGAGTTATTACTTTTTAAACTAAAATAGGTGTGTTTAAAGTCATTTCTGTGCCTGAAATTGGTCAAAATTGAAGATTTTGAGTAAGCAAAACTCTGTAAAAATGGCAATTTTGGTCACTGTGAGGGTTTAAAAAGTGGTTATTCAACATGAGGCCCGATCCAAATGACATTTTGAATCATTTTTGGTAGAGTCCAAAAAATCAATTTTCTGATGAAAAACGATGACCCCGGACCAGTCGAACGTTGAAAAAATGGTCAATATTGATGAAATTTTAATATTTAATCTTTTGACTTTAAATGACGGTTGGATGTGAGTTATTACTTTTTCAACTAAAATAGGTGTGTTTAAAGTCATTTCTGTGCCTGAAATTGGTCAAAATTGAAGATTTTGAGTAAGCAAAACTCTGTAAAAATTGCAGTTTTGGTCACTGTGAGGGTTTAAAAAGTGGTTATTCAACATGAGACCCGATCCAAATGACATTTTGAATCATTTTTGGTAGAGTCCAAAAAATCAATTTTCTGATGAAGAACGATGACCCCGGACCAGTCGAACGTTGAAAAAATGGTCAATATTGATGAAATTTTAATATTTAATCTTTTGTCTTTAAATGACGGTTGGATGTGAGTTATTACTTTTTCAACTAAAATAAGTGTGTTTAAAGTCATTTCTGTGCCTGAAATTGGTCAAAATTGAAGATTTTGAGTAAGCAAAACTCTGTAAAAATGGCAGTTTTGGTCACTGTGAGGGTTTAAAAAGTGGTTATTCAACATGAGGCCCGATCCAAATGACATTTTGAATCATTTTTGGTAGAGTCCAAAAAATCAATTTTCTGATGAAAAACGATGACCCCGGACCAGTCGAACGTTGAAAAAATGGTCAATATTGATGAAATTTTAACATTTAATCTTTTGACTTTAAATGACGGTTGGATGTGAGTTATTACTTTTTCAACTAAAATAAGTGTGTTTAAAGTCATTTCTGTGCCTGAAATTGTTCAAAATTGAAGATTTTGAGTAAGCAAAACTCTGTAAAAATGGCAATTTTGGTCACTGTGAGGGTTTAAAAAGTGGTTATTCAACATGAGGCCCGATCCAAATGACATTTTGAATCATTTTTGGTAGAGTCCAAAAAATCCATTTTCTGATGAAAAACGATGACCCGGGACCAGTCGAACGTTGAAAAAATGGTCAATATTGATGAAATTTTAACATTTAATCTTTTGACTTTAAGTGACGGTTGGATGTGAGTTATTACTTTTTCAACTAAAATAAGTGTGTTTAAAGTCATTTCTGTGCCTGAAATTGGTCAAAATTGAAGATTTTGAGTAAGCAAAACTCTGTAAAAATGGCAATTTTGGTCACTGTGAGGGTTTAAAAAGTGGTTATTCAACATGAGGCCCGATCCAAATAACATTTTGAATCATTTTTGGTAGAGTCCAAAAAATCAATTTTCTGATGAAAAACGATGACCCCGGACCAGTCGAACGCTGAAAAAATGGTCAATATTGATGAAATTTTAATATTTAATCTTTTGACTTTAAATGACGGTTGGATGTGAGTTATTACTTTTTCAACTAAAATAAGTGTGTTTAAAGTCATTTCTGTGCCTGAAATTGGTCAAAATTGAAGATTTTGAGTAAGCAAAACTCTGTAAAAATGGCAGTTTTGGTCACTGTGAGGGTTTAAAAAGTGGTTATTCAACATGAGGCCCGATCCAAATGACATTTTGAATCATTTTTGGTAGAGTCCAAAAAATAAATTTTCTGATGAAAAACGATGACCCCGGACCAGTCGAACGTTGAAAAAATGGTCAATATTGATGAAATTTTAACATTTAATCTTTTGACTTTAAATGACGGTTGGATGTTAATTATTACTTTTTCAACTAAAATAAGTGTGTTTAAAGTCATTTCTGTGCCTGAAATTGGTCAAAATTGAAGATTTTGAGTAAGCAAAACTCTGTAAAAATGGCAGTTTTGGTACCTGTGAGGGTTTAAAAAGTGGTTATTCAACATGAGGCCTGATCCAAATGACATTTTGAATCATTTTTGGTAGAGTCCAAAAAATCCATTTTCTGATGAAAAACGATGACCCCGGACCAGTCGAACGTTGAAAAAATGGTCAATATTGATGAAATTTTAACATTTAATCTTTTGACTTTAAATGACGGTTGGATGTGAGTTATTACTTTTTCAACTAAAATAAGTGTGTTTAAAGTCATTTCTGTGCCTGAAATTGGTCAAAATTGAAGATTTTGAGTAAGCAAAACTCTGTAAAAATGGCAGTTTTGGTCACTGTGAGGGTTTAAAAAGTGGTTATTCAACATGAGGCCCGATCCAAATGACATTTTGAATCATTTTTGGTAGAGTCCAAAAAATCAATTTTCTGATGAAAAACGATGACCCCGGACCAGTCGAACGTTGAAAAAATGGTCAATATTGATGAAATTTTAACATTTAATCTTTTGACTTTAAATGACGGTTGGATGTGAGTTATTACTTTTTCAACTAAAATAAGTGTGTTTAAAGTCATTTCTGTGCCTGAAATTGGTCAAAATTGAAGATTTTGAGTAAGCAAAACTCTGTAAAAATGGCAATTTTGGTCACTGTGAGGGTTTAAAAAGTGGTTATTCAACATGAGGCCCGATCCAAATGACATTTTGAATCATTTTTGGTAGAGTCCAAAAATTCAATTTTCTGATGAAAAACGATGACCCCGGACCAGTCGAACGTTGAAAAAATGGTCAATATTGATGAAATTTTAATATTTAATCTTTTGACTTTAAATGACGGTTGGATGTGAGTTATTACTTTTTAAACTAAAATAGGTGTGTTTAAAGTCATTTCTGTGCCTGAAATTGGTCAAAATTGAAGATTTTGAGTAAGCAAAACTCTGTAAAAATGGCAATTTTGGTCACTGTGAGGGTTTAAAAAGTGGTTATTCAACATGAGGCCCGATCCAAATGACATTTTGAATCATTTTTGGTAGAGTCCAAAAAATCAATTTTCTGATGAAAAACGATGACCCCGGACCAGTCGAACGTTGAAAAAATGGTCAATATTGATGAAATTTTAATATTTAATCTTTTGACTTTAAATGACGGTTGGATGTGAGTTATTACTTTTTCAACTAAAATAGGTGTGTTTAAAGTCATTTCTGTGCCTGAAATTGGTCAAAATTGAAGATTTTGAGTAAGCAAAACTCTGTAAAAATTGCAGTTTTGGTCACTGTGAGGGTTTAAAAAGTGGTTATTCAACATGAGACCCGATCCAAATGACATTTTGAATCATTTTTGGTAGAGTCCAAAAAATCAATTTTCTGATGAAGAACGATGACCCCGGACCAGTCGAACGTTGAAAAAATGGTCAATATTGATGAAATTTTAATATTTAATCTTTTGTCTTTAAATGACGGTTGGATGTGAGTTATTACTTTTTCAACTAAAATAAGTGTGTTTAAAGTCATTTCTGTGCCTGAAATTGGTCAAAATTGAAGATTTTGAGTAAGCAAAACTCTGTAAAAATGGCAATTTTGGTCACTGTGAGGGTTTAAAAAGTGGTTATTCAACATGAGGCCCGATCCAAATGACATTTTGAATCATTTTTGGTAGAGTCCAAAAATTCAATTTTCTGATGAAAAACGATGACCCCGGACCAGTCGAACGTTGAAAAAATGGTCAATATTGATGAAATTTTAATATTTAATCTTTTGACTTTAAATGACGGTTGGATGTGAGTTATTACTTTTTAAACTAAAATAGGTGTGTTTAAAGTCATTTCTGTGCCTGAAATTGGTCAAAATTGAAGATTTTGAGTAAGCAAAACTCTGTAAAAATGGCAATTTTGGTCACTGTGAGGGTTTAAAAAGTGGTTATTCAACATGAGGCCCGATCCAAATGACATTTTGAATCATTTTTGGTAGAGTCCAAAAAATCAATTTTCTGATGAAAAACGATGACCCCGGACCAGTCGAACGTTGAAAAAATGGTCAATATTGATGAAATTTTAATATTTAATCTTTTGACTTTAAATGACGGTTGGATGTGAGTTATTACTTTTTCAACTAAAATAGGTGTGTTTAAAGTCATTTCTGTGCCTGAAATTGGTCAAAATTGAAGATTTTGAGTAAGCAAAACTCTGTAAAAATTGCAGTTTTGGTCACTGTGAGGGTTTAAAAAGTGGTTATTCAACATGAGACCCGATCCAAATGACATTTTGAATCATTTTTGGTAGAGTCCAAAAAATCAATTTTCTGATGAAGAACGATGACCCCGGACCAGTCGAACGTTGAAAAAATGGTCAATATTGATGAAATTTTAATATTTAATCTTTTGTCTTTAAATGACGGTTGGATGTGAGTTATTACTTTTTCAACTAAAATAAGTGTGTTTAAAGTCATTTCTGTGCCTGAAATTGGTCAAAATTGAAGATTTTGAGTAAGCAAAACTCTGTAAAAATGGCAGTTTTGGTCACTGTGAGGGTTTAAAAAGTGGTTATTCAACATGAGGCCCGATCCAAATGACATTTTGAATCATTTTTGGTAGAGTCCAAAAAATCAATTTTCTGATGAAAAACGATGACCCCGGACCAGTCGAACGTTGAAAAAATGGTCAATATTGATGAAATTTTAACATTTAATCTTTTGACTTTAAATGACGGTTGGATGTGAGTTATTACTTTTTCAACTAAAATAAGTGTGTTTAAAGTCATTTCTGTGCCTGAAATTGTTCAAAATTGAAGATTTTGAGTAAGCAAAACTCTGTAAAAATGGCAATTTTGGTCACTGTGAGGGTTTAAAAAGTGGTTATTCAACATGAGGCCCGATCCAAATGACATTTTGAATCATTTTTGGTAGAGTCCAAAAAATCCATTTTCTGATGAAAAACGATGACCCGGGACCAGTCGAACGTTGAAAAAATGGTCAATATTGATGAAATTTTAACATTTAATCTTTTGACTTTAAGTGACGGTTGGATGTGAGTTATTACTTTTTCAACTAAAATAAGTGTGTTTAAAGTCATTTCTGTGCCTGAAATTGGTCAAAATTGAAGATTTTGAGTAAGCAAAACTCTGTAAAAATGGCAATTTTGGTCACTGTGAGGGTTTAAAAAGTGGTTATTCAACATGAGGCCCGATCCAAATAACATTTTGAATCATTTTTGGTAGAGTCCAAAAAATCAATTTTCTGATGAAAAACGATGACCCCGGACCAGTCGAACGCTGAAAAAATGGTCAATATTGATGAAATTTTAATATTTAATCTTTTGACTTTAAATGACGGTTGGATGTGAGTTATTACTTTTTCAACTAAAATAAGTGTGTTTAAAGTCATTTCTGTGCCTGAAATTGGTCAAAATTGAAGATTTTGAGTAAGCAAAACTCTGTAAAAATGGCAGTTTTGGTCACTGTGAGGGTTTAAAAAGTGGTTATTCAACATGAGGCCCGATCCAAATGACATTTTGAATCATTTTTGGTAGAGTCCAAAAAATAAATTTTCTGATGAAAAACGATGACCCCGGACCAGTCGAACGTTGAAAAAATGGTCAATATTGATGAAATTTTAACATTTAATCTTTTGACTTTAAATGACGGTTGGATGTTAATTATTACTTTTTCAACTAAAATAAGTGTGTTTAAAGTCATTTCTGTGCCTGAAATTGGTCAAAATTGAAGATTTTGAGTAAGCAAAACTCTGTAAAAATGGCAGTTTTGGTACCTGTGAGGGTTTAAAAAGTGGTTATTCAACATGAGGCCTGATCCAAATGACATTTTGAATCATTTTTGGTAGAGTCCAAAAAATCCATTTTCTGATGAAAAACGATGACCCCGGACCAGTCGAACGTTGAAAAAATGGTCAATATTGATGAAATTTTAACATTTAATCTTTTGACTTTAAATGACGGTTGGATGTGAGTTATTACTTTTTCAACTAAAATAAGTGTGTTTAAAGTCATTTCTGTGCCTGAAATTGGTCAAAATTGAAGATTTTGAGTAAGCAAAACTCTGTAAAAATGGCAGTTTTGGTCACTGTGAGGGTTTAAAAAGTGGTTATTCAACATGAGGCCCGATCCAAATGACATTTTGAATCATTTTTGGTAGAGTCCAAAAAATCAATTTTCTGATGAAAAACGATGACCCCGGACCAGTCGAACGTTGAAAAAATGGTCAATATTGATGAAATTTTAACATTTAATCTTTTGACTTTAAATGACGGTTGGATGTGAGTTATTACTTTTTCAACTAAAATAAGTGTGTTTAAAGTCATTTCTGTGCCTGAAATTGGTCAAAATTGAAGATTTTGAGTAAGCAAAACTCTGTAAAAATGGCAATTTTGGTCACTGTGAGGGTTTAAAAAGTGGTTATTCAACATGAGGCCCGATCCAAATGACATTTTGAATCATTTTTGGTAGAGTCCAAAAATTCAATTTTCTGATGAAAAACGATGACCCCGGACCAGTCGAACGTTGAAAAAATGGTCAATATTGATGAAATTTTAATATTTAATCTTTTGACTTTAAATGACGGTTGGATGTGAGTTATTACTTTTTAAACTAAAATAGGTGTGTTTAAAGTCATTTCTGTGCCTGAAATTGGTCAAAATTGAAGATTTTGAGTAAGCAAAACTCTGTAAAAATGGCAATTTTGGTCACTGTGAGGGTTTAAAAAGTGGTTATTCAACATGAGGCCCGATCCAAATGACATTTTGAATCATTTTTGGTAGAGTCCAAAAAATCAATTTTCTGATGAAAAACGATGACCCCGGACCAGTCGAACGTTGAAAAAATGGTCAATATTGATGAAATTTTAATATTTAATCTTTTGACTTTAAATGACGGTTGGATGTGAGTTATTACTTTTTCAACTAAAATAGGTGTGTTTAAAGTCATTTCTGTGCCTGAAATTGGTCAAAATTGAAGATTTTGAGTAAGCAAAACTCTGTAAAAATTGCAGTTTTGGTCACTGTGAGGGTTTAAAAAGTGGTTATTCAACATGAGACCCGATCCAAATGACATTTTGAATCATTTTTGGTAGAGTCCAAAAAATCAATTTTCTGATGAAGAACGATGACCCCGGACCAGTCGAACGTTGAAAAAATGGTCAATATTGATGAAATTTTAATATTTAATCTTTTGTCTTTAAATGACGGTTGGATGTGAGTTATTACTTTTTCAACTAAAATAAGTGTGTTTAAAGTCATTTCTGTGCCTGAAATTGGTCAAAATTGAAGATTTTGAGTAAGCAAAACTCTGTAAAAATGGCAATTTTGGTCACTGTGAGGGTTTAAAAAGTGGTTATTCAACATGAGGCCCGATCCAAATGACATTTTGAATCATTTTTGGTAGAGTCCAAAAATTCAATTTTCTGATGAAAAACGATGACCCCGGACCAGTCGAACGTTGAAAAAATGGTCAATATTGATGAAATTTTAATATTTAATCTTTTGACTTTAAATGACGGTTGGATGTGAGTTATTACTTTTTAAACTAAAATAGGTGTGTTTAAAGTCATTTCTGTGCCTGAAATTGGTCAAAATTGAAGATTTTGAGTAAGCAAAACTCTGTAAAAATGGCAATTTTGGTCACTGTGAGGGTTTAAAAAGTGGTTATTCAACATGAGGCCCGATCCAAATGACATTTTGAATCATTTTTGGTAGAGTCCAAAAAATCAATTTTCTGATGAAAAACGATGACCCCGGACCAGTCGAACGTTGAAAAAATGGTCAATATTGATGAAATTTTAATATTTAATCTTTTGACTTTAAATGACGGTTGGATGTGAGTTATTACTTTTTCAACTAAAATAGGTGTGTTTAAAGTCATTTCTGTGCCTGAAATTGGTCAAAATTGAAGATTTTGAGTAAGCAAAACTCTGTAAAAATTGCAGTTTTGGTCACTGTGAGGGTTTAAAAAGTGGTTATTCAACATGAGACCCGATCCAAATGACATTTTGAATCATTTTTGGTAGAGTCCAAAAAATCAATTTTCTGATGAAGAACGATGACCCCGGACCAGTCGAACGTTGAAAAAATGGTCAATATTGATGAAATTTTAATATTTAATCTTTTGTCTTTAAATGACGGTTGGATGTGAGTTATTACTTTTTCAACTAAAATAAGTGTGTTTAAAGTCATTTCTGTGCCTGAAATTGGTCAAAATTGAAGATTTTGAGTAAGCAAAACTCTGTAAAAATGGCAGTTTTGGTCACTGTGAGGGTTTAAAAAGTGGTTATTCAACATGAGGCCCGATCCAAATGACATTTTGAATCATTTTTGGTAGAGTCCAAAAAATCAATTTTCTGATGAAAAACGATGACCCCGGACCAGTCGAACGTTGAAAAAATGGTCAATATTGATGAAATTTTAACATTTAATCTTTTGACTTTAAATGACGGTTGGATGTGAGTTATTACTTTTTCAACTAAAATAAGTGTGTTTAAAGTCATTTCTGTGCCTGAAATTGTTCAAAATTGAAGATTTTGAGTAAGCAAAACTCTGTAAAAATGGCAATTTTGGTCACTGTGAGGGTTTAAAAAGTGGTTATTCAACATGAGGCCCGATCCAAATGACATTTTGAATCATTTTTGGTAGAGTCCAAAAAATCCATTTTCTGATGAAAAACGATGACCCGGGACCAGTCGAACGTTGAAAAAATGGTCAATATTGATGAAATTTTAACATTTAATCTTTTGACTTTAAGTGACGGTTGGATGTGAGTTATTACTTTTTCAACTAAAATAAGTGTGTTTAAAGTCATTTCTGTGCCTGAAATTGGTCAAAATTGAAGATTTTGAGTAAGCAAAACTCTGTAAAAATGGCAATTTTGGTCACTGTGAGGGTTTAAAAAGTGGTTATTCAACATGAGGCCCGATCCAAATAACATTTTGAATCATTTTTGGTAGAGTCCAAAAAATCAATTTTCTGATGAAAAACGATGACCCCGGACCAGTCGAACGCTGAAAAAATGGTCAATATTGATGAAATTTTAATATTTAATCTTTTGACTTTAAATGACGGTTGGATGTGAGTTATTACTTTTTCAACTAAAATAAGTGTGTTTAAAGTCATTTCTGTGCCTGAAATTGGTCAAAATTGAAGATTTTGAGTAAGCAAAACTCTGTAAAAATGGCAGTTTTGGTCACTGTGAGGGTTTAAAAAGTGGTTATTCAACATGAGGCCCGATCCAAATGACATTTTGAATCATTTTTGGTAGAGTCCAAAAAATAAATTTTCTGATGAAAAACGATGACCCCGGACCAGTCGAACGTTGAAAAAATGGTCAATATTGATGAAATTTTAACATTTAATCTTTTGACTTTAAATGACGGTTGGATGTTAATTATTACTTTTTCAACTAAAATAAGTGTGTTTAAAGTCATTTCTGTGCCTGAAATTGGTCAAAATTGAAGATTTTGAGTAAGCAAAACTCTGTAAAAATGGCAGTTTTGGTACCTGTGAGGGTTTAAAAAGTGGTTATTCAACATGAGGCCTGATCCAAATGACATTTTGAATCATTTTTGGTAGAGTCCAAAAAATCCATTTTCTGATGAAAAACGATGACCCCGGACCAGTCGAACGTTGAAAAAATGGTCAATATTGATGAAATTTTAACATTTAATCTTTTGACTTTAAATGACGGTTGGATGTGAGTTATTACTTTTTCAACTAAAATAAGTGTGTTTAAAGTCATTTCTGTGCCTGAAATTGGTCAAAATTGAAGATTTTGAGTAAGCAAAACTCTGTAAAAATGGCAGTTTTGGTCACTGTGAGGGTTTAAAAAGTGGTTATTCAACATGAGGCCCGATCCAAATGACATTTTGAATCATTTTTGGTAGAGTCCAAAAAATCAATTTTCTGATGAAAAACGATGACCCCGGACCAGTCGAACGTTGAAAAAATGGTCAATATTGATGAAATTTTAACATTTAATCTTTTGACTTTAAATGACGGTTGGATGTGAGTTATTACTTTTTCAACTAAAATAAGTGTGTTTAAAGTCATTTCTGTGCCTGAAATTGGTCAAAATTGAAGATTTTGAGTAAGCAAAACTCTGTAAAAATGGCAATTTTGGTCACTGTGAGGGTTTAAAAAGTGGTTATTCAACATGAGGCCCGATCCAAATGACATTTTGAATCATTTTTGGTAGAGTCCAAAAATTCAATTTTCTGATGAAAAACGATGACCCCGGACCAGTCGAACGTTGAAAAAATGGTCAATATTGATGAAATTTTAATATTTAATCTTTTGACTTTAAATGACGGTTGGATGTGAGTTATTACTTTTTAAACTAAAATAGGTGTGTTTAAAGTCATTTCTGTGCCTGAAATTGGTCAAAATTGAAGATTTTGAGTAAGCAAAACTCTGTAAAAATGGCAATTTTGGTCACTGTGAGGGTTTAAAAAGTGGTTATTCAACATGAGGCCCGATCCAAATGACATTTTGAATCATTTTTGGTAGAGTCCAAAAAATCAATTTTCTGATGAAAAACGATGACCCCGGACCAGTCGAACGTTGAAAAAATGGTCAATATTGATGAAATTTTAATATTTAATCTTTTGACTTTAAATGACGGTTGGATGTGAGTTATTACTTTTTCAACTAAAATAGGTGTGTTTAAAGTCATTTCTGTGCCTGAAATTGGTCAAAATTGAAGATTTTGAGTAAGCAAAACTCTGTAAAAATGGCAGTTTTGGTCACTGTGAGGGTTTAAAAAGTGGTTATTCAACATGAGGCCCGATCCAAATGACATTTTGAATCATTTTTGGTAGAGTCCAAAAAATCAATTTTCTGATGAAAAACGATGACCCCGGACCAGTCGAACGTTGAAAAAATGGTCAATATTGATGACATTTTAATATTTAATCTTTTGACTTTAAATGACGGTTGGATGTGAGTTATTACTTTTTCAACTAAAATAGGTGTGTTTAAAGTCATTTCTGTGCCTGAAATTGGTCAAAATTGAAGATTTTGAGTAAGCAAAACTCTGTAAAAATGGCAGTTTTGGTCACTGTGAGGGTTTAAAAAGTGATTATTCAACATGAGACCCGATCCAAATGACATTTTGAATCATTTTTGGTAGAGTCCAAAAAATCAATTTTCTGATGAAGAACGATGACCCCGGACCAGTCGAACGTTGAAAAAATGGTCAATATTGATGAAATTTTAATATTTAATCTTTTGTCTTTAAATGACGGTTGGATGTGAGTTATTACTTTTTCAACTAAAATAACTGTGTTTAAAGTCATTTCTGTGCCTGAAATTGGTCAAAATTGAAGATTTTGAGTAAGCAAAACTCTGTAAAAATGGCAATTTTGGTCACTGTGAGGGTTTAAAAAGTGGTTATTCAACATGAGGCCCGATCCAAATGACATTTTGAATCATTTTTGGTAGAGTCCAAAAAATCAATTTTCTGATGAAAAACGATGACCCCGGACCAGTCGAACGTTGAAAAAATGGTCAATATTGATGAAATTTTAACATTTAATCTTTTGACTTTAAGTGACGGTTGGATGTGAGTTATTACTTTTTCAACTAAAATAAGTGTGTTTAAAGTCATTTCTGTGCCTGAAATTGGTCAAAATTGAAGATTTTGAGTAAGCAAAACTCTGTAAAAATGGCAATTTTGGTCACTGTGAGGGTTTAAAAAGTGGTTATTCAACATGAGGCCCGATCCAAATGACATTTTGAATCATTTTTGGTAGAGTCCAAAAAATCAATTTTCTGATGAAAAACGATGACCCCGGACCACTCGAACGTTGAAAAAATGGTCAATATTGATGAAATTTTAACATTTAATCTTTTGACTTTAAATGACGGTTGGATGTGAGTTATTACTTTTTCAACTAAAATAAGTGTGTTTAAAGTCATTTCTGTGCCTGAAATCGGTCAAAATTGAAAATTTTGAGTAAGCAAAACTCTGTAAAAATGGCAATTTTGGACACTGTGAGGGTTTAAAAAGTGGTTATTCAACATGAGGCCCGATCCAAATGACATTTTGAATCATTTTTGGTAGAGTCCAAAAAATCAATTTTCTGATGAAAAACGATGACCCCGGACCAGTCGAACGTTGAAAAAATGGTCAATATTGATGAAATTTTAACATTTAATCTTTTGACTTTAAATGACGGTTGGATGTGAGTTATTACTTTTTCAACTAAAATAAGTGTGTTTAAAGTCATTTCTGTGCCTGAAATTGGTCAAAATTGAAGATTTTGAGTAAGCAAAACTCTGTAAAAATGGCAGTTTTGGTCACTGTGAGGGATTAAAAAGTGGTTATTCAACATGAGGCCTGATCCAAATGACATTTTGAATCATTTTTGGTAGAGTCCAAAAAATCCATTTTCTGATGAAAAACGATGACCCCGGACCAGTCGAACGTTGAAAAAATGGTCAATATTGATGAAATTTTAACATTTAATCTTTTGACTTTAAATGACGGTTGGATGTGAGTTATTACTTTTTCAACTAAAATAAGTGTGTTTAAAGTCATTTCTGTGCCTGAAATTGTTCAAAATTGAAGATTTTGAGTAAGCAAAACTCTGTAAAAATGGCAGTTTTGGTCACTGTGAGGGTTTAAAAAGTGGTTATTCAACATGAGGCCCGATCCAAATGACATTTTGAATCATTTTTGGTAGAGTCCAAAAAATCAATTTTCTGATGAAAAACGATGACCCCGGACCAGTCGAACGTTGAAAAAATGGTCAATATTGATGAAATTTTAACATTTAATCTTTTGACTTTAAATGACGGTTGGATGTGAGTTATTACTTTTTCAACTAAAATAAGTGTGTTTAAAGTCATTTCTGTGCCTGAAATTGGTCAAAATTGAAGATTTTGAGTAAGCAAAACTCTGTAAAAATGGCAGTTTTGGTCACTGTGAGGGTTTAAAAAGTGGTTATTCAACATGAGGCCCGATCCAAATGACATTTTGAATCATTTTTGGTAGAGTCCAAAAAATCAATTTTCTGATGAAAAACGATGACCCCGGACCAGTCGAACGTTGAAAAAATGGTCAATATTGATGAAATTTTAACATTTAATCTTTTGACTTTAAGTGACGGTTGGATGTGAGTTATTACTTTTTCAACTAAAATAAGTGTGTTTAAAGTCATTTCTGTGCCTGAAATTGGTCAAAATTGAAGATTTTGAGTAAGCAAAACTCTGTAAAAATGGCAATTTTGGTCACTGTGAGGGTTTAAAAAGTGGTTATTCAACATGAGGCCCGATCCAAATGACATTTTGAATCATTTTTGGTAGAGTCCAAAAAATCAATTTTCTGATGAAAAACGATGACCCCGGACCAGTCGAACGTTGAAAAAATGGTCAATATTGATGAAATTTTAACATTTAATCTTTTGACTTTAAGTGACGGTTGGATGTGAGTTATTACTTTTTCAACTAAAATAAGTGTGTTTAAAGTCATTTCTGTGCCTGAAATTGGTCAAAATTGAAGATTTTGAGTAAGCAAAACTCTGTAAAAATGGCAATTTTGGTCACTGTGAGGGTTTAAAAAGTGGTTATTCAACATGAGGCCCGATCCAAATGACATTTTGAATCATTTTTGGTAGAGTCCAAAAAATCAATTTTCTGATGAAAAACGATGACCCCGGACCAGTCGAACGTTGAAAAAATGGTCAATATTGATGAAATTTTAATATTTAATCTTTTGACTTTAAATGACGGTTGGATGTGAGTTATTACTTTTTCAACTAAAATAAGTGTGTTTAAAGTCATTTCTGTGCCTGAAATTGTTCAAAATTGAAGATTTTGAGTAAGCAAAACTCTGTAAAAATGGCAGTTTTGGTCACTGTGAGGGTTTAAAAAGTGGTTATTCAACATGAGGCCCGATCCAAATGACATTTTGAATCATTTTTGGTAGAGTCCAAAAAATCAATTTTCTGATGAAAAACGATGACCCCGGACCAGTCGAACGTTGAAAAAATGGTCAATATTGATGAAATTTTAACATTTAATCTTTTGACTTTAAATGACGGTTGGATGTGAGTTATTACTTTTTCAACTAAAATAAGTGTGTTTAAAGTCATTTCTGTGCCTGAAATTGGTCAAAATTGAAGATTTTGAGTAAGCAAAACTCTGTAAAAATGGCAATTTTGGTCACTGTGAGGGTTTAAAAAGTGGTTATTCAACATGAGGCCCGATCCAAATGACATTTTGAATCATTTTTGGTAGAGTCCAAAAAATCAATTTTCTGATAAAAAACGATGACCCCGGACCAGTCGAACGTTGAAAAAATGGTCAATATTGATGAAATTTTAATATTTAATCTTTTGACTTTAAATGACGGTTGGATGTGAGTTATTACTTTTTCAACTAAAATAAGTGTGTTTAAAGTCATTTCTGTGCCTGAAATTGGTCAAAATTGAAGATTTTGAGTAAGCAAAACTCTGTAAAAATTGCAGTTTTGGTCACTGTGAGGGTTTAAAAAGTGGTTATTCAACATGAGGCCCGATCCAAATGACATTTTGAATCATTTTTGGTAGAGTCCAAAAAATCAATTTTCTGGTGAAAAACGATGACCCCGGACCAGTCGAACGTTGAAAAAATGGTCAATATTGATGACATTTTAATATTTAATCTTTTGACTTTAAATGACGGTTGGATGTGAGTTATTACTTTTTCAACTAAAATAGGTGTGTTTAAAGTCATTTCTGTGCCTGAAATTGGTCAAAATTGAAGATTTTGAGTAAGCAAAACTCTGTAAAAATGGCAATTTTGGTCACTGTGAGGGTTTAAAAAGTGGTTATTCAACATGAGGCCCGATCCAAATGACATTTTGAATCATTTTTGGTAGAGTCCAAAAAATCAATTTTCTGATGAAAAACGATGACCCCGGACCCGTCGAACGTTGAAAAAATGGTCAATATTGATGAAATTTTAATATTTAATCTTTTGACTTTAAATGACGGTTGGATGTGAGTTATTACTTTTTCAACTAAAATAGGTGTGTTTAAAGTCATTTCTGTGCCTGAAATTGGTCAAAATTGAAGATTTTGAGTAAGCAAAACTCTGTAAAAATGGTAGTTTTGGTCACTGTGAGGGTTTAAAAAGTGGTTATTCAACATGAGACCCGATCCAAATGACATTTTGAATCATTTTTGGTAGAGTCCAAAAAATCAATTTTCTGATGAAGAACGATGACCCCGGACCAGTCGAACGTTGAAAAAATGGTCAATATTGATGAAATTTTAATATTTAATCTTTTGTCTTTAAATGACGGTTGGATGTGAGGTATTACTTTTTCAACTAAAATAAGTGTGTTTAAAGTCATTTCTGTGCCTGAAATTGGTCAAAATTGAAGATTTTGAGTAAGCAAAACTCTGTAAAAATGGCAGTTTTGGTCACTGTGAGGGTTTAAAAAGTGGTTATTCAACATGAGGCCCGATCCAAATGACATTTTGAATCATTTTTGGTAGAGTCCAAAAAATCAATTTTCTGATGAAAAACGATGACCCCGGACCAGTCGAACGTTGAAAAAATGGTCAATATTGATGACATTTTAATATTTAATCTTTTGACTTTAAATGACGGTTGGATGTGAGTTATTACTTTTTCAACTAAAATAAGTGTGTTTAAAGTCATTTCTGTGCCTGAAATTGGTCAAAATTGAAGATTTTGAGTAAGCAAAACTCTGTAAAAATGGCAGTTTTGGTCACTGTGAGGGTTTAAAAAGTGGTTATTCAACATGAGGCCCGATCCAAATGACATTTTGAATCATTTTTGGTAGAGTCCAAAAAATCAATTTTCTGATGAAAAACGATGACCCCGGACCAGTCGAACGTTGAAAAAATGGTCAATATTGATGAAATTTTAACATTTAATCTTTTGACTTTAAGTGACGGTTGGATGTGAGTTATTACTTTTTCAACTAAAATAAGTGTGTTTAAAGTCATTTCTGTGCCTGAAATTGGTCAAAATTGAAGATTTTGAGTAAGCAAAACTCTGTAAAAATGGCAATTTTGGTCACTGTGAGGGTTTAAAAAGTGGTTATTCAACATGAGGCTCGATCCAAATGACATTTTGAATCATTTTTGGTAGAATCCGAAAATCAATTTTCTGATGAAAAACGATGACCCCGGACCAGTCGAACGTTGAAAAAATGGTCAATATTGATG
This sequence comes from Lissotriton vulgaris, assembly GCF_964263255.1. NCBI lineage: Eukaryota > Metazoa > Chordata > Amphibia > Caudata > Salamandridae > Lissotriton > Lissotriton vulgaris. Next base: position 447,803 of record NW_028252894.1, read on the forward strand.
AAATTTTAATATTTAATCTTTTGACTTTAAATGACGGTGGGATGTGAGTTATTACTTTTTCAACTAAAATAAGTGTGTTTAAAGTCATTTCTGTGCCTGAAATTGGTCAAAATTGAAGATTTTGAGTAAGCAAAACTCTGTAAAAATGGCAGTTTTGGTCACTGTGAGGGTTTAAAAAGTGGTTATTCAACATGAGGCCCGATCCAAATGACATTTTGAATCATTTTTGGTAGAGTCCAAAAAATCAATTTTCTGATGAAAAACGATGACCCCGGACCAGTCGAACGTTGAAAAAATGGTCAATATTGATGAAATTTTAACATTTAATCTTTTGACTTTAAATGACGGTTGGATGTTAATTATTACTTTTTCAACTAAAATAAGTGTGTTTAAAGTCATTTCTGTGCCTGAAATTGGTCAAAATTGAAGATTAAGTGTAAGCAAAACTCTGTAAAAATGGCAGTTTTGGTCACTGTGAGGGTTTAAAAAGTGGTTATTCAACATGAGGCCCGATCCAAATGACATTTTGAATAATTTTTGGTAGAGTCCAAAAAATCAATTTTCTGATGAAAAACGATGACCCCGGACCAGTCGAACGTTGAAAAAATGGTCAATATTGATGAAATTTTAATATTTAATCTTTTGACTTTAAATGACGGTTGGATGTGAGTTATTACTTTTTCAACTAAAATAGGTGTGTTTAAAGTCATTTCTGTGCCTGAAATTGGTCAAAATTGAAGATTTTGAGTAAGCAAAACTCTGTAAAAATGGCAGTTTTGGTCACTGTGAGGGTTTAAAAAGTGGTTATTCAACATGAGACCCGATCCAAATGACATTTTGAATCATTTTTGGTAGAGTCCAAAAAATCAATTTTCTGAAGAAGAACGATGACCCCGGACCAGTCGAACGTTGAAAAAATGGTCAATATTGATGAAATTTTAATATTTAATCTTTTGTCTTTTAATCTTTTGTCTTTAAATGACGGTTGGATGTGAGTTATTACTTTTTCAACTAAAATAAGTGTGTTTAAAGTCATTTCTGTGCCTGAAATTGGTCAAAATTTAAGATTTTGAGTAAGCAAAACTCTGTAAAAATGGCAGTTTTGGTCACTGTGAGGGTTTAAAAAGTGGTTATTCAACATGAGGCCTGATCCAAATGACATTTTGAATCATTTTTGGTAAAGTCCAAAAAATCAATTTTCTGATGAAAAACGATGACCCCGGACCAGTCGAACGTTGAAAAAATGGTCAATATTGATGAAATTTTAACATTTAATCTTTTGACTTTAAATGACGGTTGGATGTGAGTTATTACTTTTTCAACTAAAATAAGTGTGTTTAAAGTCATTTCTGTGCCTGAAATTGGTCAAAATTGAAGATTTTGAGTAAGCAAAACTCTGTAAAAATGGCAGTTTTGGTCACTGTGAGGGTTTAAAAAGTGGTTATTCAACATGAGGCCCGATCAAAATGACATTTTGAATCATTTTTGGTAGAGTCCAAAAAATCAATTTTCTGATGAAAAACGATGACCCCGGACCAGTCGAACGTTGAAAAAATGGTCAATATTGATGAAATTTTAACATTTAATCTTTTGACTTTAAATGACGGTTGGATGTGAGTTATTACTTTTTCAACTAAAATAAGTGTGTTTAAATTCATTTCTGTGCCTGAAATTGGTCAAAATTGAAGATTTTGAGTAAGCAAAACTCTGTAAAAATGGCAATTTTGGTCACTGTGAGGGTTTAAAAAGTGGTTATTCAACATGAGACCCGATCCAAATGACATTTTGAATCATTTTTGGTAGAGTCCAAAAAATCAATTTTCTGATGAAGAACGATAACCCCGGACCAGTCGAACGTTGAAAAAATGGTCAATATTGATGAAATTTTAATATTTAATCTTTTGTCTTTAAATGACGGTTGGATGTGAGTTATTACTTTTTCAACTAAAATAAGTGTGTTTAAAGTCATTTCTGTGCCTGAAATTGGTCAAAATTGAAGATTTTGAGTAAGCAAAACTCTGTAAAAATGGCAGTTTTGGTCACTGTGAGGGTTTAAAAAGTGGTTATTCAACATGAGGCCCGATCCAAATGACATTTTGAATCATTTTTGGTAGAGTCCAAAAAATCAATTTTCTGATGAAAAACGATGACCCCGGACCAGTCGAACGTTGAAAAAATGGTCAATATTGATGAAATTTTAACATTTAATCTTTTGACTTTAAGTGACGGTTGGATGTGAGTTATTACTTTTTCAACTAAAATAAGTGTGTTTAAAGTCATTTCTGTGCCTGAAATTGGTCAAAATTGAAGATTTTGAGTAAGCAAAACTCTGTAAAAATGGCAATTTTGGTCACTGTGAGGGTTTAAAAAGTGGTTATTCAACATGAGGCCCGATCCAAATGACATTTTGAATCATTTTTGGTAGAGTCCAAAAAATCAATTTTCTGATGAAAAACGATGACCCCGGACCAGTCGAACGTTGAAAAAATGGTCAATATTGATGAAATTTTAATATTTAATCTTTTGACTTTAAATGACGGTTGGATGTGAGTTATTACTTTTTCAACTAAAATAAGTGTGTTTAGAGTCATTTCTGTGCCTGAAATTGGTCAAAATTGAAGATTTTGAGTAAGCAAAACTCTGTAAAAATGGCAGTTTTGGTCACTGTGAGGGTTTAAAAAGTGGTTATTCAACATGAGGCCCGATCCAAATGACATTTTGAATCATTTTTGGTAGAGTCCAAAAAATCAATTTTCTGATGAAAAACGATGAACCCGGACCAGTCGAACGTTGAAAAAATGGTCAATATTGATGAAATTTTAACATTTAATCTTTTGACTTTAAATGACGGTTGGATGTTAATTATTACTTTTTCAACTAAAATAAGTGTGTTTAAAGTCATTTCTGTGCCTGAAATTGGTCAAAATTGAAGATTTTGAGTAAGCAAACTCTGTAAAAATGGCAGTTTTGGTACCTGTGAGGGTTTAAAAAGTGGTTATTCAACATGAGGCCTGATCCAAATGACATTTTGAATCATTTTTGGTAGAGTCCAAAAAATCCATTTTCTGATGAAAAACGATGACCCCGGACCAGTCGAACGTTGAAAAAATGGTCAATATTGATGAAATTTTAACATTTAATCTTTTGACTTTAAGTGACGGTTGGATGTGAGTTATTACTTTTTCAACTAAAATAAGTGTGTTTAAAGTCATTTCTGTGCCTGAAATTGGTCAAAATTGAAGATTTTGAGTAAGCAAAACTCTGTAAAAATGGCAATTTTGGTCACTGTGAGGGTTTAAAAAGTGGTTATTCAACATGAGGCCCGATCCAAATGACATTTTGAATCATTTTTGGTAGAGTCCAAAAAATCAATTTTCTGATGAAAAACGATGACCCCGGACCAGTCGAACGTTGAAAAAATGGTCAATATTGATGAAATTTTAATATTTAATCTTTTGACTTTAAATGACGGTTGGATGTGAGTTATTACTTTTTCAACTAAAATAAGTGTGTTTAGAGTCATTTCTGTGCCTGAAATTGGTCAAAATTGAAGATTTTGAGTAAGCAAAACTCTGTAAAAATGGCAGTTTTGGTCACTGTGAGGGTTTAAAAAGTGGTTATTCAACATGAGGCCCGATCCAAATGACATTTTGAATCATTTTTGGTAGAGTCCAAAAAATCAATTTTCTGATGAAAAACGATGAACCCGGACCAGTCGAACGTTGAAAAAATGGTCAATATTGATGAAATTTTAACATTTAATCTTTTGACTTTAAATGACGGTTGGATGTTAATTATTACTTTTTCAACTAAAATAAGTGTGTTTAAAGTCATTTCTGTGCCTGAAATTGGTCAAAATTGAAGATTTTGAGTAAGCAAACTCTGTAAAAATGGCAGTTTTGGTACCTGTGAGGGTTTAAAAAGTGGTTATTCAACATGAGGCCTGATCCAAATGACATTTTGAATCATTTTTGGTAGAGTCCAAAAAATCCATTTTCTGATGAAAAACGATGACCCCGGACCAGTCGAACGTTGAAAAAATGGTCAATATTGATGAAATTTTAATATTTAATCTTTTGTCTTTAAATGACGGTTGGATGTGAGTTATTACTTTTTCAACTAAAATAAGTGTGTTTAAAGTCATTTCTGTGCCTGAAATTGGTCAAAATTGAAGATTTTGAGTAAGCAAAACTCTGTAAAAATGGCAGTTTTGGTCACTGTGAGGGTTTAAAAAGTGGTTATTCAACATGAGGCCCGATCCAAATGACATTTTGAATCATTTTTGGTAGAGTCCAAAAAATCAATTTTCTGATGAAAAACAATGACCCCGGACCAGTCGAACGTTGAAAAAATGGTCAATATTGATGAAATTTTAACATTTAATCTTTTGACTTTAAGTGACGGTTGGATGTGAGTTATTACTTTTTCAACTAAAATAAGTGTGTTTAAAGTCATTTCTGTGCCTGAAATTGGTCAAAATTGAAGATTTTGAGTAAGCAAAACTCTGTAAAAATGGCAATTTTGGTCACTGTGAGGGTTTAAAAAGTGGTTATTCAACATGAGGCCCGATCCAAATAACATTTTGAATCATTTTTGGTAGAGTCCAAAAAATCAATTTTCTGATGAAAAACGATGACCCCGGACCAGTCGAACGCTGAAAAAATGGTCAATATTGATGAAATTTTAATATTTAATCTTTTGACTTTAAATGACGGTTGGATGTGAGTTATTACTTTTTCAACTAAAATAAGTGTGTTTAAAGTCATTTCTGTGCCTGAAATTGGTCAAAATTGAAGATTTTGAGTAAGCAAAACTCTGTAAAAATGGCAGTTTTGGTCACTGTGAGGGTTTAAAAAGTGGTTATTCAACATGAGGCCCGATCCAAATGACATTTTGAATCATTTTTGGTAGAGTCCAAAAAATCAATTTTCTGATGAAAAACGATGACCCCGGACCAGGCGAACGTTGAAAAAATGGTCAATATTGATGAAATTTTAATATTTAATCTTTTGACTTTAAATGACGGTTGGATGTGAGTTATTACTTTTTCAACTAAAATAAGTGTGTTTAAAGTCATTTCTGTGCCTGAAATTGGTCAAAATTGAAGATTTTGAGTAAGCAAAACTCTGTAAAAATGGCAATTTTGGTCACTGTGAGGGTTTAAAAAGTGGTTATTCAACATGAGGCCCGATCCAAATGACATTTTGAATCATTTTTGGTAGAGTCCAAAAAATCAATTTTCTGATAAAAAACGATGACCCCGGACCAGTCGAACGTTGAAAAAATGGTCAATATTGATGAAATTTTAATATTTAATCTTTTGACTTTAAATGACGGTTGGATGTGAGTTATTACTTTTTCAACTAAAATAAGTGTGTTTAAAGTCATTTCTGTGCCTGAAATTGGTCAAAATTGAAGATTTTGAGTAAGCAAAACTCTGTAAAAATTGCAGTTTTGGTCACTGTGAGGGTTTAAAAAGTGGTTATTCAACATGAGGCCCGATCCAAATGACATTTTGAATCATTTTTGGTAGAGTCCAAAAAATCAATTTTCTGGTGAAAAACGATGACCCCGGACCAGTCGAACGTTGAAAAAATGGTCAATATTGATGACATTTTAATATTTAATCTTTTGACTTTAAATGACGGTTGGATGTGAGTTATTACTTTTTCAACTAAAATAGGTGTGTTTAAAGTCATTTCTGTGCCTGAAATTGGTCAAAATTGAAGATTTTGAGTAAGCAAAACTCTGTAAAAATGGCAATTTTGGTCACTGTGAGGGTTTAAAAAGTGGTTATTCAACATGAGGCCCGATCCAAATGACATTTTGAATCATTTTTGGTAGAGTCCAAAAAATCAATTTTCTGATGAAAAACGATGACCCCGGACCAGTCGAACGTTGAAAAAATGGTCAATATTGATGAAATTTTAATATTTAATCTTTTGACTTTAAATGACGGTTGGATGTGAGTTATTACTTTTTCAACTAAAATAGGTGTGTTTAAAGTCATTTCTGTGCCTGAAATTGGTCAAAATTGAAGATTTTGAGTAAGCAAAACTCTGTAAAAATGGTAGTTTTGGTCACTGTGAGGGTTTAAAAAGTGGTTATTCAACATGAGACCCGATCCAAATGACATTTTGAATCATTTTTGGTAGAGTCCAAAAAATCAATTTTCTGATGAAGAACGATGACCCCAGACCAGTCGAACGTTGAAAAAATGGTCAATATTGATGAAATTTTAATATTTAATCTTTTGTCTTTAAATGACGGTTGGATGTGAGGTATTACTTTTTCAACTAAAATAAGTGTGTTTAAAGTCATTTCTGTGCCTGAAATTGGTCAAAATTGAAGATTTTGAGTAAGCAAAACTCTGTAAAAATGGCAGTTTTGGTCACTGTGAGGGTTTAAAAAGTGGTTATTCAACATGAGGCCCGATCCAAATGACATTTTGAATCATTTTTGGTAGAGTCCAAAAAATCAATTTTCTGATGAAAAACGATGACCCCGGACCAGTCGAACGTTGAAAAAATGGTCAATATTGATGACATTTTAATATTTAATCTTTTGACTTTAAATGACGGTTGGATGTGAGTTATTACTTTTTCAACTAAAATAAGTGTGTTTAAAGTCATTTCTGTGCCTGAAATTGGTCAAAATTGAAGATTTTGAGTAAGCAAAACTCTGTAAAAATGGCAGTTTTGGTCACTGTGAGGGTTTAAAAAGTGGTTATTCAACATGAGGCCCGATCCAAATGACATTTTGAATCATTTTTGGTAGAGTCCAAAAAATCAATTTTCTGATGAAAAACGATGACCCCGGACCAGTCGAACGTTGAAAAAATGGTCAATATTGATGAAATTTTAACATTTAATCTTTTGACTTTAAGTGACGGTTGGATGTGAGTTATTACTTTTTCAACTAAAATAAGTGTGTTTAAAGTCATTTCTGTGCCTGAAATTGGTCAAAATTGAAGATTTTGAGTAAGCAAAACTCTGTAAAAATGGCAATTTTGGTCACTGTGAGGGTTTAAAAAGTGGTTATTCAACATGAGGCTCGATCCAAATGACATTTTGAATCATTTTTGGTAGAGTCCGAAAATCAATTTTCTGATGAAAAACGATGACCCCGGACCAGTCGAACGTTGAAAAAATGGTCAATATTGATGAAATTTTAATATTTAATCTTTTGACTTTAAATGACGGTGGGATGTGAGTTATTACTTTTTCAACTAAAATAAGTGTGTTTAAAGTCATTTCTGTGCCTGAAATTGGTCAAAATTGAAGATTTTGAGTAAGCAAAACTCTGTAAAAATGGCAGTTTTGGTCACTGTGAGGGTTTAAAAAGTGGTTATTCAACATGAGGCCCGATCCAAATGACATTTTGAATCATTTTTGGTAGAGTCCAAAAAATCAATTTTCTGATGAAAAACGATGACCCCGGACCAGTCGAACGTTGAAAAAATGGTCAATATTGATGAAATTTTAACATTTAATCTTTTGACTTTAAATGACGGTTGGATGTTAATTATTACTTTTTCAACTAAAATAAGTGTGTTTAAAGTCATTTCTGTGCCTGAAATTGGTCAAAATTGAAGATTAAGTGTAAGCAAAACTCTGTAAAAATGGCAGTTTTGGTACCTGTGAGGGTTTAAAAAGTGGTTTTTCAACATGAGGCCTGATCCAAATGACATTTTGAATAATTTTTGGTAGAGTCCAAAAAATCCATTTTCTGATGAAAAACGATGACCCCGGACCAGTCGAACGTTGAAAAAATGGTCAATATTGATGAAATTTTAACATTTAATCTTTTGACTTTAAATGACGGTTGGATGTGAGTTATTACTTTTTCAACTAAAATAAGTGTGTTTAAAGTCATTTCTGTGCCTGAAATTGGTCAAAATTGAAGATTTTGAGTAAGCAAAACTCTGTAAAAATGGCAGTTTTGGTCACTGTGAGGGTTTAAAAAGTGGTTATTCAACATGAGGCCCGATCCAAATGACATTTTGAATAATTTTTGGTAGAGTCCAAAAAATCAATTTTCTGATGAAAAACGATGACCCCGGACCAGTCGAACGTTGAAAAAATGGTCAATATTGATGAAATTTTAATATTTAATCTTTTGACTTTAAATGACGGTTGGATGTGAGTTATTACTTTTTCAACTAAAATAGGTGTGTTTAAAGTCATTTCTGTGCCTGAAATTGGTCAAAATTGAAGATTTTGAGTAAGCAAAACTCTGTAAAAATGGCAGTTTTGGTCACTGTGAGGGTTTAAAAAGTGGTTATTCAACATGAGACCCGATCCAAATGACATTTTGAATCATTTTTGGTAGAGTCCAAAAAATCAATTTTCTGAAGAAGAACGATGACCCCGGACCAGTCGAACGTTGAAAAAATGGTCAATATTGATGAAATTTTAATATTTAATCTTTTGTCTTTTAATCTTTTGTCTTTAAATGACGGTTGGATGTGAGTTATTACTTTTTCAACTAAAATAAGTGTGTTTAAAGTCATTTCTGTGCCTGAAATTGGTCAAAATTTAAGATTTTGAGTAAGCAAAACTCTGTAAAAATGGCAGTTTTGGTCACTGTGAGGGTTTAAAAAGTGGTTATTCAACATGAGGCCTGATCCAAATGACATTTTGAATCATTTTTGGTAAAGTCCAAAAAATCAATTTTCTGATGAAAAACGATGACCCCGGACCAGTCGAACGTTGAAAAAATGGTCAATATTGATGAAATTTTAACATTTAATCTTTTGACTTTAAATGACGGTTGGATGTGAGTTATTACTTTTTCAACTAAAATAAGTGTGTTTAAAGTCATTTCTGTGCCTGAAATTGGTCAAAATTGAAGATTTTGAGTAAGCAAAACTCTGTAAAAATGGCAGTTTTGGTCACTGTGAGGGTTTAAAAAGTGGTTATTCAACATGAGGCCCGATCAAAATGACATTTTGAATCATTTTTGGTAGAGTCCAAAAAATCAATTTTCTGATGAAAAACGATGACCCCGGACCAGTCGAACGTTGAAAAAATGGTCAATATTGATGAAATTTTAACATTTAATCTTTTGACTTTAAATGACGGTTGGATGTGAGTTATTACTTTTTCAACTAAAATAAGTGTGTTTAAATTCATTTCTGTGCCTGAAATTGGTCAAAATTGAAGATTTTGAGTAAGCAAAACTCTGTAAAAATGGCAATTTTGGTCACTGTGAGGGTTTAAAAAGTGGTTATTCAACATGAGACCCGATCCAAATGACATTTTGAATCATTTTTGGTAGAGTCCAAAAAATCAATTTTCTGATGAAGAACGATAACCCCGGACCAGTCGAACGTTGAAAAAATGGTCAATATTGATGAAATTTTAATATTTAATCTTTTGTCTTTAAATGACGGTTGGATGTGAGTTATTACTTTTTCAACTAAAATAAGTGTGTTTAAAGTCATTTCTGTGCCTGAAATTGGTCAAAATTGAAGATTTTGAGTAAGCAAAACTCTGTAAAAATGGCAGTTTTGGTCACTGTGAGGGTTTAAAAAGTGGTTATTCAACATGAGGCCCGATCCAAATGACATTTTGAATCATTTTTGGTAGAGTCCAAAAAATCAATTTTCTGATGAAAAACGATGACCCCGGACCAGTCGAACGTTGAAAAAATGGTCAATATTGATGAAATTTTAACATTTAATCTTTTGACTTTAAGTGACGGTTGGATGTGAGTTATTACTTTTTCAACTAAAATAAGTGTGTTTAAAGTCATTTCTGTGCCTGAAATTGGTCAAAATTGAAGATTTTGAGTAAGCAAAACTCTGTAAAAATGGCAATTTTGGTCACTGTGAGGGTTTAAAAAGTGGTTATTCAACATGAGGCTCGATCCAAATGACATTTTGAATCATTTTTGGTAGAGTCCGAAAATCAATTTTCTGATGAAAAACGATGACCCCGGACCAGTCGAACGTTGAAAAAATGGTCAATATTGATGAAATTTTAATATTTAATCTTTTGACTTTAAATGACGGTGGGATGTGAGTTATTACTTTTTCAACTAAAATAAGTGTGTTTAAAGTCATTTCTGTGCCTGAAATTGGTCAAAATTGAAGATTTTGAGTAAGCAAAACTCTGTAAAAATGGCAGTTTTGGTCACTGTGAGGGTTTAAAAAGTGGTTATTCAACATGAGGCCCGATCCAAATGACATTTTGAATCATTTTTGGTAGAGTCCAAAAAATCAATTTTCTGATGAAAAACGATGACCCCGGACCAGTCGAACGTTGAAAAAATGGTCAATATTGATGAAATTTTAACATTTAATCTTTTGACTTTAAATGACGGTTGGATGTTAATTATTACTTTTTCAACTAAAATAAGTGTGTTTAAAGTCATTTCTGTGCCTGAAATTGGTCAAAATTGAAGATTAAGTGTAAGCAAAACTCTGTAAAAATGGCAGTTTTGGTACCTGTGAGGGTTTAAAAAGTGGTTTTTCAACATGAGGCCTGATCCAAATGACATTTTGAATAATTTTTGGTAGAGTCCAAAAAATCCATTTTCTGATGAAAAACGATGACCCCGGACCAGTCGAACGTTGAAAAAATGGTCAATATTGATGAAATTTTAACATTTAATCTTTTGACTTTAAATGACGGTTGGATGTGAGTTATTACTTTTTCAACTAAAATAAGTGTGTTTAAAGTCATTTCTGTGCCTGAAATTGGTCAAAATTGAAGATTTTGAGTAAGCAAAACTCTGTAAAAATGGCAGTTTTGGTCACTGTGAGGGTTTAAAAAGTGGTTATTCAACATGAGGCCCGATCCAAATGACATTTTGAATAATTTTTGGTAGAGTCCAAAAAATCAATTTTCTGATGAAAAACGATGACCCCGGACCAGTCGAACGTTGAAAAAATGGTCAATATTGATGAAATTTTAATATTTAATCTTTTGAGTTTAAATGACGGTTGGATGTGAGTTATTACTTTTTCAACTAAAATAGGTGTGTTTAAAGTCATTTCTGTGCCTGAAATTGGTCAAAATTGAAGATTTTGAGTAAGCAAAACTCTGTAAAAATGGCAGTTTTGGTCACTGTGAGGGTTTAAAAAGTGGTTATTCAACATGAGACCCGATCCAAATGACATTTTGAATCATTTTTGGTAGAGTCCAAAAAATCAATTTTCTGAAGAAGAACGATGACCCCGGACCAGTCGAACGTTGAAAAAATGGTCAATATTGATGAAATTTTAATATTTAATCTTTTGTCTTTTAATCTTTTGTCTTTAAATGACGGTTGGATGTGAGTTATTACTTTTTCAACTAAAATAAGTGTGTTTAAAGTCATTTCTGTGCCTGAAATTGGTCAAAATTTAAGATTTTGAGTAAGCAAAACTCTGTAAAAATGGCAGTTTTGGTCACTGTGAGGGTTTAAAAAGTGGTTATTCAACATGAGGCCTGATCCAAATGACATTTTGAATCATTTTTGGTAAAGTCCAAAAAATCAATTTTCTGATGAAAAACGATGACCCCGGACCAGTCGAACGTTGAAAAAATGGTCAATATTGATGAAATTTTAACATTTAATCTTTTGACTTTAAATGACGGTTGGATGTGAGTTATTACTTTTTCAACTAAAATAAGTGTGTTTAAAGTCATTTCTGTGCCTGAAATTGGTCAAAATTGAAGATTTTGAGTAAGCAAAACTCTGTAAAAATGGCAGTTTTGGTCACTGTGAGGGTTTAAAAAGTGGTTATTCAACATGAGGCCCGATCAAAATGACATTTTGAATCATTTTTGGTAGAGTCCAAAAAATCAATTTTCTGATGAAAAACGATGACCCCGGACCAGTCGAACGTTGAAAAAATGGTCAATATTGATGAAATTTTAACATTTAATCTTTTGACTTTAAATGACGGTTGGATGTGAGTTATTACTTTTTCAACTAAAATAAGTGTGTTTAAATTCATTTCTGTGCCTGAAATTGGTCAAAATTGAAGATTTTGAGTAAGCAAAACTCTGTAAAAATGGCAATTTTGGTCACTGTGAGGGTTTAAAAAGTGGTTATTCAACATGAGACCCGATCCAAATGACATTTTGAATCATTTTTGGTAGAGTCCAAAAAATCAATTTTCTGATGAAGAACGATAACCCCGGACCAGTCGAACGTTGAAAAAATGGTCAATATTGATGAAATTTTAATATTTAATCTTTTGTCTTTAAATGACGGTTGGATGTGAGTTATTACTTTTTCAACTAAAATAAGTGTGTTTAAAGTCATTTCTGTGCCTGAAATTGGTCAAAATTGAAGATTTTGAGTAAGCAAAACTCTGTAAAAATGGCAGTTTTGGTCACTGTGAGGGTTTAAAAAGTGGTTATTCAACATGAGGCCCGATCCAAATGACATTTTGAATCATTTTTGGTAGAGTCCAAAAAATCAATTTTCTGATGAAAAACGATGACCCCGGACCAGTCGAACGTTGAAAAAATGGTCAATATTGATGAAATTTTAACATTTAATCTTTTGACTTTAAGTGACGGTTGGATGTGAGTTATTACTTTTTCAACTAAAATAAGTGTGTTTAAAGTCATTTCTGTGCCTGAAATTGGTCAAAATTGAAGATTTTGAGTAAGCAAAACTCTGTAAAAATGGCAATTTTGGTCACTGTGAGGGTTTAAAAAGTGGTTATTCAACATGAGGCCCGATCCAAATGACATTTTGAATCATTTTTGGTAGAGTCCAAAAAATCAATTTTCTGATGAAAAACGATGACCCCGGACCAGTCGAACGTTGAAAAAATGGTCAATATTGATGAAATTTTAATATTTAATCTTTTGACTTTAAATGACGGTTGGATGTGAGTTATTACTTTTTCAACTAAAATAAGTGTGTTTAGAGTCATTTCTGTGCCTGAAATTGGTCAAAATTGAAGATTTTGAGTAAGCAAAACTCTGTAAAAATGGCAGTTTTGGTCACTGTGAGGGTTTAAAAAGTGGTTATTCAACATGAGGCCCGATCCAAATGACATTTTGAATCATTTTTGGTAGAGTCCAAAAAATCAATTTTCTGATGAAAAACGATGAACCCGGACCAGTCGAACGTTGAAAAAATGGTCAATATTGATGAAATTTTAACATTTAATCTTTTGACTTTAAATGACGGTTGGATGTTAATTATTACTTTTTCAACTAAAATAAGTGTGTTTAAAGTCATTTCTGTGCCTGAAATTGGTCAAAATTGAAGATTTTGAGTAAGCAAACTCTGTAAAAATGGCAGTTTTGGTACCTGTGAGGGTTTAAAAAGTGGTTATTCAACATGAGGCCTGATCCAAATGACATTTTGAATCATTTTTGGTAGAGTCCAAAAAATCCATTTTCTGATGAAAAACGATGACCCCGGACCAGTCGAACGTTGAAAAAATGGTCAATATTGATGAAATTTTAATATTTAATCTTTTGTCTTTAAATGACGGTTGGATGTGAGTTATTACTTTTTCAACTAAAATAAGTGTGTTTAAAGTCATTTCTGTGCCTGAAATTGGTCAAAATTGAAGATTTTGAGTAAGCAAAACTCTGTAAAAATGGCAGTTTTGGTCACTGTGAGGGTTTAAAAAGTGGTTATTCAACATGAGGCCCGATCCAAATGACATTTTGAATCATTTTTGGTAGAGTCCAAAAAATCAATTTTCTGATGAAAAACGATGACCCCGGACCAGTCGAACGTTGAAAAAATGGTCAATATTGATGAAATTTTAACATTTAATCTTTTGACTTTAAGTGACGGTTGGATGTGAGTTATTACTTTTTCAACTAAAATAAGTGTGTTTAAAGTCATTTCTGTGCCTGAAATTGGTCAAAATTGAAGATTTTGAGTAAGCAAAACTCTGTAAAAATGGCAATTTTGGTCACTGTGAGGGTTTAAAAAGTGGTTATTCAACATGAGGCCCGATCCAAATAACATTTTGAATCATTTTTGGTAGAGTCCAAAAAATCAATTTTCTGATGAAAAACGATGACCCCGGACCAGTCGAACGCTGAAAAAATGGTCAATATTGATGAAATTTTAATATTTAATCTTTTGACTTTAAATGACGGTTGGATGTGAGTTATTACTTTTTCAACTAAAATAAGTGTGTTTAAAGTCATTTCTGTGCCTGAAATTGGTCAAAATTGAAGATTTTGAGTAAGCAAAACTCTGTAAAAATGGCAGTTTTGGTCACTGTGAGGGTTTAAAAAGTGGTTATTCAACATGAGGCCCGATCCAAATGACATTTTGAATCATTTTTGGTAGAGTCCAAAAAATCAATTTTCTGATGAAAAACGATGACCCCGGACCAGTCGAACGTTGAAAAAATGGTCAATATTGATGAAATTTTAACATTTAATCTTTTGACTTTAAGTGACGGTTGGATGTGAGTTATTACTTTTTCAACTAAAATAAGTGTGTTTAAAGTCATTTCTGTGCCTGAAATTGGTCAAAATTGAAGATTTTGAGTAAGCAAAACTCTGTAAAAATGGCAATTTTGGTCACTGTGAGGGTTTAAAAAGTGGTTATTCAACATGAGGCCCGATCCAAATGACATTTTGAATCATTTTTGGTAGAGTCCAAAAAATCAATTTTCTGATGAAAAACGATGACCCCGGACCAGTCGAACGTTGAAAAAATGGTCAATATTGATGAAATTTTAACATTTAATCTTTTGACTTTAAGTGACGGTTGGATGTGAGTTATTACTTTTTCAACTAAAATAAGTGTGTTTAAAGTCAT